>NW_027397066.1:91832820-92036710 GCF_003265705.2 Callorhinus ursinus | reverse complement strand
ACATCTGTCGTTTCCTGACTTGTTAATTTTAGCCATTCTGACTGGTGTGAGGTGGTATCTCATTGAGGTTTTGATTTGGATTTCCCTGATGCGGAGCGATGTTGAGCACTTTTTCATGTGTCTGTTGGCCATTTGGATGTCTTCTTTGGAAAAATGTCTGTTCATGTCTTCTGCCCATTTCTTGATTGGATTATTTGTTCTTTGGGTGTTGAGTTTGATAAGTTCTTTATAGATTTTGGATACTAGCCCTTTATCTGATAGGCAGTATGACCTCATCTTAACTAATGATACCTGCAATGACTCTTTTTCCAAATAAGGCCTTATTTTGAGGTATTAGGAGTTAGAACTTCAAAACCCATAACAAGAGGTCAATACAGTTTATGGTCAGTTTTAACAGATATACTTCCCATTGTTGCCTCATACTGTAAGTTTTTCTCTAAAATGCCATTGATTCAGAGAGAGCATACCTTTATGGGATTCTATCAAATTAATATAATTATGTTTTATTGACTTTTATGGGGAATAAATCCATTAGAAACTATGCTGAACACTTGACAGAAGGAAATAGTTATTGTACTTGGCAGCCTGCAATGTACATTATCTGGTAAAATATCAGCAATGCAGGCAATGTGCTTTGTAAGACAAATTCACCTAACACTTCTTTAATGTCCACATTTTCTAGTACTGCTGGTATTGTTTCTAGTACTGTTTTGCCTAGGCAATAGGAATATTTTTCTGGTGCTCCCAGAGCTAAGTTGTTTTTCTGTTAGAAGCAGTGTGAAACCAGGTTTAGAGTGTAGGCCTAGGAGCCAGAGACTCACGTCCAGCCTTACATCACTTGATGCTCTTGGGAATATCACAACTTTCTCAAGGTTTCAGCATTCTTTCTGTCAGATAAGATTTTGAACTAGGCTAGAGTTTGTACAGCTGTGCTCTTTGGGGCCTTAGAACCTCCAGAGGTCCAGTGAAAGGAGCAAAGAAGTAGAAGAACGGAGACCCTTCATATTCTGGCAGTTGCCATCCCTTTAACTCTCAGGCAATAGCTGTAAATTGTTTAGGTACTGGGGATCTGAGTATGATTTTGATCTAATGCTAAATGGTTGATTGAAAATCACTAGATTAAATTCCATGTTCCTTTCATGTTCTGAAATTCTATGTCACTTTCATTTGAATAGATATTATTTTTTTAAAGTTTTATTTTTTAAATTTTTAAAGATTTTATTTGTGTTACAGCGAGACAGAGAGAGCACAAGCAGGGGGAGGAGCAGAAGGGGAGGGAGAGGGACAGGAAGAGTTCCCACTGAGTAGGGAGCTCGAAGTGAGGTTCAATCCCAGGACTCCGAGATCATGACATGAGCCAAAGTCAGACACTTAACCGACTGAGTCACCCAGGTGCCCCTTGAGTAGATATTATTGTAAATCAAGGCTATGTATCATGGTTTTAAAAAGAAAGGAAACCTATAATTTCATTATATAGGATATTTTTATTTCTCAGAGATTTTCCAGTGTGTATTCTAAAAAATCATAGGTACATTAAACCTTATATATTGCCTTTCTTCAGCACTGTCATCATCATCTTTCATTTAACCCTACTCAATAAATAAATATTCTATTATTATTAGCAATAAAAATCTATTGTATATATATTATGTGCCAGATCCAGTCACAAATATTGGAATTAAAAATGAAAGCTCTACCTCAGATAGCCTGTAGCCTACTCAACGAGGCAGACAGGTAACCAGAACATTACACTATCATGTGGTTATGCATTGGATATTATGGAGCTACAAGGAAAAACATCTAACCCAAACTGAGTAGGAGTTGGGAAATAATTAGAGGTTTTTTTTTTAAGAGTTTAATTTCAATTGGGGAGACATTGGAGGCAATGGGGAAAAGGACATGGGAACATTGTAAAAGAGAAGAGGCAGATTGTCACTCCATCATCTTTTACCCATGGAGATGACACTTCAGAGATGAGAAATGGGTAGAATTGGAGGGATCTCAAAGCTCAACTTGATAACGACAATATATCCCTTGAATGTTTTGGGTCTAGTGTTGTGCCAAGCAAGAGTTTATTCAAGGAATAATCAGAGGAGGGGATGCTAGAATTGCATCCTGAGGATGTGACAGTTAGGAGAGGTAGGACGAGAGGAAGTAGAGAAGTAGTCTGTGCCAAAGCATAAAGACAAAAGACAAGCCAGCATATTTTGGTAACTATAGAACATTCTGTGGGGCTGGATGTAATCTGCGATGAGAAGAGTAGTGAGAGATTAGGATGGATAGGTAAGCAAGGGACAATTAATAAAGGGCCTTAAGAGTCCTGAGAAGGCTTTGGAATTTACCCTGGAGGCTCTAAGGAACTGTTTAAGGATTTTAAATTGGAATGACTGTATGATAAGATGTGTCTTCTCGAAAGCGCATACTAATTGTGATACAGAGATTGGGTTAGAGATAGGTTACACTGTAAGTACAAATATCAGTTGAGAACTTTTATAATTGTCCAGGAAAAACATTATGAGGGTCAAAACTAAGACAGTGGAAGTATAGCTGGAGAAAACCTAGACTTGGAAGATAGTTAAGTAGAAGACAGGAAAAGACATGGTGACATATTGGATATGAGAAAAGAGGAAAAAGAAGGAGTTAAGAGCTATTACTGTGTTCTGGCTTTTGCAGGTGAATAGATGTTATGGTGCCATCCACAGTAGTAAGGGATATCACAATAAGAGCACATACATTTTGGGAGATGGTCGGAAAGGTATGCATTTAGTTATAGCTGTATATTGACTTAAAGTTAGGGTGACCATATAAACTATTGTCCCACTATCACTCTGGTTTAAGGTGGAACAGTTAAATGGAGAGTTGGCTATGTGGCAAGAAGCACTGTGTAGAGGAAGAGCCCAAGTTTTAGGGTCACCTAGAACTGCATTTGAATCCTGTTGCTGTTCTTAGATTCTGTGTGTTTTGAGGATATAGTTTAACTTCTATGAACCTCAAATTCTTCACTATTAGTATGGAGGGTAAAAAATCAATCTCATAGGTTTTTTGGAGCATCAAATGAAGAAACTTAGATGAGCACATACTTGACATTCAATAAATAGTAGACTTTATTATATAAGGTCACCAGACAGATGAAGACTGGAAACTCTTGAATAGCCAGTGTCTTTATTGAAAGAAATAGAGGAATACACTAGGTACATCAAAGGAAATGGTTTAGGAAATCTTAGGTATGCTTATCATATTCATGTTCTAAATCCTATACAATCCTTGAAAGCCAAGGACTGTTTTTTATTTTTATTGAAACTATTATTGGATATATAGGTATAACAATGAGGATTACTCAAAATATACTATACTGCCATTCAACTTTGAAGTCAAAATTTTAGTCATGGAAATGATAGAAAATTCAAGGAATGATGCAAAATATACTTCTTCATAAATAAATAAAGAATTGATTTTGGGTGAAATTCTTTAACTATGGAATCTGCTTCCAAAACTTAATTTCATGTTTCCCTAAAATTGTGTGCAACAGAGACTCATTCTCTGAAGTAAAACTTGGCATAGGGCAGTGAAAACTTAGATGCTGTTTAACCACTTCATGGGGTATTTTTCCACCTTTGCTGTGTCATCTTTTAATTTTACTGTCATACAAAATTAGACAACTTTAGTAATAATACTGCCTTTCAGTGAATAAAGCTTTCTTCTTCTTTTTTTATCACATCATATAATTAAGAACCATTAACTACTGTTAGGGGATTTGGTTAAGTCATCTTTAAGTTCATGAAAACAAAATGAATGGCCTTTCATAATCTTAAAACAGTCATAGACTTTGGCAGGCAGTGAGAAGCTACTGTCGACAATTCTCCTAGAGTATTATTGCATTGTGGGATCTGAATCACAGATGTTTTGAAGACCTTATCAGTGTTTTTATGTAAACTTACTAAAAGGTTTTGGGTTTACAAAGCAACATTAGCTAGTTATAACAAGCTATTCATTGTTAAAAATCACTTTCTAGGGAGATGTTGTATTTTTAGTAGTGACAATTTGTGTGTTTTAAGAATGAAATGCACTGTTAAAACTAAGCAGAAATTAAAATCTAAATACAACTTTTAATGGCAGTATTTAGAACTATGTTTAGTTTTGCCCCCCCTTTTAAGGAAAGGAATAAAAAAGGGCTTTGTTGTTTCATAAGGCATGATAGACCTTTTTCCTACAATTGCAAAATGTATTTTCTAAAAATTTCTTCTGCTTCTCTATTACCTTATCTCCTCAACTTTGTTAAAGGAGATAATTTCTTTCTCATTGTACCACAGTATTGTGATAATATGCTTAATTTTAGGTTGTTGAAGATAGTAATTATTGAGATAATGTATTTTGTTTTAGCATGACTTAATGAGAAGAAGAATTGGTCAAATGTTGAAATGGGTCCAGAGAACATCTATGATGATGTCAGACCACTGGGTAAAATTTTGAGGACATCCAATCATTGCTGTCTCCTCTACTAGTCTTTAAAAATACAGTAAACAGTTCAGGTTACTTCATAGGTCATGGGCAAGTCTGATCTTGGTGGGAAGCAAAAGTATGAAGGAGACACATGCTCTCAGTAGAAAGAAAGAATCAGATGCCATATCAAGGGGGAAGTACAATTATTTGTCACTTAAAAGAATAGAAGTCATAACCTGGCATGTGAACCCTACCTAGTTAGTTCAAGGAATTAGAGATTTGTGCAATTTTCCTGAAGGAGCAAACAAATTCTATACATAGGCTTTAAAACAGCTTCAAGGTGATATTTATAAGAAGGTATTTTATCTTGTAAGAGGATTAGTTCCTTTCAAAGTATCTGTTAGGGGAAAAAAACTTTTACTTTATTTTTTAAAAAAGTTTATTTGAGAGAGAGAGAGAAAGAGAGAGAGGGTGGGCACTGGAGTTAGGGGAGGGGCAGAGGGAGAGAATCTTCAAGCAGACTCCCCACTGAATGGGAAGCTTGTCATGGGGCTCGATCCCACAACCCACGAGATCATGACCTGAGCCGAAACCAAGAATCAGACACTTAACCGACTGAGCCATCCAGGCACCCTGGGAAAAGAAACTTTTAAACAGAGATGTTTTAGAGCCTGAAAAATGCCAGCTTCTTTCCAATAGATGCTTGGATGTATAATGGGTCCGTCATGAATAACAAATCCCAAACTGGATTCATTGGCTTTCTCCCCCATCCTCCTAGGCTGTGTCTCTCCTAATCAGGCTGGACTTTTCCATCAAAACCCAAATCCAATAAATAACTGAGCCCTGTTAGTTCTACCTCTACGTATTGTTTTAGGCTCTCTCTTTACACTCACTACTTTTGCCCTTGTTGGGACCTTTTAAAAAAATCTCTCTCCCCTGGATTTTAAAAATATCTCCTGATATTTTTCTTCTGCCCCGACCTTCTCCAATGTATCGTTCATAACCTGGCCAGAATTCTTTTTCCAAAATGTTATGTATTATGTGGCTTTCTTCATTAAGACCCTTCACTCATTCTCCATTGAACACAGGATAATCTAAAACAAACAAACAAACAAACAAAACCTTAGCAAGGCACATGAAGTCCTCCATGAAGTGGTTCCTGTCCATACCCTTTGATGATCTCATCTATAGCCTGTTCCCTAGCAATATGCATCTATCTATATGATACTAATTGGAGCTTCAATAATTTACTATGTTGTTTTGTGCCTCCATGCTTTTGCCTATGATATTCCTTCTGCCTGGAATACCTTCTCTCTTTTTCCAACTTTCTTTGTTCTTGTTAGTCTCCATTGCGCATCTGGCAAAATCACATCCATTCTTTAAAATTCATTCTTTGAAATTCAAACTCCTTTGGGAAGATTCCCATGAACTTCTCCTCTGCTTGTCATTGTATCATTAGCACTAAACACATGATAATGTTCAATAATTGTTGCATAATAGTGATGGCGAAGTCATGGAATATACACTATGAGGTCACACATAATTCTTCACCTCAGTTTGGTTGGTTGATTCGTCTGTTGATTGAGAAGGATGTAGGAATTGTTTTATTTTTGCTTGTTGCTCTTGTATCAAAATTAAAAGATTTCTTTCTGGTCATGCTCAAAGACAGAAGAGATTGATGTAACTCACATTTAACTCAACCTGGTGTTAAATCCTGAGGTAATCCTAGAGTTTGGATATTGGGAAACTTTGACCTTGGAGGTCTTGATTGATATGTTGGAGTTTACAGACAGATGCAGGAGGACTGGGAATATTACTTTAAAATATTATTTAATTAAGTACCTAAAACATGCCTTATTATGTAGAAATAGTAAGTTTTTGTAGATTAATTGTAATGTATGTAGGGTTTTTTGTTTCAAATTTTTATTTAAATTCTAATTAGTTAACATATAGTGTAATATTGGTTGCAGGAGTAGAATTTAGTGACTCATCATTTACATGTAACACCCAGTGCTCAACACAAGTGCTCTCCTTAATACCCATCACCCTTTTAGCCCATCCCTTGCCCACCTCCCCTCCACTAAAGCTCAGTTTGTTCTCTATAGTTAAGAGTCTGTTTTCTGGTTTGCCTCTCTTTTTTTCCCTCCCCTTCCCCTATGTTCATATGTTTTGTTTCTTAAATTCCACATATGAGTGAAATCATATGATATTTGTCTTTCTCTAACTTATTTCACTTAGTATAATACCCTCTAGTCCCATCCACATCATGCAAATGGTGATTTCATTCTTTTTGATTACTGAATAATATTCACACATTCCATTACACACACACACACACACACACACACACACACACACACCACCTCTTCTTTATCTATTCGTCAGTTGATGGACATTTGGGCTTTTTCTATAATTTGGCTACTGTTAATAATGCTGCTATAAGCATTGGAGTGCATGTGTCCCTTCGAATCAGTATTTTTGTATACTTTGTATATTTTGTATACTAGTAGTGCAATTGCTGGGTCTTAAGGTGGTTCTATTTTTAACTTTTTGAGGAGCCTCCACACTGTTTTCTAGAGAGGCTGCACCCATTCGCATTCCCACCAACAGTTTGAGAGGGTTCCCCTTTCTCCACATCCTTGCCAATATCAGTTGTTTCCTGTGTTGTTAATTTTAGCCATTCTGATAGGTGTGAGGTGATATCTCATCATTGTTTTGATTTTTACTTCCCTGATGTTGAGTGATGTTGAATATCTTTTCATGTATCTGTTGGCCATATGGATGTCTTCTTTGGAAAAACGTTTATTCTTGTCTTCTGCCCATTTCTTAATTGGATCATTTGTTCTTTGGGTGTTCAGTTTGATAAGTTCTTTATGCATTTTAGATACTAACGCTTTATTTGATATGTCATTTGCAAATATCTTCTCCCACCCATAGGCTGCCTTTTAGTTTTGCTGATTCTTTACATTGTTGAGCAGAAGTTTTTTATCTTGATGAAGTCCCAATAGTTCATTTTTGCTTTTGTTTCCCTTGCCTCCAGAAACACGTCTAGTAAGAAGTTGCTACAGCCGAGGTCAAAGAGGTTGTTCTCCTATAGGATTTTGATGGTTTCTTATCTTACATTTAGATCTTTCATCCACTTTGAATTTATTTTTGTGTATGGTGTAAGAAAATGGTCCAGTTTCATTCTTCTGCATGTTGCTGTTCAGTTTTCCCAGCACCATTTTTTGAAGAGACTGTCTTTTTTCCATTGGATATTCTTTCCTGCTTTTCCAAGATTATTTGACCATATAGTTGTGGGACAATTTCTCGGTTTTCTATTTTGTTCCATTGAACTATGTATCTACGTTTGTGCCAGTACCATACTGTCTTGATGACTACAGCTTTGTAATATAACTGGAAGTCTAGAATTGTAATGCCTTCAGCTTTGGTTTTCTTTCTCAAGATTGCTTTGGCTATGCAGGGTCTTTTGTTGTTCCATAAAATTTTAGGATTGTTTGTTCTAGCTCTGTGAAAAATGTTGGTGGTATTTTGATAGGGATTACATTAAATATGTAGATTGCTTAGGGTAGCATAGACATTTTAACAATATTATTCTTCCAATCCATGAGCATAGAATGTTTTCCCATTTCTTTGTGTCATCTTCAATTACTTTCATAAGTATTCTATAGTTTCAGAGTACAAATCTTTTACCTCTTTGGTTAGGTTTATTCCTAGGTATCTTATGGTTTCTGGTGCAATTGTAAATGGGATCAGTTCCTTGATTTCTCTTTCTGCTGCTTCATTATTAGTGTATAAAAAGGCAACAGATTTCTGTACATTGATTTTATATCTTGCAACTTCGCTGAATTCATGTTTCATTTCTAGTCATTTTTTGGTGGAGTCTTTCAGGTTTTCTACATAGAGCATCATGTCATCTGCAAAGAGTGAAAGTTTGACTTCCTTGCTGATTTGGATGCCTTTTATTTCTTTTTGTTGTCTGACTGCTGAGGCTAGGACTTTCAGTACTGTGTTAAATAACAATGATGACAGTGGACATCCCTGTCTTGTTCCTGACCATTGAGGAAAAGCTCTCTCAGTTTTCCCCCATTGAGGATGATATTAGCCATAGGGTCTTTTGTATATGGCCTTTATGATGTTGAGATGTATTCCCTCTATCCCTATTTTGTTGTGGGTTTTTATCAAGAATGGATGCTGTATGTATATGTTTATCAACATACATACTAAAGAAAAATAATTGCTTTGGAGATGACCAGTACTATTAGCAGAGAACTGGAAAGATAAATAAAACATACTTAAAACATCATGGACTTTTTGAATGTAATGTGGTTACTGTTCTTTATTTTATTTTTGAGGAGACCTGCTTTAAATTATGATTCTTGAATTGTGATTGGCTTCCTTTTCTATAATCCTTTTTTTTCTTACTCAGATTACTTTATGTTAAAGAATTGTGTATAATGGTATGTGTGTGGCATAAATCTAATATATGTAATATTTAGTTGTAATATCTAATGATCATGTATTTAATTGTTTTTAGAACAATGGATATTTAGACCTTTGTAAGCATGGTAAATTTTTGTTACAGATGAGCCATAGTCTTTGAAAAATTGTCTTTTTGGTGGATGGGTTATAATATGGTGATTTTCTAATCATGTTATAGAGAGATACTGTGCTATGTCAAATAAAGTCTTGGAGTTTCTTTCTCCAGGATCTATAGGAACATTTTAAATAATCTTTCCTGAATACCACTTGTAAATTAAATAATTTCTCCCTTTCTCTCTCCCCCATATATAAACTCCATGCTTGTTATACATTTTAATGTAACAAAGTCAAATGAGTGGGAAGAAATATAGATAAAAACAGATAAAAATAGTAAAATCTAAAAGATGAAAGGTAGTGCAGATCATATTATTCTTTATTTTTCAAAAATAAAAATTATTTACTAAACCATGATTTTCATTTAGAAAGAATTACATTAAATGTATTAGTAACCATGTGAATAATAACCATAATGTAGATGATATTTTTCTAAAGAACTGAATGCTTTTAATAGGCACAGCTTCAAATATTAATGTAAAAAATAGAGAGAGCATGGTGTTACTGTAAAATTAAAGAAGCTTAGAATTGAAAATAATCTTGATATAGATTTCTAATCTTCACATTTGTTTTTATGGAATCTACAAAATTCAAAAATCTTTCTTCTATTTTGCTCCTATTTAATTACCGACCACTGAATAGTAGATAAAGAAGAAATCTGTGGTAGATTATTTGATTGTCCAAATATTTGGTACTTTTCTCTACTGGTCCCTTCGTTACTTGGCCCATTTCCACTAGGGGCCTTGACTATGTCAAGCTTAGCCAAATTATTTATTTCAACAATGAAATAAGTTACAATGAAATAATTAAGGGTACAAGTGATATATGACACTTCCATGCTGAAGTGTTAAAAGCCATTGCTTCATTCTCATCTTTCTTTTCCCTCTGCCACAAGATCTTCATGTTCCACAAAGGGCTGCTTATTCAGACTTGCATCCAGAATGAAGAGGACATTAAGCAGAGATGCAGCTCATCCGGGATAGGCATAAATGTGAGCAAGAAATAAACTTATTGTTTAACCCATATGACTTGGGATCATTTGTTACTATAGCATGACTTAGCCTAAGCTGGCTAAAACAGATGAAAATTTTAATAATGAAATGACAATTGATATAAATAAAAGTACATGCAAATTCTTTTTTTCAATGACATCAAAGTACAACTCAATGTCTTAATATAAAAAATAAATATATCTTCTAAAGTTAATTTTTAACACAAGTTTGTTCCAAAAAAGGAGATAGCTTACCCAAATATGATTTCTGTTGTGTTTTAATATCCCCTGAAAATGCAACTGGTTTCAAGCTAGAGTAAAAGTAATTTCATTTTGTGGGAAGTTTAAACAAGATTTTGAAAGATGTTATTGGTTGGAAACTGGAATTAAATGTAACCAAACAAAAATAATCTATCAATTGAAGTTAGATACCATAGTAAACAGGTAAGACGACTGTTAATGAAAGTTTGTACCAGTAGTTTCTTATTAGAAAGTGGATATTTGAATATGTGTGGAAATAATGAAAAATGAGTACAATTAAGTAAAGATACTTCACATAATAGAATATAACACAACCTTGGAAACAGAAAGATGTGAGAATGAGCATGCAACTTTCTGATGAATATGATAAAAGAATGGAAGAGAGACTGATATTATTATTATTATTATTATTATTATTATTATTGTTTGAGAGTGAGAGAGAGTGAGAAAGGTGGGGAGAGGGGCAGATGGAGGGGGAGAGGGGCAGATGGAGGGGGAGAGAGAGAATCTTAAGCAGTGGGCTCGATCTCACAACCCTGAAATCATGACCTGGGCCAAAATCAAAAGTCGGAACCTTAACTGACTGAGTCACCCAGGTGTCTGAGACTTTTTTGAGTAGTATGTCTTGTTCCAAAAACCCAAGATATATTTTAATCAATCAAGTACTTACCTGCCCTTTAAGTACACCTTCTTTTTAACTGCCCCCAAAGCCCTGAAAATCATTAAGGCTAAGGCGGGGGGGGCTAGTTTTACTTCCAGTACTAGGCATAGAGGGAACATGAAAATTCTTTCAGTTCACTAATGCCTTTGACTCCCTTGGCCAAATATTTGCCATGTCAGGCTTTATACTTTCTGCTGGATGCCTGTCTACTCTGAAATGATGAGTCCTTATATATATGTATGTATATATATATATATATATATATATATATATATATGCTTATATACCAGTCACTGTCATTATAGCACAACCACTGGGCCAGGGTGACTGAGTCTGGAAAGTCTTCCTATATCAATCACCACATAGTGTCCAACATATCACTCTCAGGAATGCCTTCAGTTTTTGTTCAAATTGAGCTAACACCTAGACTTCCTCTTCACTTTGGTACTCGTTGCTCTTTACTCCTAATGGACTCTGATTAGAGCCACCATGGTCCTGGACTTCCTATAAAAATGATCTATCATCTTCTTAGTAATAGCTCTACTTATAAAAGAATGGGACATATTTCACTAATAGTCAAAAAGCACAAGCTATTTTTTATATCAGTCTCTTTGGATCTCAGGTGCCTCATTTTATATTTGCATCCTATATCATATACAAACTAGCCAGGACTCAGCTATCCAGAGGGCAGCCATATTTTGAATCTATGTATTTGTAAAGAAGCAAACGTTAGGTATCGTGTGGTCTTTGAAGTGATGCCTCTTGACCTAAATTATCAGAATACACTTGGCTTGCTAAGAGGGATTGGGCTGAAATGCCCAGACATACTGGCCTCTCTATACATAGTTTGGTCAAAAGAGGTAAACCCTTTCCTCAAATACCCTCCTCTGTTTACTGCCATTATATTTCAGCCATCTGCATTTATGATACATTTCTGTGAATTTTTACTGTTTCCTCTAACTTTGTTCTTTCAGATTTTTAACCCACTGAAGAAAACTAGCTGAGGTTATTATTTTCTGGTGAATAATGTGGTAATGAGCAGTATATACAGTTGGTAAGGCCGACACATTCTAAGGCTTTGCTGCTGCGGCTCCTGTCTTGCTACTTGACTTCTAAGTCTGGTTTAGAGCAGGCACTTCTGAAACTATGTGAGAAACGAGATGTGTTTTCTGTGATGATGGCCAGGACCCTAAAAAGTTAGACACCATGACCATTTTATGGAACTTGGATTTTCCATCATCTTTCCAAAGGATATTGCCATTTCTTATTCTGTTCTTTACTTTGCTGCACCTATAGGAGTAGCTCTTAATCTTTGAGCATCCTCCCACCTCCTTTTTAGTCTGAAGACCAATGTTCACAATTGAAATTATTCTCAAATCTTTCTTAGTCCTTGAGGCTTAAAAGCTTAACAGTTAAGTATCTGTTTGGGGTAAATGCTTCTGAAAAGAATCTGGTCTATATGAATATTAAGTTGGAATTATATATTTTTAAATATTTTTTTCAGGAGTTTTTTTTTTTTAATTGGAATGTTTCCACTGGTTTCCTACTTTTTATAGGTTGAGGCTCCTGGTTTTGTTTTTTTTGTTTTTTTCTATTGGGCTTTTAGTTTCTCTAGCATTATAATTTGTTAGTTCATTTTAGTTATGATTCTGGTTTGCTATGCTCTGTTTTCTTTCAAATTATTGATTCTTAGTTCTCTTACACCATTCTCCCTTTTTCTAGTCTCCATGTATGTTTCCTCTTCAGTATCAATAGTATTTGCAAGTGCAACAAACTTATTTTGACTCATCACTCACTGTGACCTCCTGAATTTTAGCATCCACTTCTGGCATCTGTTTTGGGGATGTCATTTATTAGCCCCCTGCCTTTCAGTCATTTGTTTCTGGCAAGGCATTCAGGACTGTTAGTCCCATTCTGGATCCCATTCAGATTCTTTCCAGGCAGATGGCTGTGGTGTTGACATACTACCCCTTTGAAAGTAAGGGTTTTACAGAGATTTATATATTGCAAGACCTCAGTAGTCACCTATGCAAAATACTGACTATTCAACATAAAAAGACTTAAAATGATATCCCATGACATAAATTTGATGATTTTTTACAAAAAGAAGAATATAAAAAAAACAGTTTAAATGGTAACATTTAATTTTAATAAAGCTCTATATGTCATTAAAAATGAAGATTTGGCAGACTATTAGGGAATTAAAGTACACACACACACACACACACACACACACACACACACACAGAATTTCCAATGTCTTCACCAGGCAATTTGGCCAGGTTATATAGTTAGTCCATCTGTGGTTTGCCATCTCTTGAATTGTTGCAGAGAAGACCTTTGGCCTACAAATTCCAGAGTCCTTTTGATTTATTTCAAAATTTTGGCAGTATCCTGAAGTGATACCTTGACCTTGAGATCCCTGAAGCCTTCTAAGAGCTGATTTGAACCCACTGGCCATCATGCCTTTAAACAATTTATCTCACATTAAAATTACTTTTTTTTCATGATATTGTCCAGTAGAAAGGAACTCCCTAAAATTAGAGTTTGTTATGATGATTGTCATTCAAAAAGTGGATAGATCTTCTCATTAATACATCTGAAGATACAATCAATTATCTAGTTTCATTACTCTTCTCTAAAAATTAGATGCATTATTTTCCTTCTTAATTGCTTCTAATCCAATATAGTCTAATCTTAATACTAACATATTCAAGTAACATATTAAACATACATGCAGTTATTGTTCTCATAGAATCATATAAATCTTTCTGATCACTTTGATTATTCTGATTCTCAGCACAAATGTATTTTCGGTGAAAGTATGATCAGCAGAGAAGTTTTCATTATCACTAAACCAATTCTGTCCCAATCTAGTGACCCTTAGTTTAAGTAACAAGTAAGAAATGAAGTTAGACTAAATGACTATCGATTGATATTGGTCTCTAGTTTCTAGGATTCAAAGTAAAAGAAGAGGCTGAAAAAAATCATTACACACTAATACATTTATCCCAAATGGATTTATAAATTAGTGTCTAAATATTTATGTGAAAATAGTAGATAGTAAATGGTTGGGTTGTATGAGTATTGGACATCAAGTTATGTTCCCTCTCTTTCTATTTCAATTCAGCTTAAAAATCTCCTCACTTAAAAAAGCGATTGCCTAGAGACCTTTGAAGCCAGGGAGGATGATGTGGGGGCAAGAGGTTTATTCCCAGGGTCACACTTCATTTGCATAAGCTAGTAACCAAAGGGCACTGTGGAATGTCTGTAAATAGATTTCATTACAGAAGTTCAGCTTAAAGGGACTAAAATAAATCCTCAAGCAAACATTTTATATTGCTTCAGGTTCTGCTCTAATAAAAATATTTTAGTAACACAACATTCTATGAAGACAGGAAATGAAACAGGAGGGTCTCCATATCTTTCTTTTGGCGTACTGTTATGAAATGTTTTAAAGAAGATGAATACAATATTTTTATTATTTTAACAAAATAGTTCTACAAAAACAGGATTATGTCATTCTATATGGTTGTCATGAGGCAGTAAGACAAATACCAACCTTTCTCTCTCTCTCTCACCCCCCTCATCCCTAACCCTGACCTTCTTCTCCCTCTCTCCTCTTTTTCCATCTTGGTTTGTCTCTTCTGAGCTCTTACTCTTGCATTCTGTTGGACTTTGAGGTTCATTGCTGTAGGATCTGCCCTCAAACAGGAAATAATGAATATTGCACTCTGCTCTTTAAAGGAGTTTTGGCCAGAAAAACATGATTTAAAAAACCCAAATATCAGATTTAAACATTGGTATTCCTGAAAAACAAATGAAGATAAAATGTATTGTTTTAATTCTGACACATCAAAAAAAGAGAATGTTCCATTAATAAGTCATAATTAAATTTGAACTTGAGTGAAAACAGTGGAAGACATTGATATTCCTAATTTCTCAGATTATGATAAATATGAAAGATCATATATTCTGATACTTTAAAGTGTGGGTAATGTATCAGTTCTTTCTATAGAAAGGTGCTGCTGTAAATGAGATTTTAATGAAATTATACCAATGATATATACTTCCACAATTTTGTGTGTTGTCTTTAAGAAACTATGATAAATTGGTACATTTCATATTCTATACTCTACCAAGCCTAATATTTTATGTATTCATTCATTCATTCATTCATTCATGCATGCATTCATTCAGTGAACATTTACCAAGCACCCACTAGATGTCAGACACTGTGCTAGATGGTGAGCAGGGATAATGCTAGTGTTTATGTCTCAGAATTGGATCCCAGGAATGTGAGAAGCTAGGTGGTGTACTAGACTGATGATATGCTTTAGAATTGGGTTGACCATGGCTCAAATACTCCTTAAACATCTAGCTGGTTGAGCAGTTTGAGGTAAGATACTTCACATCTGAGAGTCTTAGTTTCCTCAGTCTCCCCTTGGAAAATGGGTCAGCATACCTATCCTGCAGAATACTTGTGAGGTTTATATAAAACTTGGGTGAAATGATTAGTATTATGTATGTCATATAGATGCTGAAAACAGATAATTTTGCTATTGCTGTTGGTACAGATTTATTCCAGTTTTAAAAAAAGTTAATTATTTTAAAAGCAACTTAAAATATTCATCTATCAGTGATATGGGAACACATTTTTAATAGTTTCAAATTCAAAGGTCTCAATAAAGTAGTTTTTATTTACATTTACATGAACTCTATACAATCAAAATAAGTTTAATGGACTTAGCCATATTATTAGAATATAAGGACTAGTACATTTGAAAACCTTGAGGCTTAATCTGGAATTGGTATTCAGGAAGAACATCTATAAAAGAAGTAAAATGTTTGTGAGCCTAGGAACAGTCAGATCAGGAACTAAACATATAATGCCATAGTATCTCTAATTGCATATGCTCCAAACTTCCATTTCTATTTAAAATATCCCCACATCCTCCATATATATTGATTTATGAGAAGGCGTAAGATATAACGGTGTTCTAAAACAAAAAAAGGAGAGGTAACATGTAGAACACATAAATACTTCATTTTTCCATGGAAATATTACTTTTTCATAGCAATTTAATCAGATAATTTCAGTTTATGTTACTTTGTGTTTCCTCATGTTTACTTTTCTAATAACTACAATTATTCTCAGACTGACATTACATTTTTCCCTAGAATAGATGTGCTTAAATTGAAAAAATCCAATTGAATAAGAACATGTAACGAGAAAATGTAATCCATCGTTATTAAAAAAGGCAGCTTACCTTTATCTGGGTGTTAAATAGTACAAATCCATGAGAGCCAGTGAATGTTTTGAAGTCAAAACGAAGGGCATTACCAAGGCTGAAGTGGATTTGTCACAGAATTACACGTATTACTTCAGAAATAGGTTATTATACCTAGGAGGGGTATGGGGAAATAGGAAGGCATAAAATGAGAGAAAGACCATTTTATTTCTATGTGTTTACCTGGGTAAAATAATTCTGATTTAGATTTTTATGCAAAATGTATTTAAGATGAATAAAATCCAAAGCAGTTTAAAGAACTTTACATTTAATTTATTGTTTAGGATATGTTTTCTAGAAGAAAGTTTTAGATGAAGATGTCTTTGATTAGTAAGAGCTCTTATAATAGCGTTTTAAAAAATACTAGCATAGAGAGCAGGCATTATGAAGGATGGTATCAGCTTTGACTGGAAACCCCTACACTTAGCCCATAGAATTCATGTTTGGTTCCGTGTTGTTGGTAAGGCTTTAAAGTATTTCTGAACCATGCCTCTCTTGTTAAATATGTGGCCACTTACATAGGTTTAAAAATCTTTTACAGTGGCAGTAACAAAGTCAACAGTACTTTAAGCATGGATTTTTAAATAAAGCATTAAAATGTACTGATTTATATGTGGTTGTGCTCTTGAATTTATTTACAAAGAAAATAACAAAAAGCCATGAGAAACAGCACTTTGATGGATAGTAGCACTTTAATATTATAGTAAGCATAGCATGGTTTGGGGTAAAATTGCCTGATTAATTAAATTCCATTATGACATGATTTTACCTATATATTAGATCTTGCAGCATGGGTTTTATGGACCCACTCAGAGCATTGTGCCAATGTTTAAATTACATGCTTTATAGAATCAAATTTCAATGTGTTTCTGTATGTCACCAAAAACGTCATGGACTGCGGTAACCATACATATAATGTGGTTTTAGATAAATAATCTCTCAAAAAGAATTTTATATGCCTTCATATGAAGTGATCCAGAGTGAAAGCTGGATTCATCTTAGTAGCTCTTAATACTTATTCACTCTTTATCTTACTATCATTTCTTCTTTTATGCTTGTAAGAAAGATTTTGTTTACCTTTCTGCTCACTTTTCTTCATGTCTCTCTCCTGGTACTCAGGATAAAAAAAGACATGCTCATGATCCAGTGTTAGTTTGATTATAAGGAAATATTTTTTGATCTTTTAGATTCTGGAACACACTATATATAATGATGCTGCTGCTACAGAATTTGAGCAGCTATGACTGAGTAATGAGGTCCCCCTGTAAAAAGTATCTGTCATTATTTCCCATTGATAGAAGTTGGGGTCAGCAGAGTTCCTAAAGAGTAGGCATGAAGTAGGTATGCTGTGCTCAAGAAATTTAGAATGACAGATCACAGGGTTCCTGAACCAGAGAAGAAATTGCCTTATCAAAGAAATGAAGATAATAATATTAGCTATTATTTATTATGCTGTAAATAGGAGCCCAGAACTATGCTTCACATGCAGTACCCTAACAATAATCTTGGAAGGCAGATATTATCTTCATAATTTCACAGTTGAAAGAACTAGACTTCATAGAATTTAAGTAACTTGCCTAATGCTACACAAATAGTACAAATTTAACTCCATAGGACAAGCAGAGATGGATGAACATATACGTAGGATGAAAATGGACAGAGAAGTGGGTAGGAGAAGAGATACTCTGGATGTGAGTGTCAAATCCAAATAATAAACAATTTAACTATGCAGGTTGAGGGTGGTGGGGTGGTCTCAGAGGCTATGGACAGGATATCAGGATATCAGGTATCTTAAATCTGTTGGTGCCCCAGGATTTGTTGATGCATTTGCATGGGCAGAGTCCAGACAGGTCATACTGCCACCCTGGAAAGTTATGTTCACAGGACTTCAAGGCCCACTGCCTAAATGTGAAGAGGTTGAACAGATCTGAGGATTACTTTGTCAGAGGTATGTATGTCTCACATACGCAACGTATGAATATAGTTTCATTATACAAGTTTAACAAAAAAGACTTCAACACAATAGTGAGTCTTTCTTATTTGCCCCTCAGAGTAATACTCTCCCAAGAGATAATCATTTTTAAGAACTATATGTGTATATAATACATATATATGTAATATATACAGGTATTTATAAAATCCATTTCTGCACATACTCATGTGGATTTATCTCTTTTCTTGTTAACAACTATGAGGATCATATTCCAAACAATATTTGCAGCTTGAATTTTCATTTGGCTGTATGTCTTTTAGATATTGACAAGAAAATATCTATCATGTTCTTTTTAACTAATAAGTGTATACCAAATGGGTACCAGCATTTATTTAAACCATTCCCTTATTGGTGGATGCTTAGAGTGTTTTCACACATTCACCACTGCAATTAATGAAAACAATATTATTATGAGAGCCTTTTTTTGTGCATGTGTAAATATATCTCTAGAATATATACCTAGAAGGAATTACTGGGTTAAAGTATATTTGCATTTTAAATTTTGATGGATACTGGCAAATCGAATCCCCAAATTCTTTACTATTTTACCCTACCACATTAAAGTATATGGGAATATTTATTTCCCCATACCTTTACTAATGCTAAATATAACTTGTATCAATGTGATGGATAAAAATTATATATCCATACAGTTCAGTTGTTGAATATTTGGTAACATTGAGAAATGATCAGCAAATAAACACATCTGTACCTATGTTGATTATATTGTCCTTAATCTAGTCTTCTAATTAATACATTTAAAAAATCAGCACATAGTTTATTTCATTAAGTCTCTCAGTACTAATCTGCTTCAGATAGTAGCTGATAAATGCAGTTTAGCCATGGGTATAGGTGCTAAAATTTCAGCTAGACTATTAGTAAGGACGAGGTGATATAGTACTTTGGGATTTTCTTTTTAGGATGTATTATAATTTCTCTACTAAATGAATTACTGTTAAGTAAGGGATAACTGCAAAGTGCACATATCAGAAGTGATGTGCATTTCTTAAGGTGATAAAATTAAAAAAATAAATATATGGTCTTATTCCCAAGTTCCTGGCACAGAGCTCCTAAAACCCTTGGAATTTACTGTCATTTGCTACTGAGATGACTAATGCGGTGGGGGCTAGATATCTTCAGGATGGAGTCTGGTCTCCAGAAAAACCAATCAGGTGATGAGAGGGTTAGAACTTTCAGCTCTACTATCTAAACTCTGGGGAGAGGAAAGGGGCTGGAGATTGAGTTCAATCACCAATGGTCAGCGATTTGATCAATTATGCCTACATAATGAAACCTCCACAAAAATCTCTAAATGATGGGCTTTGGGGAGCTTCTGAGTTAGTGAATACATCCATGTGCTAGGAAGGTAAAGAGAAGAAAAATGTAGGCAAAATAGATGAAAATAGGGAAAATCGGTTAAGTTCATAGGGAGAGTTGGTAAATTCATAGTAAACTCCATAAAGGAACATATGACCAAGTAAGTACTATTCATTCATACCTTATGGGTTCTTAAAAATCATATAAATAAGGTTTTTAACCTTTGGATGCACCTGCAGTTTTAATCAACTTTTTGACTTTTTAAATTACAAATTACACAACATAAATGTGCAGGTTTGAACATTATAAGCATTAATAATATTATTAACCCTTTATATTTGTGAAGCATTTTACAGTTTACAAAGAGAGTGCTTTGTCATGCTCATTTTCATTTGATCTTTCTTGCAAACCCAACTACTCACCGTGGATATTACTGAAAATGGAGACTTAATAGAAGTTATGTCGCTTGGCCAGAGTCCTAAAGATGTATTTGGTGAACCTCAGAATAGAATTTTTTTTAAGTACCTTCTTTTATTTTATATTTTTTAATTTTTATTTTTATTGTTATGTTAATCACCATATATTACATCATTAGTTTTGATGAAGTGTTCCATGATTCATTGTTTGTGCATAATACCCAGTGCTCCATGCAGAACGTGCCCCCTTGAATACCCATCACCAGGCTAACCCATCCCCCCAACCTCCTCCCCTCTAGAACCCTCAGTTTGTTTTTCAGAGTCCATCGTCTCTCATGGTTCGTTTCCCCCTCTGACTTACTCCCCCTCATTCTTCCCCTCCTGCTATTTTCTTCTTTTTCTTTTTTCTTAACATATGTTGCATTATTTGTCGCAGAAGTACAGATCTGCGACTCAACAGTCTTGTGAAGATGTCAATGCTACCTAGAGCAATCTACACATTCAATGCAATCCCCATCAAAATACCATCCACTTTTTTCAAAGAAATGGAACAAAGAATCCTAAAATTTGTATGGAACCAGAAGAGACCCCGAGTAGCCAGAGGAAGGTTGAAAAAGAAAAGCAAAGCTGGCGGCATCACAATTCCGGACTTCCAGCTCTATTACAAAGCTGTCATCATCAAGACAGTATGGTACTGGCACAAAAACAGACACATAGATCAATGGAACAGAATCGAGAGCCCAGAAATGGACCCTCAACTCTATGGTCAACTCATCTTTGACAAAGCAGGAAAGAATGTCCAATGGCAAAAAGACAGTCTCTACAACAAATGGTGTTGGGAAAATTGGACAGCCACATGCAGAAGAATGAAACTGGACCATTTCCTTACACCACACACAAAAATAGAATTTTTATCTTCCCATTCCCAATCTAATGCTTTTTCTCTCTACATGGATATCTTTCCAAAAACATTCATAAACCTGTTATGTGCAAGATAACATCAGGTTCTGAGGATGCTACAAGATACATCTTCCTGGTGCAACAGGCTGGTAGTAATCCAGTAGTAGCATGTAGTAAACTAGGATTCCTCCAGTATCCTAGGCTGGGGTCCAAAATGCGGTCATTTTTATTAACAGTCATCTTTCTTTCATTGGTAGCTGCTCCTGCCTAATAAGTTCTGACCAACATCAGATCTTCCACCATTGGCTATTGCTGAAAATCACCAAATGGTGTCCTACATGAGCTCCTGAAACAGTCTAGTCAATTACCCAGAATTACTCCTTTCTTACAACTCTGAAGTTCTGTTTCTGGACCATGCTTGCTTATTTTCTTTCCTTTTGGATAGATTTACTTTTCCTTCAGAGGTCTGTAAGACTCATATAAATATATTTCTGTTGAGACTGACCAGCTATATACAAATATGTTTTAACACAAACTTGTGGAAGAGAAAAAAGGTAATAGAGACTTTCGCTTGGGGAAAATAACAACAGCAACAAAAGACAAAATGGATTGAAAACTGGTATATGGTCAATGCCAATTTAGTGATTATACCTGTCAGGATTATTTCAGTTTCAAGTGTTTGAAAGTTGAATTCCAACTGGTAAAAATGAGATTTATTGACTCACATAATTGAAGAGATGATGGTTAATACTAGTTTCAAGCTTCACAGAGTCTAGGGATTCAATGTCATCATTCTCAGTCTTTCTACATTTTTATATTTCTACATTTCCTTTCTATTGTTTCCATTTTTAGGCAGACTTTTTCGTTATAGCGAGATGACTTGCAGAAGCTTTAGGCTCAAATGCTCACATCCAATGCCAGTTACACAGGACTAGAACAACAAGATTGGAGACTAGAAAGTTCTCAAATATATAGCTGGTCTCCCCTTCAAAATGTTCTACAAAATTTTAAAGCTATGTAAGATGGAAGGCTAAAGAACCAAGACTCCTGAAGCCTAGACTTTGAAAAGGCAGCGCAGTGTCAAGGGGACAAAAACATTTTCTCAACTGAAAGTCCTGAAAGGTCATGCTCTATGAATAGAAGTGAATTAGAAGCGTATTGAAGACCAGAGACAACCCATCTCAGTCCCTGATTGGATTAGATGATTAGCTTTCTACTCTGCCTCCCACTGTATTTGCCTAGCTAAGGAAGGGGTGAATCTCAAAAGATGGAAGACAGCATCATGACATACATCCATATTTTTTAACGTATAATTCCCAGAATTAATTAAAAAATTACTAGGCATGTGAAAAGACAGGACCATATGACCAATAACTTAAAGAAAATAAGTTAATACTAAAAGGAGACTGTATCTGGAGCCAGATATTCAAGTTGGTAGACAAGAATTTACTATCCATATGTTCAGGTAAAAAGAGAAGGTGGGCAACTAAGATGAAAATAAGGAGAATTTCAAAGTAAAAATATAATTTGTGAGGGGTCTCTGGGTGGCTTAGTCAGTTAAGCATCTGACTCTTGATTACAGCTCAGGTCTTGATCTCAGGGTTGTGAGTTCAAGACCCATGTTGGGCTCCATGGTGGCTATGGAGCCTCTGCTGCTCTCCCTGCTTGTGCTCTCTCTCTCTCTCTCTCTGCCAAATAAATAAATAAAATCTTTAAAAAAATTAAATTGTGAAAAGGGAACAAATTGGAAACAATAAGACTGAAAAACACATCTGAAATTAAGAATACAATGTATTGGTTTAGCCATGGAGTGGTCATACCAGAAGACAGGATTAATGAACTATATATAATATAGGTCAATAGAAAATATCCAAATTAAAACAAAAAAGAAAATATGGGAAATTTATGTATCTTACCTTTTTAACCAGATTGTATGTCATGCAAGATGAGGAAGCATTTACTCTAACAGTACTTTGCATATGGCATGTTCTTAATTAATTAAATCAACCAGCATGCATAGGCATATGTTTTTCATTGATGCTGTAACAAATCACCAAATACTTAGCAGCTTTAAACAACACAAATGTATTATTTCTCAATTTATGTAGGTCAGAAGTCCTCACGGACTTGACTGGATTCTTTGTGTAAGGTCTCAGAAGGGTGAAATCAAGGTTTTGGCTGGCCTACATACCCTTACTGGAGGCTCTGGGGAAGAATCTACCTCCAAGCTCATTCAGGCTATTGGCTGAATTTAGTTCCTTGGGTCTGTAGGACTGAGGTCCCCATTTCCTTTGTTAGTTTTCAGCTGGGGCCAGTCTTTGCTCTTAGGAACTTGCCTGCATTCTTTCTTATGTCTTCCATGAAGCCCCTTTAACAGTGGGGAGCTGATTCCCTATTATGTTTCAAATCCATCTGACTTTTTCTCTCAAATCTCTCTGATTTCCTCTGCAGCATCTCCTTAACACAGTCAGAGAAAGTTATCTGCTTATAATAGCTCATGTGATTAGATTGGGTCCATTTGGAAAATCCATGATAATCTCTCTATTTTAAGGTCCATAATTTTAATTACATTTGCAAAATTCCTCCTGCCATGGAAGTTAGCATATTCACAGGTTTCAGGAATTAGGACATGGACATCTTTGGGGGGCTATTCTGCCTACCATGTCAATGATTTAATGGCTATATGCAAAGTATTGTGATTCAACTGAAAATGATGAATTCTGTGTTGCATTTGTAACCTACAAATAGTCAAAACAAAGAAAATTACAGTACTATAAATTTTACTAGGGGTGAAAAACATTTATCCATATGAGCAGAACTGAGTAATATAGGGAGAAGAAAAAATAATTTCAAAAGTCTTTAACATTTTCAATAGTAGAGAGAAAAATGCCTTAGCTTGTACTCTAGTAAGATACTACATTTCTGTATTACAGTTGACATTGCCTAGTATACTTCAGATACTGTTGGCAGTTTCTGGATAATTATGACTTCTCCCTTTGAGAGCACCTTGCCTGGGCCCTCCCCATTGGATATATTAAACTATTATTACTTTCCTAAGTCAGGTCATCACAAACATGCATGCCAAATTTGGTGAAAATCTGTCTAACCATTTTCAAGTGATGTTGTAATAGCTAGCAGATGAAAATTTTATTTATATAGATTAGGGCATAAATGCTTTGTATGCCAATTATGGTGCAACAGTCATGCTGGAAAAGCTTTAAAATCTCTAAAACAAACACAAGGTATTATTATCATCAATAACAACAATTATGTTTTATGATTTTCATTGTAAGCACGGTCATTTTATTTATGTCTATAAATAAGAAGGGATAAAACATACTATCAAATATCTGTTTAATAGGGCTTAATTATTTATTATGGGACTTTCTAGTATATTTAATAAAATTAATGAGATTCTGATTACTTGAGCCTGCCACTCTCTTTGGCTGAAAACTCTCTTTGATAAGAAGTAAAGCAAGATTGCCAGTTTTCTTATGAGAATTACAGGGTTTGAGGATTAGTCAACTGAGAATTGGTGAGGTCCTCCTCTAATTAATGTCTTCCCACTGATGTTTGCCCTAATCTCCCCTTTTATTACATTTATTACAATGCTTCAGTAGGGTGTCTGTGTGCAAGGAAGATCTATTAAATAAGGTTACTATTCGGTTAGTGAAATAGCAATAAAGGTCCTAATTCTGCATTTGTTGCTTTGTTAATTCCTTTTAATTTAAAGAGTCACCTTGAGGGAGATACACATTTATAATGGAAAGAACAATTGGACTGGAAGTGAGGAGATCCATATCCACTCTTGGCTTTGTAATTTTGGGCAGGTCATTGAGTCTCTTTGGCCTTCAGTTTCTCAAATTATAAAATATAGGCTTTGGACAATATGATCTGTAAAGTCACTTTAGGCCCCAAATTAAACAATTTGCTGATTTAAAGCAAACATCTTGCAGAAATTGTTGAGGGGATACAATTTCATAGTCTTATTTACATCTTACTTAGATTTTTGCAACTGCCTTTTAACTGGCTTTCTTGCTACCACGGTTTTAATGCAGTAACTATTCTGTAGTCCATTGCCAGATTTAGGTTCATAAAATGCTACTTCATTCCCTGTTCAAAAATTCTCTAAATCAAGTCTGAATTTCAA
This sequence comes from Callorhinus ursinus, assembly GCF_003265705.2. Classification (NCBI taxonomy): domain Eukaryota; kingdom Metazoa; phylum Chordata; class Mammalia; order Carnivora; family Otariidae; genus Callorhinus; species Callorhinus ursinus. Next base: position 92,011,694 of record NW_027397066.1, on the reverse strand, counting down.
AGTTTTCTGAATTTTGATCTGATATTAGCTTCCTTTTTCCTTATTCTCTGCAAAATTCTTCTTCCAAACCCCACATTTCAGCCCGCTTGTTTGCTCTAATTGAAGATGTTTATATTTTATCCTCCCCATCTTTACTTATGCTATCCTTTCTTCTCCAACCCTATCCCCTTCTCCCCAGCACTCAAGCACACATTTTTAACTCCACTTCCTGAAATTCTATCTTATTTTCTAGGGAACTGGAGGGCTATTTCCTTTAGATAGTTCTTCTATAATTACACCAACTGGAAGCAATCTTTTCCTCTCTGTAATCCTATAAGGCTTAATATACTTACAACTCAATAATAAACATTTAGTACATTTTTTAAAATGTGCATGTGTTCTGGTCACTGTGTTTAGTACTGGGGATAATATAAGAGGAAAAAGGGATATGATCACTGTCCTAATGAACCTTACTGTCTCATGGGCAAGACAGATATTAATCATAATTATATAAATTGGAGTATATTATATGAAGGAAAAAGTCTTACTTCACTTTCATTACCTTTTCACTGTTTGAATCCCAGCTCCTATACGAAATTGTAAACTTGAAAAAGAAGTAGTTTTTATAATTCTCTGACAATATAAACTCATTTCTGAATAAATATTTATAGAATAAAAGAAATGCTTGAACTTTTAGATTTGGGGTTATAAATTAGAAATGGTCTCTGAGATTGTCCTAGACCCGGGAATAATTGGACATTTTCCTCTACTCCACTGTTTTCAAAGTTAAAAAGAAGTTGTATTGGATTAAGTGCATTAATAAAAACCATGCATTTAATTTGGAGTCTAAGAGATTTATTTTGGCCACTCTGTGTTTTAAGAGTTTCAATCTTAAAATTGTTTTTATTGTTATATTTTGAGTAAGACGTCCATCTTCATTTCATAGAGATCATCACTTTTCTAAAATATATTTATTGAATACTATATATATATATATATATATAGACTGTGAAACTAGTTATGGTTGCTACAAAATAGTATGAGTTAGTTCAATAAACATTTGTTGAATGCACACCAGAATAGCGTAGTGGGCTTTGAGCATGAATTAGGCACAATTTATCCCACCTGAAAGCTGTAGTTTTGTGGGGGAGCAGAAACGAATATTAATAATGGCAAAATTTTGGATCTGAACAGGGATATTTATTGGTTATAAGTTCATATAAATTCCAACAAAATGTTCTTAAGAACATAGAATTAAGGGCCACACAATGTGAAAATGTGAAAATTCTAAGGAATGCTATGACCAGAGATTCATTCCATTGTTTCAGGTCTCTGGTTTCTAAGATAATTTGTTATTATTATTTTTGTTGCTGTTGTTATTAGAGGGAATAGAAGTACTTTAAGGAAATACTTTGAGCTACTATGAATATTTTCAACTTAATATTTTTGAGTACAATCATCCATTGATCGCACTAATCACAGGCCTAGAAATCTCACCTTCAGACTGACGACTGGTTTCCTATAACTAGAGAGGAAATTTATCAGATTGGTTAAGCTTTCAACTCTAGATTCAAATAGGTCTGTGCTAGCATCAGAATCAAGGCTTTACTGGGGCACCTGGGTGGCTCAGTTGGTTAAGCTGCCTTCAGCTGAGGTCATGGGAGTCTTGGGATCAAGCCCCACATTGGGCTCCTTGCTCAGCGGGAGTCTGCTTCTCCCTCTCTCTCTGCCCCTCCCCAGGCTCACTTTCTCTCTCTCCCTCAAATAAATAAATAAAATCTTTAAAAAAATCAAGGCTTTACTGCTTACTAGTAGTATGATGCCAAAACCCCATGTCTCTCTAAATCTCAATGTTCTTATCTATAAAATGGCAGCAATAACAAAACTACCTCACAGTAAGTGCTAAAGAAATGTAGCTATTCTATACCTTTTCAACTAGAATTTAATTTGAAAATGAAGGACCTTTATTGTACTTGTAAATACTTTCAATCCAATGCTGAAATAAGCTTACCTTGCTTCGGTGAAGCTGAGAGAGTCAAGATGGGCCAAAGAGCAGAGCATAGTTTTGGCCAAAGAGATAAAACTAAAGGCACCTGTAAGAGTTTACACATACATGGTCGAGTTACACCCACATTGCTTGCCACTTCTCAAAAGAGCATGAATTTTAAAGAAGATGTAGGTTCTTTTAATGATAGGCTTTTTGTTTAATTTTGTTTACAGATTCATCATGTGATAGTTTCTGAAATGGTATAAGATAGATCTATAGAGCATCTTTTTAGGGAAAAAAAAAAAAGCATAAAAGCACCATAGTTTCAGAATTGTAAAGGCACAGAGAAGCTTTTAAATTTAGCATTACAAAAAATAGACCTAAGAAGCTCATTCCTCAGCTTCCTATTTCTGGGATGGCCAAATTTATGAAGAATGGATTATTTAATACTTATAACACATTTTGAAAACCTAAATCACATTGTTGCAACTAGGCAACTGTTGAAAAGTAAGTACCAGATTTATTAGCAGCTATTTTCACAAAGATTCCATTTAATAATGTTGGTGCACCCTCTGTAATTTATTTGATTAATAATATTTGATTTGAACCCAAATGATGACTTCTCACATATATGACAGAACTAATGAACTGTGAAAGAAGAACCGTTCAGATGGTCACCAATAACCACTGCTTTGTTAATCCTTTAAATAAACTGGAGCTCACAATGTGTCCCTTTGAAGTCATAAATAATGTATATTTTTCTTTTGACTTTTAATAAGCCAGTAGGGTTCATCTCACAGTCTCCAAACACATATATTTTATTATGGGCCTCTGCAGTTTACTTTAATTAGTGTGTCTGAGTGCTTTGGGAGACTTAGCCCTACTGAAAACAAACAGAGTCTTACCATCTATAAAACATTAGCTCCCTTTGGTTTATCCTGACACAGCGGGGGAGGCTCAGTGAGAAACACATGGTGTAAGTAAACACTCATAATTGCATTAGCATTCTCTGGTGGATTGGTAATTCAAGCTCTGTTCCATGATATTGTAAGAGCAGTTAGAACAGGTTTACCAATCTTGTGGTCTGCTGGGGATTTCATCAAATTCCATGTGAACAGAACTTTAAGTGACAAATCTACTGGAAACAGAGTGTGAGAGGAGGCATACTGTAAAATGGAGGCCTAGTATAGGCAGTGTAACTTTGTTTCATTTCTGATGTAGCTGTGAGATTTTTCAGTTCTAGCTGCCATTTCTTTTCTCATGTTATTTAATATCAAAGTCAGTTTCAGTCTATTCTTTGGATATGGCCACTCTGTTGACTATGATTATACAACAAGACAGCTGGTTGATTGATTAAAATCCTCAGCTTTCAAATATCTATTTTGATGGAATTATATTCAAACATACCAATAAGATAGCTATTCTACTGTTGATGGAATGCATATATTACATTTTAAAATAATTTATAGTTAAAATTCTAAGTTTTGTAGAGATATTTTGTATGGAGAAGCCTAGTGTACATTATCACTCTTATGCTTTTGAATTTCATATTCTAGCAATTGCTTAGAATAATACATGACCAATATATATGGGAGGGTAACAGGAAAGAGAAGAATTCTCTAGCTGGATGACTCTGATTGACCTGGCTATTTGAGTGATTTGATCAGTAGAAAATAGGATAATATGAGTGAAATATGGTATTTGCGTCTCTCTGACTTATTTCACTTAGCATCATCTATTTTTATAAAACTTTCCAAGCTTTATTTTTATTTATTTTTTTCCTGCATTTGGGCTTACTTCACTTTTCTTTTTCTTTTGGCTAATTTTGGTCATGTTGGTCAAAATAGGCAAACTAGTTTGCTTAGGGTATCTCTTAGGTATGTCAGAAAAAAGAAATCATATCAAAATTTTGATCGAAGTCACTGATTATTTAGTGCCATGTATATTCAGTCTGTAGAAGTGCTTCCAATTAGAAATATAATACAAGAAATATAATTTTGCATTTTCTGGTGGCTATATTAAAAAAAGTAAAAAGAAACAAGTGACAAATTTTATATATATATATATATATAATTTATATATATTTAGAGAGAGAGAGTATGGGGGAGGAGCAGAGGGAGAGGGAGAGAGAGAAAATCTTGAGCAGGCTCCATGCTCAGAGAAGAGCCCGACATGAGGCTTAATCTTACAACCCTGAGATCATGCCCTGAGCCAAAATCAAGACTCGGACGCAACCGACTGAATCACCCAGGTGCCCTTACTGATATATTATTTAACACAATCTATCTAACATACTATCATTTCAACATGTAATCAATATAAAATATCTCTGAAATCCAGTATGTATCTTGCACTTAAAGCACATCTCATTTTGGGCTAGCTACATTTTGAACTGCTTAGTAGCCACATGTGGCCCCAGGCTACCATATTGGACAGTACAGGTTACATCTTTTCATACAGAAGAAATAAATGGATGGTTGAAAAAAGGAACTAGGTTGATTTTGTTTTTAATCCTAAAAATTCATATTCCTTATTATATATACATTTACTTAAGCATTACTCTTTCTGTGACTGAAATTCCTGGTCTTATTTGTAAATTGTAACTTTCCTATTTTATCTCTTCTCTCAGATTCTGATGTTATTTCATTGTTTGCTCTCATTGGTTTATATTTTGAAAATTATTTGGATAATATGCATTTAAGACTGTCATTTTTCACAGTGATGTTTATGATCGTACACTGTAATATTATTGGTATAAAACTTATTGGTATAATAAGTAATTAAAAGAGTTAATGTGGAAAAGATTATCTTTCAAGTATCAAAAAGAGACTATGTTTTTCAATATTGTACTGTTTTTGGTTTGTTTTTGTTGGTGAATTCCTCAGTTTGGGAGCATTTATTGCCTGCTATTGAAACACTGTGAAAGAGAAAATGTTGCAGCTTTAAAATTTGTTAGTAAAGAAGAGTACTAGAAATTATTTTTTCTCCTTAATTTCCATGTTTTAGAAGTAAATTTACTTTCTATATATAATGTATTTTAAAAATTTGTTCCAGATACTGCAGGCTCTATGATTTTTATATAATTCTTACTGCTTAAGAAAAATTTCATCAAAGCATCATTTTATGTTTAAGGAAAAGAATCTAAAATTTAGTCTTACCAGTAGTCAATAAGTAGGCAAATGAAAAGAAAACTTTTAAGTTTCTGATTCATAATTTGCTATATATATATACAAAGATATTTCCAACTGGCACTACCTATACAATTCTAAACCTATTCTGCCTATACCTTTTTTATATGAGTTCAACCTACAGACCACTAATACTTGAATATTTTAAAGTATTTTTAGTGTTAATGTAAGAAAAATGCAATATTTATGTCTTCAGATGATTAATTTAAAAATGAAAATTACCCCAAATACATTTTTAAAAACGTTTCAAAATTATATCATGATTCAGATTATTATTATTTAATTTGATGAGTCAATGTTTAGCCAAATGGATCTTTTCATTGATCAGGTTTGCTGGTCACATTTCTCTATGGCTATAACTGATGCCACATTTTTAAATATCTGAGTGCTTTAAATTCTTTTTTTTAAATTTGTTCATGTAGTGTAAATGTAAATGTATATTTAAAAACTTCATATGTAACTGGACAGTATATGATATATAAATACATTTTACATATTATATAGAGTATAAACATGTATGAAATAAAAATGTATCATTTATAAAGTGAGAGTATAGTTTATATTTAACTTGCATCACAGAGAAGCTTAAACTATCTATATACTTCTCATGTCAGTGATGTATCTTGAAGATTTTTTACATAAATTCCAACATGTTTCATTACTTAGATATTTTATTATGTAATTGTAAATATTTAACTGACATATTCTCTAATTTTATATTGACTCTTGGAAATCTTGAGTTATCATATTCAAAAGTATATTCATATATAATCTTATTACCAGAATTCAATTTCTTAGAATCAAAAGGTAGATAACATAACTAATTTAATAGAATAAGGTAACTTTTGTTAAACATCTAAACTATTAGGATAGGACATATATATGGGATTACTTAAATTAAAAAATTTTAATATTATGAGGCATACTAAAAGCTGTGTCAGTATACATCACATTTTTAAAAAGTCATAACACAACCTTAATTTTGAAAAGATATTTTTCAAACGAAGATTTAATTTGTAGAACAACCTAATTTATGTTTTTGTGCAACTTAATGTAGGCTCTTTGTGGATGTATTATGACTATTAAAATCTCATGAAGGAAGGGGCGCCTGGGTGGCTCAGTCGTTAGGCGTCTGCTTTCGGCTCAGGTCATGATCCCAGGGTCCTGGGATCGAGCCCCGCATTGGGCTCCCTGCTCTGAGGGGAGCCTGCCTCTCCCTCTCCAGCTCCCCCTGCCTGTGTTCCCTCTCTCGCTGTGTCTCTGTCAAATAAATAAAACCTTAAAAAAAAAAAAAAAACTCATGAAGGAAATCAATCTGTCAAAACTTTCAAGATTTTATTTGATAACTAAAGGAACAATGCTAAATAATTCTTTGAATTATCTCTGTTACCGTGTTCCCGGTGTCTTCCTTGGGAGCAGAAACCGGGTTTGCTTTGAAACTGCTCAACGTTTGCCTGCTGCCAAAGCTGAGCTGCCCCACAAGCACACCCACCGGCTTAAGCAAGGTGCCTGACTGACTAGAATCGTTGGTGAGGAATCAAAAATATGCTTTAATCCAGTGTTCATTTTCATATCACAAAAGGTGCTACAGAATGATTGCCATTCGCAAAAGAAAAAGGCAAGCACAATTAAAAGCCAGGTTTCTAATCCCCTTTGCCTGGGTTTAGAACCAGAGCCAAGAGAAATAAGTGTTTTAACAGGTACATATGCCCTCCGGGGGAAGCACACCCCGACCACCTAGCTGGTGAGATGAAAAGGTACAGGATTCAGTTTGTAGCATTGGCCGATAAATTGCGCCCCCACGGCTGTGGCCGACAAGAAACCACAGGGCTGGTGGGTAGCCAACAAAAGCTCAGTTTTGTGACGGGGGGCACGCAAGCATCGTGGCCAATCAAATTCTGTCTTTTTAGCCTGCAGCTTCTGTCTGAGCAGCCAAGAAAATGTATCATCAGTATGTGAGAAAACCTGACAGCAAGTGCCTGACACTTGTGCGGATAGCTATTTCCAAATGATTGAAGGGCAGTCTGGGCTGCTAACCGCTAATTACCCTAATTGACACCAAATGGAAAGGGATGACTCAGCTGTTGCAGAAAAACGGCCTAATGGTAGTGTTGAGTCTCAGCTGCTTAAATGAGAAATGATTATTAACTGTACCCTGTGGAAAGAGAAACTGCTGCATTATATTAATATGGGGGAAGTGGAGGATTAAACTTCTTATTAATCTGACTGTAAGCTTGCCCCATCGTGCTGGCCCTCTTATCATCAGAAACAGCTGACACTAGTTGAGTAAAGTGACTTAAACTCCACCGAGGATTTTGCAAGCAGGTTGAATTGCAAACAAACCAGTTTCCTGTGAGCACCAGTACTGTTAAAGTATATCTAAAATTGAAGACAAAACCAAAAAACTCAGTGGTGCATACTGAATAAGTGTTTGCTACTGAAGAATGCAGGTTTTTGTGGTTAGTATTATTTTTGAACACAATAAAATGTTATTTCAAATTAATAAATAGAATTTTATCTATCCTAGATATTGACTTTTAATTGCTGGCTATGACAGCTGGTCAGTAAGTGTCTAGTGAAGGAAGGAAGGAAGGAATCTTGAAGGTGCTACTGTAGATTCATATATGACCAAACACTTGAAAAGTAAATTGACTTTAGCGGCATGTGTCTTTTTTAAATTGGGAAACTAATACCTGGAACCTATAGAAACGAAGATTTTTGAACTACAGCCGTTATCTGGGAGGGCTGTAGTTTTCTCTCTCCTTGTAAATTGTTAAGGATTCCATTGCTTCTTAATAAAGATGAGATGTTTTTGTTTGCAGTTGTAGGTTTGGAAGGACCTCTACAGGCTATTTGGGGTTTTGGCAAACAGAAATTGTAGGAACAAGAGGAGCTGCTGCATTCTCTAATATGTTTGAAACTTTTAATTCTGAAGGACTTTACTGAATTAAAATAAGGCACAGTGATAAAAACAGATTTAACCACAGCTTTTAAAATTTACTTGGGAAAGCTCATCAAGGAAGACAAAATTTGATTCTACTGTAGCAAAATCTATAACCACAAAGTTCAAGAAGATTTGGTCTGGCAGTTGAAAAACAGCATTATATTTTTTGATCCTTAGTAAGATGCAGAGTTGAATGAAATTATATCACAGGTAGTCAATTTCCAGGGCGCCTGGGTGGCTCAGTAGGTTAAATGTCTGACTCTTGGTTTCACCACAGGTCATGCTCTCAGGGTCGTGAGACTGAGCCCTGTGTCAGGCTCCCAGCTCAGCTCAGAGTCTGCTTGTCTTTCTCCTTCTCCCCGCCATAAATAAAAAATAAAATAAAATAAAATAAAATCTTTAAAAGAAAAAATATAGTCAATTTCCAAGATGGTAGTTAGATATGTTGTAAGGGAACATTTTCAAATAGATTGGGCATCAAAATGTGTTTAGATTCCAGAATAGTGATTTGATCTTATAATATCCATCCATTCATTCTTTATTCATTAACTCAGCAAAATTTCTTTAGCATGTATTTATCATACAAATCTCTGAGCTAAAGTTCAGATTAGCTAATCAGACACCACTAACTTGTAGATGAAATCATAATATTTCCCAAGAAAGTGGTAGAAAATAATTATAATGTTGCTTACAAAATAAAAGAATACAATTTGGAATCCTTTTGTGCATTTTTTAAAAGAGTTTATTTGTTTGAGAGAGAGAGCAAAAGAGCACGAGCGGGGAGGAGGTGGTGAGGGGCAGGGGGAGAGGGAGAAGCAGATTCCCCGTTGAGCAGGGAGTCTGACACGAGACTCCATCCCAGGACCCTGGGATCATGCCCTGAGCTGAAGGTAGACGCTTAACTGACTGAACCACCCAGGCGCCCCATTTTTGTGCATTTTTAATAAAGCACACGGAATTATGAAATATCCCCCTCCTCAAAAATATCCTTATTGTCCACATCAGCTCAAGGAAGAACAGATCTGTATTTATAAAAACACATGAAAATATGAAGCTGGTTGTTGCCTAGCTTCCCACTTGGAGCAAGGTTCCTGATAGAGTATTTCAGTGGTAACACGTGATTATAGTGCCAGTGAAGAGAAAAAAGGAAACGGAAGTATTGGGAGGGCAGAAACTTATTTTAAGAAAAAATATTTGTAAGGTTCGATTCTGAGCCAAGTGCTTTCATTTATTACCATTTTTCAGATGCTCGCCTGGCCTCCTGTAGTAGAGGCAGGTTATCCTCAGTAAAGCTGGGCCAGGAAGTTGGGAGCAAATGTGAGAGTACAGATGGCAATGATTTTGATTTTGGACAATTTTAGGAATATAGCATTTTCCCATACCTGCAGGTTAGCTATTTAATTCTTCCACTGCCAAATTCAGAAATGCTTCTATAGTATTCCCTTCCATCAATAGCCTTTGTATGGTATATATTGTAAAATAACTGAGGATACGTTATGGAGGTGCAGCTATATTATGTATTTTCTTCTAAGGCACTAAAAAAAGGTATCACAAAATAGAAAGAGGAGATAAATGTTCATTTACTTATTCAGCAAACACATGTCCATCCCCTCCCTGTGCCAGGCACTTGGGTATGCACTTCCCATGTGGAGCCATTCGTGATGACCCTAGACGTAAGGAGGTGGGAAAGAGCTTTGGTGGGAGGCTCTGAAATCAGCACAACCTTGCATGTTGAAATGTAACTTAGGGAAGAGTTACAGTTCTTCACCTTCCTTTTGACTTTATTTGGGGTGCTAGGAAATAAAAGCAGTTACTTCTCCGGACCTAATGAATAACCATGGAAGTTGTCTTTTCCTTTTTATTTTATTTTTTTAGACCATGGTATTGTTAAGATGTGCAAAGTGGAGAGGGAGGATTTGAGTCTTTACTCTCATGGGTTCAAGGGAAGAGGTTTAATATCAAAAGCTTAGCAGAGAATTAGACTCCATTTTTCAGAGAAGGAATAGATGTGATGGGAAAAGGGAAAGGAAGAGTGATGACTGGGTGCCTTTAATTTTCCTGGTAATCGTGAGCGTGGCTATTTGGAATGAAAAGTGATGTCACTGAATTTCAAAATTATATTTTCAAGATTGCTGTGAAGTCGTGTGGTGTGTTGGAGGAGGCTCTTAAGAGCTGGTTGTGTGTAGCTCTTCCTGACTGAAGTGAGGGACTCTAGTTATCTGGAAATTGGCCGTGGTAGGAGTATTTACTCCATGGAAATTGCAAATGCTACAAATCAGGGCTGGGTTTCTCCCCACCCCAGAAAGCTAGTTGTTAACCATTTACCAGCACACTACTGGCTGTAAGAGATTTAGGATCTCAGTGAATCATTCAACCACATACAACCACATGATGACGACGAGTTCCCGCAATTAGCACTTAGCTACCGATACAATATAAATCCAGTCTGAATCACTCGAAGACCCTGGGAAACCCAGCTACTGCAGCTGCCTCATCCATGATACATAACAAATAATATGACAATTGTTAATTTGTGTCACACTCAGGTTTTAGGTATAAATAGAGACAAAACCACAAATAGTTTAGGACTTGTAACATTGGACAAAACACTTTATTGTTCACAAAGCATCAATATTCAGGGAACTTGTTTCACATTAAAGTGTTGCTAAGATCTTAAAGGAGAGACATTTTTAAAACAAGAAATAAAAGAAAGAAATCAGGAAAATGTATGCCGGAACTGATAACGCACTTAGGTGACAAAGTGAAAATAGAGGTATTTCTGGCATTTTTTCTGAAAATTTACAATATTAGCTTATTTGAGTTTTTAATGGATAAGGATATTTATATACTTTATCTTCCTTGGTTCTCTTAAGATTTTTTGGTTTTGTGGTTTCCATGGTTTTTACTATGATTTTTATTATTATTATTATTTTTTTTTTTACAGATTTTTATTTATTTATTTGACAGAGACAGAGAAAGACACAGCGAGAGAGGGAACACAAGCAGGGGGAGTGGCAGAGGGAGAAGCGGGCTTCCCGCCCAGCAGCGAGCCTGATGCAGGGCTCGATCCTAGGAACCATGGATCATGACCGGAGCCGAAGGCAGACGCCCAACGACTGAGCCACCCAGGCGCCCCTACTATGATTTTTTTACTTGGCAAGGTGTTCTAATCTCATTTCTACAAAAATTGCCTAGAAGAATGTAGAATTGTATACTTGTATACAGTTTTATAGCTTGCGTTGGAGCTAACAAAAATGTCTTTATTTTGAACCAAAAAATATTTAGTCTCTCTGGTGTTTGGCTTTCTTATAATTTCTTGAGTTAGTTTAAAAATACTTGAAAGGGTATATATGTGTTTAATTACATGTGCATTATCTAATTGCATATATATTGTATAAGCATAGAAAATAAAAAGGCTATATGTCAACATTTAGGGAATGGGGTAGGGGCAGAGTGGGACCGTTATTTTTTAAAGCATGTATTTGTGTTTGAATTTTTTACAATAAATATATATTAATTAAGTACTTTCAAGTTTCATTTTTTGCAATGTTCTCCCTCAGCCCCCTAAATGCAGAAAAAAATGCAATGAAAGGAATAAAGATAAGAGAGTGCATTATGTAAATAATTTTGTGTATTTCACCTTATCTGTCAAAAGAAACATACATGAGCATTTTTTATGCTTTCAAACATCTAAATCATCTATTTTCAGTTGCTGTTTCTATTTTTATGCCAATACAAATAATCATCAGGTCTATGTCCCAAATGAGATTTCGGCAAAGGTTTTTGTTTTGTTCTACTAATGTTTTGACGTTCATGTGGAAATTTTTATTAGTCCAGTTTTGAACTGAAATTTATTTTGTTGAAGGTTTCTTGCCCTGAAATCTTAATGGCATGGGCTAATATGCCTAATTGGAATTGTTTACACAGTCACAAGTTTGTTTGTCATATGGTTTGTAAAGCAAGGAAAAATAGAGCTGAGATAGTTTTTTCCCCCCTAATTCCAGTGGATTATTCTATTTTTTATGTTGACACAACTTGAATTGTGGCAGTAATATTTTTCCATTATTACCAAAAAATTCAAGTAATACAAGTGACAGTTGAACAAAACAATAGGGACACATTCAATAAAAGAGAGGTCCAAAACTTACTATACTTTATGCACCTTTTAGCGAGATGAAAGTAACATTTTAAAGTCTCAGGCAGTCAGAAAAACAGTTTGAGGTGTGCCGTTACCACATCTCCTCAGCTTTTTTCAGTCAAGAGCTAGTTCAAACCTCTTTGCGGTATGTTTGGCAATACACTTAAAAGATTACTACTTAAGCTACTAATAATCTGGCTTCAAGCAATTGTCTGTCTGTCCATCCAGCTGCCTATTCTTTCGTCGGTTTTCAAAAACCCGCAAGTGAACAGCATGAAACATAACAACAAAAAGGGAAGAAACCATAATCCTGCTCTGAGTTTCCCCCCAGCTTTTAGACAGCTGTGATATTACTAGAAGGCTAATGTACTCTGGACTCATTTTTAAGCTTTTTGGGGGGGAGTGGAGTGGGGTGGGGGTAGGGGACAGAAGGTGGTGAGGAATGGAATAATTTTGAAAGTTCCATGACCTCTTTTGTGTTTTAATCTGTCCCTTTCAGTGTTTTAATTTAGATTAGGAAAGAACAAATCTCTTTAGAGTTTTGAAGTTTGGTTTTTGAGGGATTAACTTGATGAAACATTGCTCTCATGAGTCCAGCTAAAGACAAAACTAATTTGGGTTGTTTTAAGGACAGAGGCAATTTACAAAGTAATCTTGTTGCCTTTGACTTCCTCACTGCCAAGATCCGTATTTTATTTATCTCATATTTCTGAGGACTCATATATATATATATATATATATATATATATATATAAAATCTAGTTGACATTTACTTAAAATAATTTGATTTTAAAAAGAAATATAACATTTTAAATTATAAAACTAGAAAATATGAACAAGTAATAGATTGCTCATTTTGAATTTTGTGTATTTTTTATAGGCACTAATAAAAATATTTTTTACTTTTCCTGTTAATACTAATGTTAACAATTACTGAGTACATCAATACCCTAGAATTCTCTCATGCACGAAAAATATTCTTATATTGATATTTAGTAAAATTTTCTCACTTATGATTTTATAGCATTTTCACTTCGTTGCTCTGAAATAATTGACTATACACTATACATCCTATATATACAATATAAAATACAAATATATATCTAGTGTTTGTGTATATTATTAGTGGCCCTAAATGCTATATTTTAACCATAAATGTTAAGCATATGAGACTTGTTCTTCCTATTTTTTCTCATTCTATCAAAGACAGAAGAGATACTCAGTTATATTTGATAACTTGATTGATTGAAACTTTGTTTCCAATGATCTCTGTGGTCTTGAGAAAGTCAAGTTCCTTCTTTGTCAAATGAAGCCAGGTCTCTAGCATTCCTAAGATTCTTTCATATTCTTAGATTCTCTGTGATCAGCCCCGAATTAAATACTCAAGTTAGTCTAAACCAGTTTCTTGAAAAGTATATAAATGGAGTATTTTAGCTAAACATGAGGTATTTAAGGTTTCTGGAACGTGGCCAAAACAGTGAAGACCACGGAATAGACACTGTATCATAGAAAAAGACTGTGCAGTATAGATTTTTTTGCATTTGGTTACTGACCTGTCTCCTCCTGGTAGCTGTTTCCTCCCAAGGTGGCTTTTTTTGCCTCCTGCTCTTCTCTGGCTTATGGAAATTGTTCATTTCCTAGCTCCTCTCAGGCTTGCAGTCTCTGAGAATGAGAGCATCTTTCCCTTTGCCACATACCTGGCCATTCCCTGGGCTGTTTCACTGTGGACCTATTCTTTGTCAGGAAACTGTGGATGAAATAGGTCCAGGTTTTGTAGGGCTGGAAGTTTATACAACCTAGGGGACTTCTTCTGCAAAAATAATACAAAATTGTGTACAAAGGGAAACGTTTATTTAAAATGGGCAAAAGTTTAACAAGTTTTAAGATTTCAAAAGGTGACAAATATGGCAAACACCACAAAAGCTAGAAAAATAACAATTATTTTATTTGACCACCATACAAGCATCTTTTCCTTCCACATTCAGCAGCATATTTTTTACTTCTTCATATGCTACAGCAATACTGTAATATCAATTTCCATAGAGAAAATGGAAAGATGATTTTGTCTTTTCTTTGGTATAATGGATCAAATTTTCTATTATTATTATTATTTTTAAAGATTTTATTCATGGGGCGCCTGGGTGGCTCAGTTGGTTAAGCGACTGCCTTCGGCTCGGGTCATGATCCTGGAGTCCCGGGATCAAGTCCCGCATCGCGCTCCCTGCTCAGCAGGGAGTCTGCCTCTCCCTCTGACCCTCTTCCCTCTCGTGCTCTCTATCTCTCATTCTCTTTCTCAAATAAATAAAATCTTTAAAAAAAAGATTTTATTCATTTATTTGACAGCTAGAGACACAGCGAGAGAGGGAACACAAGCAGGGGGAGCGGGAGAGGGAGAAGCAGGCTTCCTGCGGAGCAGGGAGCCAGACTCGGGGCTTGATCCCAGGACCCTGGGATCATGACCTGAGCCAAAGGCAGATGCTTAACAACTGAGCCACCCAGGCGCCCCTCAAATTTTTTATTATTGACAGTTTAGAAAAGTTTCCACTTCACAGTCTTCTTATGGGTAATCTTACGTAAATATTTAAGATTCTTGTTATATTTGAGAAATCCTCTACGAAATTTCTTTCGTGAGTAAGTAGTAGGTCTTTGGATGTGTGAGATTTTCTTGTGCGGTGACCAATCTTAAATCTTTTTGAATGGAGGGCATTGGGAGACTCTCATGTGGTTAAGGACCCTAATTTTAAACATTATTTCTTCATGGTAACTCCGTGTCTGGTGTTACTGTTGGCAAAGAAAAGACTTTGGAGTTAGATCCATGCTCAAACTTCACCTTCATTACTAGCTATTGACCTTAGGGAATTCATTAACTTCTTTGGGCCTCTTCTTCCTCAATTCTAAGATGGGAATATTAACAGTATCAACCTCAGTAGATTCTTTTGAGTATTAAAAGTAATAGTGCTTCTTGAAACTATTGGTTCCTTCCTTCACTTTCTCCTTCACAGTATTTTCTCATCTGAATTTTAATGAGGCTTTTTTGAAACCAGGTCTGCATGACAAAATTGGATGAGATTTTTTACCACCATGTCTAGCTATTTGTGAAAAATATTTGGTGACAAAATTGGGACATTTGTGAAGATAAAATACAAATGCTCCGAGTACCTAGTATGTGCCAACTACTTTCTCATGTATTATTTCAGCTCACATATCTTGGGCTTCATTGTCTAGTCAACCATATCTACACACACACAGAAAATCACTCTCTCACATGACTCTATCTCATCCTCTTATTGCCACCAGGGTCTAACAGTATTTAACCATAGTTATTAATGAATACATGAATGAGTGGTCTCATATAATCCTACAACAGCTCAGATCGAAAGGCTGACCTTACTTTTACATGTAGGGCCTCTGATAAACCCACCTGTCAGTGGTAGCACAGTTTATAAGTCTCCATTAAACCCAGGTCTTTCTAAATTCCTCCTCTTTCTATTATACTTGCATCCTCTACAGATTTTGATGTTCTCCAAGTCCCTCCTTGTAGGTAGATACTTAATCCATACACTTTGGGTTGAAATATGTTTTAATCTTTATATATCTCTGATACATTCCACTCATTACTAGTCAATGATAATATAAGAAGGCAATCATGCATGTGTACTGTAAAGATGTAGGGAGGTCTTTTTAAAAAATCATCTCTACCATTTCTATTACTAAACAGTTTTACTCAACTACCTCTATACATATATTACTGTCTGTAAGCTTATTTAAATGAGAATAGTAATTTATGACTTACCTATAATGATTGAAGAATGGGCATTTTTGTTAAATGAATAGCTTATTAATGTAAAAGTTACAGTTATATGGTTCACAGATTGCTGCTTTTCATGAAAGCATAATGCATGTTGCAATTACAATGAATGTAAATTTGCTTTGATAATTTATCCCTCTTGGGTTCTCTTGTACCACAGGATACTCATGATGAACATCAAATACTATTGTTCTTCAGACATAGAAGGTATAAGAGATAAAGCTGACAGAGACCAAGACTGAGTTTATGAACAATCTGGATTTTTTTAAAAAAGTCATTAATGTTAACTTGTTTATTTTTCATTTACCTCCTTGTCCATCAGATAGAGAGAATTATATCATTGTATTTTTATATATTCCTTTGGATTTTGGAAAAATTTGAATCACGTCATTATTTTATAATTAATCTTGGTATCTCAGTCAGGTATTATAGGAAAGCATTATGAAACCCATACACATGGAGAATATGAGGGTCTCCACCTCTTAGTTCCCATCTGTCACACTGGCCACTGGAAACACTCCAAACATCTTGGAGGGTTTCACCTCTTTTCCCAGACTCTAACATTGGAATGCCTCTGATGGTCTTCCCTTTTTTATATACATTAACTCCCTAAGTAATCTCTTATAATGCTAGTTTTGCTGACAATGCCCATCTTATATCTCTATCTATGCCCTCAACTCTAATCTGAAAACTTGATATTCAGCTGCATACACTACAAATCAATGTCAAAGTTTCTTAAGTATTTCAAATTTAAACTGAACTCCTGATTTCTTACCTCCACTCCCCTACATCTAATCCTGTAGTGATTTTTCCTGTTTCTGTAAATGACAACTCTGTTTCTTCAGTTGCTCAGGTCCCAAATCATTTTCTAGTTTTTTTTCTTTCATAGCCCAAATGCAGTCTACTACATATCTAGTTCCATCACGTCTGACCGCTGCCACCATTACCATACTAGTCCATGTGACCGCCATCTTGTACTGAGATTATTGCAATAGTCTTAAACTGTAAATCAGGTCATGCCACTGCTCAAAACCCTCTGGTGGGTCCCCAGCACGTGTCTCCATCCCTTACTGTGTTCTAGCAATGTTGGCTCCTTGGAGTTCCTTCCTTCTGCCAAGCACACTCCCTACGGAACTTTGCACTTACTCTTTCCTCTGTTTTGAACTCTCCTTCCTTGCTAATAATGTAATGTGCTTCCTCTCTTCCCTCATGCCTCTGTTCCAATGTCACTTAACAAGAAAGCCTTCCTGAATTACCTTACATAAGACAGGAACTTTTCCCTCCTCCTCCCTTTGAAATTTTCTATTCCTCTCCCCTGCTTTAGTGTTCTCCATGTTACTCATCATTATCTAGCATATAGTATATTTTACCTATTTACCTGTTTGTTATGTGGCTCTCCTAAGTAGAATATAAACAGCATAAGGACATGAACTTTATCTGTTTCTTTAGTTAATAAACTCTGTTTCAAATGGTACCAGCCATAGAGTTGTCACTCAATAAACATTTGTTTGAATAATGATGTCTCACTGAATGAATGAATAGTAAGTGACTTTAAACTGTGTATCCATATTGCCTTTTATATGAGTTTTATACATATGATTCATACAGAGTCCCAAAGTTAAAATTAAAAAATTAAAATGCAATATAACATGAGAAATATAAATGTTACAAGCTTACAAAAAACATGATTTGAAAGTTTAATTATTTAAAATTATTTTATTACCATCTTTAAAGAGTTTTCTTTAAATAACTCTCTGTACATATTTCTTCCTGGAAGGTTATTTGAATTAAAATTATAATTTCCCACTTACCCACAATGAATGGGGATTAGATATTTTTGTTAATTGAACATCTTGTTAACATAGAAATTATAATCAATTAGTTCACAGATTACCACTTTTGTTAAGAGTATAATGTGCATCACAATTGCATCAAATGTAAATTTACTTTGATGATTTAGAAAGCAACTCGGGCACTCTTATTCCTCACAATATTCATCATAAACATCTAATATTACTATATTCAGATACAATAACACATTGTTGAAGTAATAGTGCACATAAATAATAATAAAAAGTAAAATTTTAATTTTAACTTTTTTCATGCCATGGATTCTGGTAAAGAAAGTCTTTTTCCCTGTTCAGTAACCTGATCTTTCTCCCTTAGACTCTTATGAGGTCACATCAAAACTGTTGTGTATGTTTTAACACCTCATTCTTTGAATGATATTAAGGCTAGGACTACAAATACGGTCCCTGTAATGTGTGTGTGTGTTTACAAAGTTTGAAAATTGGCTACAACAATGTATAGTACAAGACAGTGGTTATGTTAAATTTTAAGAAACATATCAACATGTAACAAATTTAAATAACATTTTGAACAGTTTTGTGTGTGTGTGCACGTGTGTGTGTATGGTGTTATACTTCAGAGATTATTAAAGCTTAGAACTTTACAAAGACTTCTGGAATACCCTGTGTACCTGAGTCTTTATCTGTGCATGGTACTTAAGTTCATTAACAAAATTACCTGAGGTTTATTAAAAACACAGATTTCTGGGATCCCTATGCCATTTCCTCACTTCCATCAGAAATTCTGAGTCTGTCAGTATGGATGTTACCTGCAGTCTATATTTATGTCTGTCTATTTATCTATCTATGTATCTATGTATCTATCTATCTAATCTAGATGATTTTAAATATCAACTGGATATGATCACACCTGACCTAGAGTAGCATTTCTTTTTTTAAAATTTTATTATGTTATGTTAATCACATTATATCCTTAGTTTTTGATGTAGTGTTCCATGATTCATTGTTTGTGTTCCATTCAATATGTGCCCTCTTTAATACCCATCACCAGGCTAACCCATCTGCCCACCCCCCTCCCCTCTAGAACCCTCAGTTTGTTTCTCGGAGTCCATAGTCTCTCATGGTTTGTCTCCCCCTCCGATATCACCCCCTTCATTTTACCCTTCCTACTATCTTCTTCTTCTTCTTTTTTTAAAACATATAATGTATCTACCATACAGCCCAGCAGTTGCACTACTGGGTATTTACCCCAAAGATACAAATGTAGGGATCCAAAGGGGTATGTGCACCCTGATGTTTATAGTAGCAATGTCCACAATAGCCAAACTATGGAAAGAGCCAAGATGTCCATCGACAGATGAATGGATAAAGAAGATGTGGTATATATACACAATGGAATATTATGCAGCCATCAAACGGAATGAAATCTTGCCATTTGCAATGACGTGTATGGAACTGGAGGGTATTATGCTGAGCGAAATAAGTCAATCAGAGAAAGACATATATCCTATGATCTCACTGATATGAGGAATTCTTAATCTCAGGAAACAAACAGGGTTGCTGGAGTGGCGGGGGGTGGGAGGGATGGGGTGGCTGAGTGATGGACATTGGGGAGGGTATGTGCTATGGTGAGCGCTGTGAATTGTGTAAGACTGTTGAATCATAGACCTGTACCCCTGAAACAAATAGAGTAGCATTTCTTGAAGTATATATCAAAGAACACTAATCTCCCTAAATTCTCAGTAATGAACAGTGTCCACAGTTAGACAAGATTAGGAAATGCTGGGCCCTATACATCTGGAATATTCACAGGGCACATTGGCATAGTATAGGCTTCAACAAGTCTTGTGGTTTATGAAACATGATGCTTTAACTCATAGTTTGTCAAACTACTTACTCATTAAATGCCAATTTCCCCCACAGCAGCTATTAACACCCCTTAAAATGTAGGCGCTGGCATGCTGCTTTCATACTTTCTGTCTTGGTTAGACAACTGAAACTCCTCAGGCTGTTCTTAAATAAAAAGATAGGCCATTCTTTATAGAGGGCAGAAATTTTGAAGCATTTCAATTCCTCCCCCAAACCCAAGTTCATCCGTACACTCTCTAAGGTGAAGTTTAATTAGTATTATTTTTCTTGAAGATTTCCATAGATTGTTTCTACTTTTTTAAAAAAAGACAGTCTCTTCAATAAATAGTGCTGGGAAAATTGGACAGCCACACGCAGAAGAATGAAACTCGACCATTCTCTAACACCATACACAAAGATAAACTCAAAATGGATGAAAGACCTCAGTGTGAGACAGGAATCCATCAAAATCCTGGAGGAGAACGTAGGCAGTAACCTCTTCGACATCGGCCACAGCAACTTCTTTCAAGATACCTCTCCAAAGGCTAGTGAAACAGAAGCAAAAATGAACTTTTGGGACTTCATCAAGATAAAAAGCTTCTGCACAGCAAAGGAAACCGTCAACAAAACAAAGAGGCAACCCACAGAATGGGAGAAGATATTTGCAAATGACATATCAGATAAAGGGCTGGTATCCAAGATCTATAAAGAACTTCTCAAACTCAACACCCAAAAAACAAATAATCAGGTCAAAACATGGGCAGAAGACATGAACAGACACTTCTCTAAAGAAGACATACAAATGGCTAACAGACACATGAAAAAATGTTCATCATCATTAGCCATCAGGGAAATTCAAATCAAAACGACATTGAGATACCACCTTACACCAGTTAGAATGGCCAAAATTGACAAGGCAAGAAACAACAAGTGTTGGAGAGGTTGTGGAGAAAGGGGAACCTTCTTACACTGTTGGTGGGAATGCAAGTTGGTACAGCCACTTTGGAAAACAGTGTGGAGCTGCCTCAGAAAATTAAAAATAAAACTGCCCTATGACCCAGCAATTGCACTACTGGGTATTTACCCCAAAGACACAGATGTAGTGAAAAGAAGGGCCATATGCACCCCAATGTTCATAGCAGCAATGTCCACAATAGCCAAACTGTGGAAGGAATTGAGATGTCCTTTAACCAGCTGAATGGATAAAGAAGATGTGGTTCATATATACAGTGGAATACTACTCAGCCATCAGAAAGGATGAATACCCAACTGTTACATCAACATGGATGGGACTGGAGGAGATTATGCTAAGTGAAAGAAGTCAAGCAGAGAAAGTCCATTATCATATGGTTTCACTTATTTGTGGAACATAAGGAATAGCCTGGAGGACATTAGGAGAAGGAAGGGAAAAATGAAGGGGAGGAATCAGAGGGAGAGATGAACCATGAGAGACGATGGACTCTGAGAAACAAACTGAGGGTTCTAGAGGGGAGGAGGGAGGGGGGATGGGTTAGCCCGGTGATGGGTATTAAGGAGGGCACGTTCTGCATGGAGCACTGGGTGCTACAAACACTGAATCATGGAACACTACATCAAAAACTAATGATGTAATGTATGGTGATTAACATAACAATAAAAATTTAAAAAATAATTAAATTGATATAAGACAGATTAACAGGAGAAAAATAAACAAAATTTTAATAACAACAAAAAAAGAAACAGGTAAGAATAAGTCTTCATAGTTTTCAAAATATATTTTTAATGATAGATCAAGAGAATTGGCATGTTGTTAAGATATTGGAAGTGCTATCCTTTACTAGGATTAACATAAATGTATTGTGTTTACTATGTGCTCTAGGCTAGCCTTACTCCTTGTGAGTTTATTTGGAAACAGTCACATATGGGCCCTTTTTAAAAGTGGCTTAATTCAGCCATCACCATGGCTTCTATTCCTGTCTGTTTGTCATCACAAGTACGGCAAGAAGAATCCTAGGAGTAATATGTTCCAAACTCTTCCATTCTCTGTGTTCATACTTTAGAGAAAGCTTGCTTTTCTTCCTACAAAAGATATTTCTAGTTTATCTGTGTTCTAGAAGACTATTACTTTCACAAAGTACAGAGACAAAAATGAGGCAGTACTTAATTATTTTGGTACTTTCCTAATAAGGGCACTTTGTCTCTATTTCTCTGTCTCTCTTTTTTTATCTTATTTATTTATTTATTTATTTTTTGGTCTTAAGTGATCTACCAGTGTTGTTCCTATAAATTCCCTGCCCCCCCGATTGATTGATTGATTGATTGATTGATATTTTCATTTCCCATTTACATGCCTTTTCCTTATGAGCAATCATTTTAATATATTTAGCATCTATCCTTTTGAACATATGGATCTTTTAAAACGTATACTGTTAATGTGTACGTTTTTAAAAAATTTACATACATGGTATTGTTCTTTGTATATTCCCTACCCCCCCATCTCCTCCACCCCCGCCAGCACTCTATCTGTTGTGTTCCTTTTAACTATTGCATGGTACTTTGTAACGTTCACCATACTGTATCTATTCCAACACTTACCCAAGGAAGAATATCCAAGTAGACTTCACTTCCTGTCACCACCAGTAACACTATAATGAACATTGTCATACTTTTACCTTTATAGATCTGTTGAAATTTCGGTGGGCTACATACCTAGGTAAATACATAACTCAATTGAATTCTGCCAGTGCACTCTTTTTCAGGATGGCTGACAGCTTTCATCAACAGTGTCCACTATTCAGATATCACCACATTCTCATCAACCTGTGGCTTTCTATTGCTTTATAATTCTTGATAGTCCATAGGGTATAGACTGAAATTTCACTGTGATTTTAATTTGCATTTCTCTGATTAATAATGAGCTTGAGCGTCTCTTCATTTTCTTGTTAACTTTCTGGGTTTCCTCTTTTCTAAATGCCTATGATACGCCTATGATTCCCTTTTCTAAATTGCCTTTATCCTTTTTCTATAGGGTGAAGTTGATTAAATTTGAAGATTTAGCTGTAGCAAAAATTAATTCCTTTATGTTTTTTTAATTTTTAATGTTATCATTACATCTTACCCACTTTTATTTCAGTTTATTTTTTATTGAACAAGAAAATGATTTAAAAAATTTTTATTAACATATATTATTTGTTTCAGGGGTACAGGTCTGTGATTCATCAGTCTTACACAATTCACAGTGCTCACCATAGCACATACCCTCCCCAGTGTCCATCACCCAGCCACCCCATCCCTCCGACCCCCCTCCACTCCAGCAACCCTCAGTTTGTTTCCTGAGATTAAGAGTCTCTTATGGTTTGTCTCCCTCTCTGGTTTCGTCTTGTTTCATTTTTCCCTCCCTTCCCCTATGATCCTCTGTCTTGTTTCTCAAATTGCTCATATCAGTGAGATCATATGATACTTGTCTTTCTCTGATTGACTTATTTCGCTTAGCGTAATACCCTCTAGTTCCATCCACATTGTTGCAAAGGGCAAGATTTCATTTTTTGATGGCTGCATAATATTCCATTGTATATATATACCACATCTTCTTTTTTGGTGTGTGATTTTTTTAAATTATTATGTTATGTTAATCACCATACATTACATCACTAGTTTTTGATGTAGTGTTCCATGATTCATTGTTTGTGTATAACTATACCACATCTTCTTTATCTACTCATCTGTCGATGGACATCTAGGCTCTTCCATAGTTTGGCTATTGTGGACATTGCTGCTATAAACATTGGGGTGCATGTGCTCCTTCGGATCACTACATTTGTATCTTTAGGGTAAATACCCAGTAGTGCAATTGCTGGGTCGTAGGGTAGCTCTATTTTGAACTTTTTGAGGAACCTCCATACTGTTTTCCAGAGTGACTGCACCAGCTAAACAAATGATTTTTTAACCTTAAGTTTTAAGACACATATTTTTGTTGTCCACTTCATATAGAAGTAAGAGTAATTTAGCTCTTTCCTTTTTCTCTAATCTGTAATGAAATATCTATGGTACAAAAATTTGCTGCAGGCACAATATAAGTGAAAATATCAAGAGAGATACATTATAGAGATCTTGCTCTCTCTTCACTCTTCTGCCAGCCAATGGTACTAGCATGTTTGCCCTAAAAGGAAAATACTGTGATAGAAAACCAAGACAAGTCTTGCTTGCTGCTGCAGTATCCAGAGTGGGCATTCCACATGCACTTGTTGAAAAAGAGACCCTATGAAAACCTTTTCTTCAGAGATGAATGTTAATGTATTTCTTCAAGGCAGCTGAGAGACACGTGCAAATAAGCTCTAAGGATATCTCTCCTCCACCTTCCCTAAATCACTGTGATTTTTTTTTTTTGACTAAGGAAGGATAACAGGAATGGGATCCAAAGATGTAGAAAAAAAGAAAAGGAATCAGGAAGCCAGCGCATTGTGATCACTCCTCTGTTTTCCTGATGTGGCAGTGCCAAAGGCAGGCATGTTTGGATGGGATTCTTGAAGATTGCATCTTTCACTTCATACATATTATTAAATTTTTATAAAGAAACTGTTTTGCACAGTCTCTGTGGTGAGGCAACACATCCAACACCACTATGAATAATCTTTAGCATTCATTCACGTTTCTGTGAAGATTTCTGGGGCTCATTGGTATTAGCACAAATTGTTTTGTTGTTTGTTTGCTCTTACTTGTACAAAAGATTAAGGATGTACCTTCTGTAATTCAAGGTGTCTATATATAATTGTTTGGGGAAATTGAGATGCAGAAAGATGAAGCATTTTGGCAAGATTACAGCTATTAATTACAAACATATCACAGCAAAATAGTCATATCTCCTGAGCTCCATCTCTTGCTCTATTAACTAGAGGCTGATTTCTCAGAACAAAGAGTCGGTATCAACTTGGCATATTAAAAGTACTAAACCTAAAACAACAAGAAGACAGGAAGATTATGAAGGTGATAATTTCATGTTTGTCCCATCTTCTTTAACTTCATGTTTCTATGCCTGACTCCACAAAAACACTCAGGATCTCATAAAAGAACTTTGCCTTGCACTCACTGTTCAGTCTTGTTCTGAAATTTCCCCTTAGCCCATTTTTAAAGCCTAATTCTTTCCTGATGCTCCCGACCACCAACTATGTTGTTTTTTCTCTTGTTTTCTGCCTAAAACTTTTCTCTGGATTCAATTCTCAATATTTTCTTTGTGCTCTTGTTCTTTACCCCACTGTTCCGTCAGTCACCTCAAATATTTAATCTTCGTTAAATCTGACTCAGGAGATTTTTACACTGGAACCACCATAAAGGAAGATGCTTTCTTGGGTTTTGTCCTAGATATTCAGAAGGAATCAGATCATTTAAAAACCTTAATTAAGGGTTTAAAAGGTTGGCAAAAGATTTGAACAGACAATTCAAAAAAGAAGAAGATATATGAAGGACGAATAAACACATGAAAAGATGCTCAACATGAATAGTCAACAGAAAAATAAAACCGTAATGAGATACCACTCTACACCTGTTAGAATGGCTAAATAAAAAGACCGACAATATGAAGTGTTAGCAAGGATGAAAAGCACACAGAACTCTCATACATTGCTGGTGAATAACATGATATAATCATCTGGAAACTAGTTTGACAATTTCATATAAAGTTAAATATATAGTTACTGTAGGATCCACAATTCCACTCCTACTTAGTGTTCATATCTTGACTGCAGTGGTGGCTGATGGGTGTGCATGTTTGCCAAAACTCATCAAAAAATACATTTAAAATGGGGACCTTTTTTTGTATGTAAATCATACCTCAATAAAGTTGACTAAAAATTAAATAAAACTCAGTGGTAAAAGAGAAACCCCCCCAAAGAAAAACTTTAATTAAGAAATTGTAGGAATTTGGGGGCAGTTTAAAAAAGATGTCATATGTACCATAAACTAGGCAGTATTGTAGTCAAAGCATGTTGTCTTTGAAAAGTGGAATCAATATTATTCCTTATATGCCTATTTTGTGTTAGGAATTATTCAAGTACTGTGTGACTGTTGTCATATTTAATGATCAAGATATCCCAGTGAAGTGGGTATTATTAGCCTCATTTAAAAGAGAGTATATTTCAGGAGGAATAGATATTTTGAGAAGGATTTGTTTAGACACAGAACATAACTGGAGCACAGAAGGCCTGATATTATATATCCATACAAAAATTAGTGTGTTCTCCAATTTTCCATATAAATAGAAAAATGACTGATGAAACACCTTGAACAAATCATTTATATTCTTCAGTAATATCATTCACATCTGATTATAAGAATAATGTTATTGCAAAATATTTAAAGTGTTTTTATTATTATAATTTGACTAATATTTTTTATAGATAGGGATTTAGCACATTCTTTATATTTTCTAATGTTTTCAAGAATCATTTTTTAAAAATTATTTTATTATAGTAAACACTTAATTAGTTATGAGTTTTATCCTCTTAACAAATCTTTAAGTGTATAATACATTATTGTTGACTATTGGTACAATGTTGTATAGCAGATCTGTATTTACCTTGCTTAACTGAAACTTTATGCTTATTGATTAGTAACTCCATTTTCTGCTCCATCAGCCCTGGCAACCATCATTCTACTCTTTGAGTCAATGAATTTGACTATTGTAGATACTTTATGTAAATGGAATCATGCAGTATTTGTCTTTCTGTAGATGGTTTATTTTACTTAGCATGATGTCTTTAAGGTTCATTTAAATTGTTGCATATTACAGAATTTCCTTTTTTTTTTAAAAGATGGAATAGTAGTCTATTGTATGTATGGACTACATTTTCTTTATCCATTTATCTTCTGATAGACATTTAGGTTGTTTCCACATTTTGGCTATTGTGAATAGTACTACAATGAACATGGGAGTGTTAATATCTCTTTGACATCCTGATTTCAATTTGTTTGGGTAAATACCCAGAATTGGAATGGCTGGATCATATGGTAGTTTTATTTTTATTTTTTAAAAAGTATTTATTTATTTATTCCACAGCAGCTGCACCATTTTGCATTTTTGTTGTTATATCTATGAAATCATTGCTAAGACCAATGTCATGAAGCTTTTCTTTTATGTTTTCTACTAGTCTTATCTTGAAGTGTTCAAGTCTTATATTGAAGTCTTTAATCCATTTTGAGTTTTGTGCACGTGTGTGGGTATTTGGTGTTAGGTAAGGGTCCAGTTTCATTCTTTTGCATATGGCTATCCAGTTTCCCAGCATCATTTGTTGAAAAGACTGTTCTATCCCCATTGCTGATTCTTGGCACTCTTATCCAAGATCAGTCAATTGTATATGCATGAATTTATTTCTGGGCTTTGTCTATCAGTCTGTCTTTATGCCAATACTACACTGTTTTGATTACTGTGGCTGTATAATATATTTTGAAATCAGGAAGTGTAATGCCTCCAGCTTTGTTCTTCTTGCTCAGGATTGATTTAGCTCTTTGTTGTCTTTTGTGGTTCCATATAAATTGTGGATTTTTTTAAAATTTCTATTTCTGTAAAAAAATGCTACTGTAATTCTGATACAGACTGCATTGAATCTATAGATTACTTTGAGTAGTATGGACACTTAAACAATCTTAACTCTTCCAAATCATGAACATGAGATATGTTTCTATTTGTGTGTTTAATTTCTTTCATCAATGCTTTGTTATTTTCAGGGTATATTTTGTAATATTAACTAAAGTGACTGTACAATAAATGGAATCTCAAGGTTATAGAATTAATTTAAAAATTAACTTAAAACAACTTAAGGATTTCTCATCTTTTGGGGAAAAAAAGGTAAAATTGTGTAAACTTGTTACTCTTTTACCAGACCCATGAAGACTTTAAGGTCTCTTAGTTAAGAAATACCATCTTCTTGGCATAGATTTGTCTTGAAGTATAAGTGACCAGACTTTTTTTTTACCTTTCTATTTTTTGAATTCTTGTTACAAGTTTATTTAAAAAGAGGTTTAATATAGGGGCACCTCAGTGGCTCAGTTGGTTAAGTGGCCAAGTCTTGATTTCAGTTCAGGTCATGATCTCAGGGTCCTGGGATAGAGCCCTGCATTGAGCCACACATCAGCTCTGTGTTCAACGGGGAGTCTACTTGAGAATTCTCTCTCTCTCTCCCTCCCTCTGCCTCTCCCCCTACACATGCGTTCTCTCTTTCTCTCTAAAATAAATAAATAAATCTTTAAAAAGAGGTTTAATATAACAAGCATCAAGTTAATAGATAATATAGAAACAGACAATTCTGAGAGATGGTAATATTACAATATTTTGAATGCTCTTACTTACACTTGAGTTGCTAAATATAAAGGAAATGTCTTTGATCTAGTTTCTGGAGTCTCTGATATCATCATGAGTTCAGTGATCTATTTTTCTGGGCTATGTAGGTCATAGTTAGCTTTTTGGGGAATCACTGGTAACTGTACTGTCCCCATAATCCTCATTTTTTAGTTTTTGCTTAGTTCTTGCATTATTCTGATCTTCACTTGTCAACCTTAAAGGGGAAAAGAAGAAAGCTAATCTTTCTTCAACTTTTGACTTTAATTTTTCTTATGATTTAATGCCTCAATTTCTATGTTTTTTTTCTTAGAGAGTGTTGAACTCATCTTCAGTTTATGTACCTTTCAAAAGCTCCCCCATCTATCCACATACATATTTCTCCCTTCTTTTTTTATTTTTAAGTCCCAATATACTTAAATAATAAAAATCAAACTTGGTTCAGTGACTTAACAGCTAAGTGAGAATCATAGTTGCAAGTACTGTGTGTGAAAAGCAGTCCTAGTTTAAAGTTAATTATTCCTAATCTTTCATTTCTCTTGTCTATATGTCTCCATTCATAACAGTAGCATAAATGAAAAGGATGAAAGGATGAAAAATGCAATATTTCATGAAATATGAGCTAATGATTTCAGTATCCTCTTAAACAAAGATCAGGTACGGCCTTTCCATAGTTTCCAAGAGCTTAGCCCATACATGATTATCACTTAACCATCTTATTCTGAGATCACTATGCCTCCTGCTTTACTGGATAGATGAGAAGAGAGGACCGTCCTGCCATCACATCAAATGAAAGACACAAATGAGGACATTTTCAGTTACTGTTTCTTTGTGGAGGATAGGATTCATTAGAAGAGAAATGTAAATCGCTTATTTTCTTATTTTGAACACTTGCTTATCAGTTTGTAGGACCTGAGTGGATAAAACTTATTTTTTCTGAAAAATCGTAATTGCAAGATTTTTACCACGTTATCAGAACTAACATAATAGTATATCTCCTAGTTAAGCAATTCCTGTTTTGCATACCAGGTTCAACTTGGGGCAAACTGTGGCAGATAGATTTGTCACTCTTGCAGGTGACTAGAATCTGAACAACAGAATTCCAGGCATTTTGTAGCTTAGGTATTTGTTCTGTAAATTCTGTTACCTAATTTTTATGTTTAGTGATCGCCTTTGTTGGCTAGTAGGACCTGTGTTTTAGAAGATGGAGCTAAAGCCACTGAAAGCACGTAGTATAATTAATGTCAGTACTTCACACTCTTTCAGTGAGAAATCCTTTGATGTCTCTGTTTCTAACTTCTGATTTCCAAGTTGAGAGTCAAGAAACTAAAATATTTTCTGAAATTACACAAAACCGATAGCCTAAATGGGACAAAATACGTAATGTTAAATATATTGATATGTATTCATGTGAACAATGCTTGGAAAGTTAAAGACAACAATGAGAAAGATATCATTAGGATGGCTAGATGTTAATAATTAAAAATTATTTAATTTTATTGTTATATTCTTTTTAAAAAAAGATTTATTTATTTGAGAGAGAGAATGAGTGAGAGAGAGAGCGAGCATGAGCTGAGAGAGGGAGAAGGAGAAACAGCCTTCCCGCTGAGCAGGGAGCCCGATGCGGGGCCGGATCCTAGGACCCTGGGATCATGACCTGAACTGAAGGCAGACGCTTAACGACTGAGCCACCCAGGTGCCCCAAATTTTATTGTTATATACTTTTCAAGGAGAGGGTAACCAGTAAAGTAAGACTTACTGGTGAGATCTCTTTTATTTTCAGAAATTAATAATTTGATTTGATGTTTGTTAAACACAATGAATGGGGCAGGCACCTATTATAACTGTCGATTGTTTAGTCATTAGAACACTAGAGGGCACTATAGCTAGTATTTGTGTCACTATTTCAATGATTTTGTTAAATTACTAGCAATTTTCGGTTTAATTTAAATAACGGAGTGTTTTAAAGGGAATCCCATCTTCCTGATGTGATAGAATAGCTTATATATCCCTCCATATTTATGTTCTTAGATAACTCTACCTATATTTTTTATTCTATTTTAGAAAACAAATAATTAAAAAAAGGGCAATATACAAGACAGGTGAGAAATGTGTAAGTCTGTCAAAATTGGAAAGTATATTTTTACTTTGCTTTAGACGTTCTTTGTCCTACAACCAAGTCCCCATTTCAATTTCTCATATTATTAGCCTGTGACAAAATAAACTTCAGATGACAGATGCACATGTCACTTATACTCCTAACTGGTTAATTAAGGCCGGGTACAATTGCAAGCCCTGGAGAGAAGCTCTTTTGAGAAAGTAGAGGGCCGAGATGCTACTCACTTGCACCTCCGCGTTATCATATTAATCAGGCAGGAAAACCTGTGATCTAAAAGTTGTCTTGGAAACAGGTCTCCAGCCTCTTCAGTGGCTTTAGGAGAGTCCAGTCTCACTGAAGTCAAAAGCTGGGTCTGTCCCTTCAGCCTGTGCAGGCAGTGGGAGCAGAGGACTTGGGCCTAATTGGTATTTATTGTTATCATTGTTTTGCATTCCAGACCTTTGCTAAACCTTTCCCAGCACAGCAAACCCATGGTTAACTCCACAGCAGTGAGGAAGCTATGGGAGCAGAACTGCAATTAACCTTCATGGGCAAAACAAAACATAAAAAACCACGAGGTAGGCTTTTTGCAGATGCAGTTTTTAATGACACCTGGCAGGTGAAAACAATATACCTTAAAATGAGAACATATTTGTGTTCATACACAATAACCAGAGAAGAGACATTTATCTAAAAAAGGGCTAATTATTCATATTGAAGTGAAGAAAAAAAAGGAAGAGTGTAAAAGACAAAATCATTATAATTAAAAAGTAGATTGTTTCTAATACGGGGATTCAAGTGTAAGTGTTGTCAGGTGGCTTTTTATTTAAGTGACAATGCTCAACGAGTACAAAAAAACCTAACCCTTTTCTCACAACTTTTTCCATGTTGTTATGTGTAAGAGGTGGTATTTATAATGGAGAATATTATGTCTTATGAAGCTGCAAATGCCAGGTAATTATCAGTGGGCAAGACACTTACTTGCTTTAAGCCTCAATTTCAGTACCTGAAAAATCCAAAGAGGCACCTTAACAGCCTGTAAACTGAAGGCTCTGCCACATTATATTTTGAGACCCTTTGGGGCTCTAAGCTCTATGACTTTGTAATGCATTGTAGCAGAAACTCTTCAGTAATTTATCCCTTTACAGATTGCTTCACATGTTAGTAATAACAGGAGGCTGAGGAAAGTTCATTAGATGAAGATTAAGGGAAATAAAAGTCAAGAGAGAGTAGTCAAGCTGTGGATCCAGAAAAGAACAGTATTTGGAGGTAGAGGTGGCTGTGTTAGGGAGAGAGGCCAGGTAGAGGTAAAAAAATAGAAGAAGAAAGGATACCAGAATAGGCACAGAGGTAAGGCAGTGTTCTATGCATGAATTAGCGAAGGAGACACATTTAAGAGGTGGGATGAGCTCTCAGAATCAGTGAGTCAGGCTTGTTGGTAGGAGGGGTTAGCCTAACCTTCCTCCCAGTTCTTATCTGAGCAGTCAGCATGGTTGTGAATTGTCTGTGTGCAGTGCTTGTGGGCTCACTGGCGCTGCCGAATATGGAGGCTTATAAATTTGAAAGGCAGATATATCTTCCCATCTTTATTCCAAAGCATTTTCTCTTCTCAGAAGCTGTGCTTTGAATTTAGAGGCTGCTCTGAAGGTCGAACCCTCAAGAGAGTCAAGACAATGTTGTATGTGGGATATGGTTGAAACCTGGGCCAAGGCCCAGAAATTCTGATGCAGTGAATCTCTGAGTATCTGTCTGGAACCTCTGGGAGTTGCTGATATTGTGGGCTCTCAGCTGGAATACATTTAGGACGTTAAAATTGTTTTATTGTGTCAGTTTTCACTCCACTCACTTGTCAGCTTGGGAATATTCTGGTATTAGTTTGTCCCCTGGTGTTATAGTTTTTCTTTCTACTTTTCTAAATCCGAAACTATTAAACTATCAAATGAAATGCTATGTGGAATAAAGCCTTGCTCCTCTCTTCTCCTCGGCCATCTCTTCTCCCTAAAATTTAGTTGTGTTATTTAAGATTCAGAAGTTCTTGGAAATTTTATCTTGGTACTTTTGTTACTTTAAATTGATTTTCTATACAAGGGAAGTCCTCCTGGATTTGACCTCCATCCGTTTTTCATGTCATCTTTACATACACACCAGCTGTTACCAGGTGGTGAAGAAGATTGGACAGTGGTCTTTGGCGGCCGGTAATTCAAAGCATCACTTTCTCCATCTCTCTGAACTGTGCTGACATTCCCAGTGGCCGCTGGGGGGAGCCACATACCTACATTCTCTCAGCCTTAACAGGGTCCCTTTTTAAGGAAGCTGAGATCATATTTAGCTTGTGGCCAATATGAAAAGTAAATTGTTTTAAATGCCTTTGGAAAG
This sequence comes from Callorhinus ursinus, assembly GCF_003265705.2. Taxonomy (NCBI): domain Eukaryota; kingdom Metazoa; phylum Chordata; class Mammalia; order Carnivora; family Otariidae; genus Callorhinus; species Callorhinus ursinus. Next base: position 91,979,212 of record NW_027397066.1, on the reverse strand, counting down.
AAAGCAGCAATTCAAAGTGACAAATTTATGGGTTTAAACTTGAATCAAATATTGTGTTTGACTTTCTCCCATTTTTTCTCTAGAGGATGTGGAAACTAATGAAAAAGGGAATGTATCTTGAAGGAAAAATGCATGCTTGCAAAGCACTGCTTTCCTATCTTCCTTTTGCATGCACTTCTCAGGTTGGTAGCTGTGAGGTGGTTAGAACTCTAAATAGACTTGTCTTGTTTAGGTTAGAAGGCCATGTTGAGGTATTACATCTCCCAGTATTGTCCAGAAAGATCAGACAAAGAGCGTTTAAGGGTGTATTTTTTATTTCATCCCTTTTGTTTTGCATCTCTCAAGTGTCTCTAAATGGAAATCTATTTTTTAATAATATCAAAAAATAATCTTAAATCATAATGTCAAGATACTCTCCATACTATGGGAAGCAGAAAGATAAGTAACAGAGGTATCGGTATACTGTTCAAACACAGCCATACAAAAACAAAACAAAACAAAACAAAACAAACAAAAAACAACAAAAACTGACAAAGTAATGAAATTAAATAAAGAATGGCATTTCACCTCAGGAGCTGGGATTTATTTTAAATCTTTTTTTGGAGGAATGGGGTCAAATGTATATTGAGAAATCTTGGATGTAGGATTTAAGAAGGTTGTAAACCCAGTGACGTCAAACCTTAATTAATGTGTTGCAAACAGAGGGAACAGTGCCTCTGATACCCCTTTGCTTGGCTTATCTGTGAGGAGGATCCCTCATTTGATTAGACTGTGTTAGTAGTCTCTTCATTTTCTCACCATGCATTTTAGTGAATTTCATAATCTTGTTCCTGTTTCCATTCAACTGCAATCTAATCAGCTATCTCTTTGAAGAATAACACATAACAAAAAAATCCTAAAATTTTAAGCAGATTAATGCTGTGCCAGTTTTATGTGAACTATATATTAATGCTCATTAGATTTGAAAAGACAGATTCTTCTTTAGGAAAAAATATTAAAATTAAACAGTATTAGAATTTTGTGACCTAAAAGATCACCTCAATCAAGCTCTTTCTTTTTTCATGATTAAAAAGAAGAGTCATACCCATGTTTGTAGCCAGACTATTTTGGAAGAAAATTTAATTATAGATGTGATTGGAAAATTGATTTTCACCACCATTATTAAGAGACTGTTTTTGTAAAGAAAGATACAGTATTGGCAGATTATTTTGGGGGGGTTGTTTTGTAGAAAATGAGCATTTGTTGAGGGTTTGCTCTGTACCAAACATTTTAGATACATATGTTCATTTGCTGTTTCCAAACACAATAAAAATGCTATATGTTTTATAGATTAGGAAATTCAAGTGCAGATGTTAAATAATATATACAGCTTTGAACAGTTAATGTCAAAGACATCGTCAAAACAGGTCTCTGTGATACCAACATCTATTCTCTTAAGAAAAAATTTTCCCTTTTGCCCCAGTTTTCTTGAGAAATAATTGACATACATCATCATATAAGTTTAATGTATACAACATGATGATTGATTTGCATGTATTGTGAAATGATTATCACAATGGATTCAGCTAATATCCATTTTCTTATACAGATACAATATAAAGAAAAGAAAGGAGAAAAGAATAAAGGAAAAATTCTCCTTATGATAATTCTTAGATGGTATTTCATCTCCTTCTGATGATTCACTCTGTTAACAACTTTCTTGTATATTATACAGTGATATTAGCTATAGTCATTATGTAGTACATTACATCCCAGTACTTATTTATCTTGCAATTGCAGGCTTGTACATTTTAATCTTTCTCTGAGTCTCCCTCCCTCTACCCCCTGCCGTTGGTAACCACAAGTCTGATCTCTTTTTCTATGAATTCAGGTTTTTTTTTTCTGTATTTTGTTTTTGTTTTTTAGATTCCACATAGAAGTGATGTCATACAGTTATTTCTCTTTCTCTGTCTAACTTACTTCACTTACCCTAACACCTTCAAGTTCCGTTTATGTTGTCACAAACAGTAGGATTTTCTCGTCTCTTATGGCTGGATAATATCCCATTGAATATATATACCACAACTTTTTTATCCATTCATTCATTGATACACACTTTGATTGGTTGTTTTCATGTCTTGGCTATTGTAAATAATGCCCTAAGAACATGGAGGTACAGATACCTTTTGAAGTTAGTGTTTTTGATACCTTTGGATATATTCCCAAAATTAAATTGCTGGATCATATGGAGTTCTAATATTTAATCGTTTTGAGGATCCTCAAAAGGATTAAATATTAAAGAGGATCCTGCAGGAGGGTTCCCTTTCCTCCACATCCACATCAGCATTTGTTATCTCTTGTCTTTTCGGTGATGACCATTCTAATAGCCACGGTGGTTTTAATTTGTGTTTCTCTAGTGACTAGTGATGTTGAGCATCTTTTCATAACTGCTGGCCTTACATATATTTTATTTGGAGAAATATTTCTTTGAGTCCTTTGCCTGTATTTTAAATTGTTTTTATTTTTATTTTTATTTTTTTTGGTATTGAGTTGGTATGAGTTCATTGTATTTTTTGGATATTAACCCTTACCAGATACATGGTTTGCAAATAATGTTTCTTATTTTGTAGATTGTCTTTTCACTTTGTTGATAGTATTTTTTGCTGTGCAGAAGGTTTTAGTTTGATGAAATCCCATTTCTTTATTTTTATTGCTTGTGCTTTTGGTATTTTATACAAAAAATTATTACCAAGACCCATGCCAGGGAGCTTTGTTCCTGTTTTCTTCTAGGAGTTTCTTCTAGGAGTCTAATGGTTTCAGGTCTTATATTTAAGAACTTTTATCCATTTCAAGTTATTTTTTTTTTGTGAGTGATGTAATGTATGGGTCCAGCTTCATTCTTTTACATGTGAATATCCAATTAAATGCCATTGGAATCTTGATAGAGATTGCATTGAATCTATAGATGGCTTTTGGAAATATTCACATTTTAACAACATTAATTCTTTCAATTCGTGAACATGGGGCACCTTTTCATTTATTTTCATCTTCTTCAGTTTCTTACATCAATGTCTTATAGTTTTCAGCATAGAGATCTTTTACCTCCTCATTTAAATTTATTCCTAAGTATTTTATCCTTTTTTTAAAAGCTTTTATTTATTTGACAGAGAAAGAGACAGCCAGAGAGGGAACACAAACAGGGGAAGTGGGAAAGGGAGAAGCAGGCTTCCCGCCAGTGATTTTTGTGTTAATTTTGTATCTTGCAGATTTACTGAATTCATTGGTTAGATCTAAAAGTTTTTTTCTCTCTTTTTTTAAAATTTTATTATGTTATGTTAATCACCATACATTACATCATTAGTTTTTGATGTAGTGTTCCATGATTCATTGTTTGCATGTAACACCCAGTGCTCCATTCTGTACATGCCCTCTTTAATACCCATCACCAGGCTAACCCATCCCCCCACCCCCCTCCCCTCTAGAACCTTCAGTTGGTTTCTCAGAGTCCATATTCTCTCATGGCTTGTCTCCCCCTCTGATTCCGTCCCACCTCATTTTTCCCTTCCTGCTATCTTCTTCTTCTTCTTCTTCTTCTTTTTTTTAACATACAATGTATTATTTGTTTCAGAGGTACAGGTGTGTGATTCAACAGTCTTACACAATTCACAGGGTTCACCATAGCACACACCCTCCCCAATGTCTATCACCCAGCCACCCCATCCCTCCCACCCCCCACAGATCTAAAAGTTTTTGAGTTGGGACTTTAGGATTTGCTATATATAAAATCATGTCATCTTCAAATGCAGGTAATTCTACTTTCCTTTATAAATCTGATACCTCTTATTTCTTTTACTTGCCTGACTGCTCTAGCTAGGAGTTCCAGTGCTATGTTGAACAGGAGTGCTAAGTGTGGGAACCCTTGTCTTATCCTTGATCATAAAAGAAAAGTTTTCATTCTTTCACTATTGAGTATGATGCTGTCAGCTTATCATATATAGCCTTTATTATGTTGAAATACGTTCCTTCTATGCCCAATTTTTTAGGAGTTTTTATCATGAATGGATGTTGAATTTCATTGAATGCTTTTTTTTGAGTCTTTTGAGATAATCATATGATTTTTTTTCTGAGTCTTTTGAGATAATCATATGATTATTTTCTTCATCCTATTAATATCACATTGATAGGTTTGCATATGTTGAACCATCTTTGCATCACAAGGATAAATCCCACTTGGTCATGGTGAATGATCCTTTTCCCGCTGAATTCGATTTGTTCATATTTCATTAAGAATTTTTTCATCTTTATGCATCAGGAATAATGAATGGTCTGCAGGTTTATATTTTTGTTGTTGATGTTACTGTTGTTTTTGTTTTTGTTTTTTTAGTAGTGTCCTTTTCTGGTTTTGGTGTTAGAATAATGAAGTTCTTATAAAATGAGTTTAGAAGTGTTCTTTCTCTTTTATCTTTTGGAGGGGTTTGAGAAGGATTGATGTTTATTGTTCTTTAACTTGTAAAATTTACCAGGGAAGCCATTTGGTCCTGGTTTTTCTTAATTGGGAGATTTTTGATTATTGATTCAACCTCCTTACTAGTAATAAATATATATTAACATTTTCTATTTCTTCCTGATTTAGTCATGGTAAGTAGTAGGTTTCTAAGAGTTTTTCCATTTCTTCTAGGCTGTCCAGATTGTTGGCATATTTTGATCTTTTTATTTATAATTTTGTTGATTTGGGTCCTTTGTTTTGTTTTGTTTTGCTTGGTTAGTCTAGCTAAGGGTTTGTCAATTTTATTTTCTCAAAGAACAAACTCTTTATTTGGTCAATCATTTCTATTGTTTTTCTGTTCTCTATTTCATTTAATTCTTTTCTAATATTTATTATTTCTTTCTTCTGTTAAATTTGGGTTCACTTTGTTCTTTTCCTGTCTTCTTAAGGCATCACTAGGTTGTTTAGAAGTTTATTATTATAAACTTCCTCCTTAGAACTGCTTTTACTGCATCCCATAAATTGTGGCAAGTTGTTTTCATATTTATTTGTTTCAAGAAACTTTCTTTATTTCTTCTTTGATCCATTGGTTGTACAGGAGAATGTTGTTTAATTCTCATGAGTTTGTACATTTTCCAGTTTTCCTCCTCTTATTGATTTTTAGTTTCATGCCATTGTGGTCAGAGAAGATACTTGGCATGATTTCAATCTTCTTCTTATCTAAGATTTGTTTTGTGGCCTAACATATGGTCTATCCTAGAAAATGTTCCATATATGCTTGAAAAAAATGTGTATTATGCTGTTGTTGGATAACATGTTGTATATGTGTCCATTAGGTCCATTTGGTCTAAGGTATTGTTCATATCTGTTGTTTGTTTGTTGATTATCCCTTGATAATTGTTGAGTGTGGGGTATTAAAGTATCCAACTATTATTATATCATTGTTTATCTCTCCTTTAGGCTCTTTTAGTTTTTGCTTTATATATTTAGGTGCTCTGATGTTGGGCACATAAATATTTGTAAATATTATATCTTCTTGATGTATTGATCACTTTATCATTATATAATCACCTTCCTTTTCTGTTTATACCATTTTTAGTTTAAAGTCTCTTTTGTTTGATACACATACAGTTTACTCCTGCATTTTGTTGGTTACTATTTGCTTGAAATTTCTTTCTCTATTCCTTCATTTTCAGTTTATGTGTCTTTACGGCTAAAGTGAGTCTCTTATAGGCAGAATATTATTAGATCTTGCTTTTTTTATTCTTTCAGCCATTCTATATCTTTTGAATTGATAATTTGATCTGTTTACATTTAAATTTTTGATAGGTAAGATTTACTATTGCCCCTTTTTCATTGTTTTCTGCTTGTTTTGTAGATCCATTGTTCCTTGCTTCTTATACTGCTTTTTTATGTGTTTTAATATATTTTGATATCAGTTTGCTTTGACTTTTTATCATGGTCTTTTGAGTAATTATCAAAAGATTTTTCTTGTGGTTATCATGAGCCTTATATAAAATATCTTAGGCTGGACATGAGCATTCCTGGGGTGCAGATGTGGGGAGAAGGTGATTGTGGGGAGAGCATGTCTCCACTGAACACTTGGATTCAGCTCCTTCATTTCCAACATGGAAGAAACTTATATCAATTCCCTGGACCCTAAAGGCTATTACAATGCCCCTATAATAAGAACCACCAGATCAGGGTCTGCAGGTTTCCTTATCATCTTATCAAGTATAGAAAGAATCATCCTGACATTACAAAGTGGCTACTTGTCCCTTTAATGCTTGCCATCAGGTTCCTTGGGCCAAAATCCGTCATTATATCTCAAGCTGTGATGATAAAAGTTGTATTGAGCAGGATGTTGTCAACCAAACCAGGAACCATGGACAAGAGACTCTGGCTGAGAGCACATAGCAGTGCCCTCCTTGAAATGAAGACTGAGATAAAGATCTGTGGCAACAGACTAGCCCCCCATTGGTCTGGGGCACAGCCAACTACTGAGGCATCAATAGCCCTGCAAGCAACATAGTTATGGAAATAAGAGTAACCTGGCTTCAGGCATGTGCATTCCCAAGTCTCTATTGTATGTTCTGCCATGGAAAAACAATGGAAATGCACAGTAAGTGACTATCTATCTCATCAAATGCCAGACCCTAGAAGACTCTTGCTCCTTCCTGCTACCAGTGGGTTCTTCATTTTTTTCTCCTAATTTAATTATAGAAAGATAAACTGATCTTCAAACTTCAAAAATCTTAAACACTTGTAACACTCTATTTTAAAATGATAACAACCTAACTTCAATAGAATTATCATACTTTACATTTTTACTTCTTCCTCTCACATTTTAGGTTATTGCTGTTACAGTTTACATTTTTTTAAAGATTTTATTTACTTATTTGTCAGAGAGAGGGAAAGAGAGAGCACAAGAGGGGGAACAGCAGGCAGAGGGGGAAGCAGCCTCCTGCTGAGCAAAGAGCCCTATGTGGGACTCAATCCCAGGACCCCGGGATCATGACCAGAGCCAAAATCAAGAGTTGGACGCTTAACTGACTGAATCATCCAGGCACCCCTGTTTTGATGATGTTAATTAGCATTATTTTACTTCAACTTAAAGAACTCCCTTTAACATTTCTTGTAAGGCAGGTCTAGTGGTAATGAACTTTCTCAGCTTCTGTTTGTTTGGGAAAGTCTTTACTATCCCTCCTTTGTTTCTGAAGGACCACTTTGCCAGGTGTAAAATTCTTGGTTGACAGCTATTTTCTTTCAATATTTTGAATATGTCATTCCTTTCTCTTCTGGCTGAAAAGTTTCTGTTGAGAAATCTACCTGTAGTTATGCAGGGATTCCCTTCTCTCTTTTATCTTACTGCTTTTAAAATGTTTTCTCTTTGACTTTTGACAATTTAATTATAATGTGTTTCAGTGTAACCCTATTTGGGTTCAAGTTATTTGGAATCATTTGGGCTTTCTGGATCTGGATGCTCATCTCTCTTCAGGTTTGGGAAGATTTCAGCCATTATTGCTTTAAATATACTTTCTGTCCCTTTCTCTCTCTTTTTTTTTCTCTAGGATTTCCATAATGCATATGTTGTTTCTTTTCATTGTGTTTTTTATTTATTTATTTTTTAAAAGATTTTATTTATTTATTTGAGAGAGAGAGAATGAGAGACAGAGAGCACGAGAGGGAAGAGGGTCAGAGGGAGAAGCAGACACCCCACTGAGCAGGGAGCCCAATGTGGGACTCGATCCCAGGACTCCAGGATTATGACCTGAGCTGAAGCCAGTTGCTTAACCGAGCCACCCAGGCGTCCTCTTTTCATTGTTTTATAATTCCCATAGGCATTCTTCATATGTTTTCATTTTTTTTTTTTTTTCTTTTTGCTCCTCTGACTGTGTAATTTCCAATATTCTATTCTCCAGGTCACTGATTCTTTCTTCTGCATGGTCTGGCCTGCTTTTGAAACTATTGAATTCTTCCATTCAGTTTTTGCGTTTCTCAACTCTAAAATTTGTTTTTGTTTTTGTTTTTTGATGATTGCTATTGTTTTGTCAACTTTTCATTTTTTATGCATTTTTTAAAAAATTTTGTTCAGTTATCTGTGTTTTCTTGTAGTTTGCTCTACTTCCTTAAGAGGATTTTTCTGAATTCTCTGACAGTTTATTAGATGTCCATTTCTTTAGGGTTGGTTATTGGAACTTGATTAGTTTCCTTTGGTGGCTTCATGTTTACCTAATTTTCCTTAATTCCTTACATTGCTATCTGTACATTTGAGTCATGGGGCTTTTTTTCTAGACTTTACAAGTTACTTTGGCAGAGACAGTTCTTCATCAGTCTGCTCAGTTTGGGTTTTTGAGTGTGTCTGCTGGTAATGTCCTTGGACAAGTACGGCCTCCTATTATGGTCTATTTTTGGGTGAGGCAACTGTTGAAGCTCTGAAGACAGGGATGGAATGTGTGTCACTGGCTGCTAGATGGGATTACTGGCTTTGTTTACTACCAAGTGAGGCTATAGGATGAGCTCTGTGGTTGCCTGAATTCTTTGGTCAGGCTTACTAGATAGTTGAGACCAGGTACCATATTCAGTAATAGATGGGGCTATGAATTATCTTCCCTGCCCTGAAAGAAGGGTAGGACAGGGCCCAGGGCCTGTACAGTTCACTGGGGGATGGCCACTGGCTTTGCTCTGCAAACTATTGGGTCTGTCTATCCCTTTTGCTTGAGTACTGCCTGCTGAGCTGCATAGCTTTCAGGCATTCTCACTAGCCCTTCTGTTTAGATGGGGCTGGAAGACACCCTTCACAGGGGGTGGGACAATGTCTCAACACCCTTTTCTGTGTAGGAGCTGGAGGGCCTCTTCAGGCTACTATCAATTTCCCAAACAAACTCTCTGGTTGGGAGGCGCCAGGAGCTACCCTCAGCCTTGGCTATGAATTAATTCCCCTGTCTGTGCATAGTATGGGAAGGCTCCCTGCCCAGTACTGACTTTGCTTTGAGGATAATCAGCTCTGCTCACCTGCCTCTCAGCTTGAGCATCACTGGGCTACATAGCTTTCAGGAGTTGTCACTACATCTTCTAGTCAGATGGGGGTTGTACGGCACTATCCACAGCATGTGAGGCTGTGAATCAACACCTTGCCTGACTGCAGGCAAACTGGACTCTAGAGCTGGCAAAACCCACTTGAGTATCTGTTCAGGCAGATCTGTAACCCAGTGAATTTCCTGGTCAGAGTAACCCCAACTTGGTTTTGCTGATGAGCAAAGCTGCTGACTGGGATTACTATGTGGGCACTGCAAGTATGAACTTGGTCTGCCAAGATCCATTGCTGGTTGTTGCAATCCCCTCCCCACTTCTCTGTCACAGTCAGATTCCTAGTAGTTGGGTCCTACAGTTTCTCCTACAATCCCCAGGGTGCAAGATCAGAGTAGGGGATCCCACAAAATTATCCACAATGCTGGTTATCCTGCCTAGGTTCTTTGCTAATGTTTCTGTTTTAAACCTTTCACTCAATAAGCCCTATTGTATAACCTAGTGCTATCTGTCTGTGACCTCCATGGATGGCATCCCCCAGAGACTTAAGCAATGTATTTTTTCCTATGCACAATCTAGTCAGGGTTCATACATTGCATTTGGTTTTTATCTCTCTTTAGTCTTTTCTGAAACAAGACTCCTCTCTTTTATTTTTACCCCATGACAGTGAATTTTGAACTCAGGTTAATTTTCTTGTAGATGTCATACATTCTAGATTTGTCTGTCTGCTTGCTCATAGTATCATTTAATTTGTCCCTCTATCCCCTGTATTTACTGTAATTTGAATTTGTGGTCTAAAAGCTTCACTAAGTTAAGTTCAAAACTTTATGGCAAAGATGAACCATGAGAGATGATGGACTCTGAAAAACAAACTGAGGGTTCTAGAGGGGAGGGGAGTGGGGGGATGGGTTAGCCTGGTGATGGGTATTAAAGAGGGCACGTTCTGCATAGAGCACTGGGTGTTATGCACAAACAATGAATCATGGAACACTACATCAAAAACTAATGATGTAATGTATGGTGATTAACATAACAATAAAAACAATAAAAAAAACTTTATGGCAAGAATATTTCATAGGTGATGATCCATATTTTGTATTACATTTTATCAGAAGGCTTATAATAAAACTGTCTCACTATTAGTGATTGGCTAAGGTGCAGACCACCAGAATTAGTATTGAAAATAACACATTTTTTGATCTTTTTAATTAATATTTAATATATTAGATGATATTTTGGCATTATGTAACTATCCTGTTATACAACTACATTTCATGCAATGCCTTTGGCTCTTATTAATAATCCTTACCTGAATCATTTATTACATTGAGGGGTTGCAAGATGATGATTTTCTAAATCTCTAATTTCTTCTATTACCAGCTGGCATTCTTTTATAAATAAGACTGTTCTTCCTCTCTACTTCCCACCTTTTCCTTCCTTTCTTTTCTTTCCTTTTCTTTTTTTTTAAGAGATAGACCAAAATTTTTATTGGATCAAATATATGTGTGAACTTTCCATAGAAACTGGGTGAAATATAGAATTATTGAAGATAATGTGTGAGTTTTCAAAAAAGAAGTCTAGATTTCCTATTTAAAATGCTAATCTGAGTTCAAATACTATATTTCTGTCACTTCAAAATTCTTTTTTGGATGTGCCTGGGTGACTCAGTTGGTTAAACATCTGACTCTCCATTTTGGCTCAGGTCGTGATCTCGAGGTCATGATTTTATGGTCATGAGATCAAGCCCCTGTCAGGCTCCATGCTCAGTGCATAGTCTGCTTCAGAGTCTCTCTCCCACTGCCCCTCCCCCACTCACTCTTTCTCTCTCTCTCTCTAAATTAAATAAAATAAAATCTTTTAAAAAATTATTTTTTCTCATCTACCTCTTCTAATATCTATAGACTGTTTTTTTTAATTCATTGCATCTGAATCAATTATCATATTTATTTTTATTGATGACCAAATTGTCCTAAATAGCCAATTTAATTGGAGCTCATTCAAGTTTGTTTCTTTGCACGTATGATCTGTGTGATCAGTAGCCACTAGAACATCTCCCAATGATCCCTGCTTCCTCAGTATTCATGCCTTATATAATCCTTCCCCTTGAATGTGGGTTGGATCTAGTGATCCACTTCTAGCAGACAAGAGAGGGCAAAAGTGATGGTGTGTCGTGTCTGAGATTAGGTTATGAAAAGCCCGTGACTTCTGTCTTGCTATTCATCTCTTCCTTTCTTATTTGCTCATGCTAATGGAAGCCAGACACAATGTTGTCATCTTCCCCATGAGGAAGCCCACCTGGCTAGAAATTGAGAATGCCTTCTGATCAACAGCCAGAAAGAAACTTAAGCTTTCAATATAACAGGTAATGAGAAAATACATATTGTCAATTGTCAACAGCCACATGAATGAGTTTAAAAGTGTATCTTCTCTCATATGAGCCTGGGAGGACTGCAGCCTGGCTGACAACTTCATTGCAGCCTTTTTAGAGACCTTAAGCCAGGAGACCCAGCTAAGATGTCCTCCTATTTTAGAATCACAGAACTCTGAGATAATAAGTATTTATTGTTTTAGGTCCTAAGTTTGAGATTAATTTATTTTATAGTGATGGATAACTAATACAACCTCACTAGTCTTTGAGCACTTTTATTTCTTTCTAGTGCAACATGATTTCTTAGGTTAACTTTGTATTTTTCCCAACTTATTGCTGCAATAAGCATTTCTCCAAATTTCTCTATTTTCTTTCAGTAGAGAATGGTGTTTAGAATACAAGATCTTGTCATAAAATGTGCTCATTGTTATAGAGATGTTATTGTTCCTATATCCAACCAGTGAATAGAGTTAGAAAACACATATAAAAAATCTTGAGCTCATATTAATATTACCAATTCTCATTTAATATTGCATGGCTCTTCTTTGCCTTCTTTAATTACCTATTTTATTTCTTTTTCTCTTATAGTAAAGATCTCACTTTCTTAACAGTAAAGAGGTAACATTACAAGGAAATGGAGTAGAGAGTATCACAGTTTTAGCAATGACAGTAAGTTCTCTGGCTTTCTGGAATATCTTCCTTTTATAGTGTCTTCATTTCTACCCAATGAGATTTACTTATTTGATTCTTGAGGGCTTTCTGAATGTTTCGTTTTCTTTTCCTTTTTTTAATATTTTTTAATATTTTATTTATTTACTTGACAGAGAGAGACACAGCGAGAGAGGGAACACAAGCAGGGGATGGGAAAGGGAGAAGCAGGCTTCCCGCAGAGCAGGGAGCCCGATGTGGGGCTCGATCCCAGGACCCTGGGATCATGACCTGAGCCGAAGGCAGGCATTTAATGACTGAGCCACCCAGGCACTCCTGAATGTTTTGTTTTCTTATCAAAAATTTTTAGAATTATTTTCCAACTTAGAAAAATAATCCAGAAAGAACATAATTTAAAAATTGGGAAGAAATGCCAAGAAAATAAGTAAGTAACTCTAGTAGTGAACTTGTGTTTTTGTTTTTTTAATTATTATTTGTTTAATAGAAAGCATGTTGTGCCTCTAATATGTGCTATTCACTGTTTAAGGCACCAGAGACTCAAAGTTTCTATTTCTGGTTAGAAGAATTTATATTCTGGGGAAGGAGTTGTAAAATGCATCAGTGTAGTTAATATAATTAAGTGATAACATAGAGATACAGAGCACTTTCTCATGCTAAATTTGTCCATTTTCAATAAAAGTTTTGGTGTCCTTTTTATGAGTTTGAGTGAGTTTTCATATATTATTATTGTTGTTATTTTAATATAGTAAGTATTATTAAGTGTGTCATTGTTGATATAAACAATTTTCTCAGTTTGGATTGTCTTACAATCTTGTGAGGTTTTGCTCTTCAGGGAGCTTCAAATTTTATGTAGATAAATTTAACCAACATATCCTAATGATCTATTTGTTCTTAAATTTAGAAAGTGTTTATCCATTCTGAGATCAATTGGTCATTATTCCCATCTGTTTTCTGCTTTTATTTTTAAATAAAATTTATTTTAATGGATGATAGTTTAAAATTGTGATCCAACTTAATGTGTTCCTCAAAAGTATTATTTCCCCAAAACCTTTGGGTAATTCATCTATATACCTTAGTTTACAATGCTTCTTTTCCATCTACTATGATCTTTTTTATTTTATTGGTTTTAAGATAGTCTCTAATATTCTGTTGATTTGTTTGCCCATTCTTGAAACAATATTTGCAAATGTTTTATGGATGCTTGAAAAGAAGGCATATTCACTGTTAGTGGGAAACATTCATACATGCATCCATATATTCAACATTTGTTTCAGGTAAATTCAAACACCTTTAGAAATCAGGTAAGTGATATGAATGTGCTGAACAGCCAAATGTAATTCATTAGGAAGTGGGCCAATGAGGTTGGCAGGGAGAGCACATACCTGGCCTAGAGACACAAAGTCAAATATTAAAAAATAAATAAATAAATAAATAAATAAATAAATAAATATATATATATATATATATATATATATATATAGAGAGAGAGAGAGAGAGAGAGAGAGAGAGAGAGAGAGAGATAGTATTGGTACAATTCCTCAGCCTCAGGTATGTTTGTGGAGTTAATTTGGTTTCTTGTCTCTACATTTGCATACTCCAGTATGACTAATTATTGGGAAGGGGAATTTTATTTAAAACAAAACAATTGTAACAGCTTTTACTTTCTGAGAGGAGGCAAGAATGATGTATATATTTTATTGGGAAAGAGATTGTAATGGGAGGAGAAAGGAAAGATTGAACTTTCAAGGCTTCTATTAATTCTTCTATATTTAACTCAAACTGTTGGGTCATTTGCTTATCAGAGCATATAATCTAATCTTTGGACTTTTGGAAAGCTAAATTACTGTGCAAGTAAATGGTGGTGAGGCTTGGGGCTGGTACTTATTTGAGTGGAGGGAGAAATTAGACACCATGTCTTTATTGAGAAGTAAAATGATGAAAAGTTTGTGCCAATATGTATTTAGGTTTAAATAATACTTTACAAATAAATAGACTGCTATCTAAAGGGGAAAAAAATTCCATTGGTGCCAGATGAGATAACCTAGGACAGCAAACCACTTACCATCATATAAAGACATGCCAGGGAAAGGACCTGGAAGTGCTGGCTTGATCTCCCACGCCAGAGAACAGCCACTATCAGCTGCCGGAAGAGTAGCATAAGCTGGAATAAACCAACAGGGAGTCTGTCACAGTGAAGGAACACTGAAGGGGATTTTTGGGTGGAGAGAAAAAAGGCAATAAAGGAAGAAGGTTTTCGTTTGTTTTTGTTTTGTAAAAATCCAAATGAGCCCTGTTTATTAAGGGGTAGATATCAACTGGGTGGAGTTAAACAGAAAGTTTTATTTTTCCCTAATTGGTGCTTTCAACATTTATCAAATCCTCCACTTCATTCTTTAAGAGTCTTATAGACGGATTCCAGAACCTATGGACATTTTCAGATTTAAAAACTCAATCCAATCAAGTTTAAAATTACCTTCATACTTGATCTAAAGTTTTGCTTTGCCAAATAACTTCTTAAAATCATGATTCAAGGGTCTTTAAGTGGGAGATTAACATGGGCAGTTCTTGCACCCCCTTACCTCTAGACAAGAGGAAAATGGACTGAAAAAGTAATCTGTTTTCACTGGGCATGTTGTCCTTCTTTCTTTCTTTGCTTGTGCTGGTTTCTGCTGCTCCTCTGGCTAATCCTGACAAGCTGCTGAGGGTGGCCTTTCTATGTGAAAGACATTGAAAGAATTGATCTCTCATGGATGGGCATGTGCAAGTTCTTTGCACCAACCTGTGAGATCTTCCTGTGTCTCATTTCTTGAGCATGGAGCATCTTCTCTGGCGCAAACACTTCTAATTTCTCCTACTCAGTTCCCATCCACTGTGGTATATACCATAGCCTCCCCATGCTGGAGTCCCTTAGTCTGGAGGGTAGCCTTGTTGGATGAGGTATTCACAAAAAGATCTCAAGGTCAGTTCCTTTTCTGGTGTCCCCTGGTCCTCTTGGAACAGCAAATGCTGTCGTGGCTGCTTTACTGTCATCATCTCTCTTTAATTCATAGGGACAAGTCATCAAGTCTTAGCAGATAGCCATTCCCCCAGTGCAAGGCCACCTGTCTCATTCTGGAGGAACTAAAAAAATTCTATTTAACAATCTCTGAGAAAATCCGCCTCCTGCCATCTTGGCTTGAGGGCTGGGGAAGTACATTTTCCTATGAATACTGCATATACTACAAGTCCACTGACTTCAACAATCTTTCCTTCTCTCCCTCCAGTCAACTCTTTATAGAAGTGGTTGGGGTGGGTTGTGGTGGGGATGGGGCCTGGATGACAGTAGTAGGCTGACTCTTCTACTTTTCATTAGACCTTGGGAGAGATATCGATGCCCAGAACCTCTTTAGAATATGGTATAATAGCTTATTTTTGTCCTCAAGTTTGAGCTCTAGTAAGGTTAATGTACTTAACAAATTAAATTAATAAATTATACAGTTGCATACTCGCATTGCCTGAACAGTTCTACTTAATATTGTTGCATGGAGAAAATCATGGACTCGAATAAGACAGAATATCATATTCCTGTGGTCTGTGTGGAATCCAAGCAAAGGAATCATCTTGTTGCTTAGTGCCCTTGCCCTGCTCTTCTTTCTGCCCTGGAGGGTTAAGCTGGTTCTTGTGGGAGCAAATCAAAAAACTTGAATCTTTATTTACAGATTAAACACAGAGCTTTCTAGAGTATATGCTGTGTGGTGCTAATAAACTTGCCTCCAAATAAGCAAACAAACAAACAAACAAAAACAACAGAAAACCACACAAAAAAACCCTCAAATCCCCTCCCTAAACCAAAACAAAAACACTGATATTTGTAGTGTTTGCCAACTTCCAAGGTGTAAATACTTTCACCATGTGGATTTAAACCTACTTATGGACTCAGTTACTGAATCAAGAGTAGGAAAGTCCACATGATTGTGTCTGTGAGCCAGTACAAGCTGGATGCAGTGCATCATTGTTTATTAGGTATGACTCTATGGAGTCTGATGGAAATTATGGTGATATTGTAACCCTTCTGATTTGTTGGAGCTATCTCTGGGGGAGAGAGAGAGAGAGAGAAATAATTCTTTTCTGAGATGAGGCAAAATGAAGTAGACCTAAAAACAGAGCAACAGGGAAGTGTTAGGACAGTTTTCCTGGGGGAAGCAGAGATATGTAACAAGGCAAGAAGCTAGATTTACTAGAAAAATGGGTGAAATTCACAGTGGTGGGATAGCCAAACACTAATGACTTTTAGGAATGGGTTGCCTAGTAGTATATGTAAGTAGTTTACTTATCAGGGCTGTAATTCTACCTACTTTACTGCCCCAAGCTTTCACTTAAGTTGACTACACACAAAAATGGCCTTTGTGAGCTGTTATTAGATCAATGAAGAAAAGGGTCTGTGTCCCATGTCTGGGCCGATGCACAGTGGATAAGGTAGAATGAAACAGAAGGCAAGAATCTAATGAGGTTCAGAGGGCAAGAATAAGGCTAGAGGGGCTTTTGAGAAGGAAAGACATGGGAATTCCCAGAAGTGTTGGGGGGCTATTGAACCTTTGCATGATGTGTAATGGGGGTGTTTACAAATTTTATTTCTGACAGAAAGATGACCTTAACTGACATCTGGATATTATTTATTCTACTGTTAAAAATAATTATGACCTTATTTTTATTTGATCTGCCAAAGGTTGTTACTGTAACTGTGTTTCTGTTATTTACTCATCTATTTAACAGTCTTGTTTTATACATGTTTTTGTTATAGTATTTGAGGCACTAAAATTCATGGCTATTACAACGTATTTGTGGATTATCAAGGTAATTTTCTTGTTGTTTACCCAAGAACATGGTGTGCTTTTTCATTTGTTCAGATCTTTTGTATCTCTCAGGCAATATGAATACCTTCTTTGTAGATCTTATATTTTTTTTTCTTAAACATTCCTAGGTGTCCCCTAATATTATTCCTCCCCTTCTTTCTCTGCAGTGAAAGCCCTGAATTTCAGCTGGAACATGTCCGCCCAGAATAAAGGCTTCATTTCACAGCCCTCATTGTAGGTAAGCCTAGCCATTGAGCCATAGTTTGGGACAAAGGGATATAAGTGGAAGTGGTATATGCAACTTTGAGGAGTGTTCAAGGGAGAAGGTATGTTCTCTTTTCTCTTTCTTGTGGTGCGAATGGGACATTCTGGCTAGAGCAGAAACCAGGAAGGAGCCCAGGACTCTTAGGGATCTGTGGAACAGCTCTTCTAGTCTTGGACCGCTGACCACTGGACTTCTCACATGAAACAATAACCACTTGGTATCTAAGCCACTATTTATTTGGGCTTTGTGTTGCATGTAGCTGAACTTAATGGTAATTTATGTCCTAAGCATTAAAAAAATCTTTTATTGATATTGTAAATGCAATATTTTTCCCATTAGATCTTCTGATTGGTTATTTTTTACATATAAAATGTGTTGATATATTCACTTCGGACACCTTACTATGTGAATGAATTTTCACATTGTTTGTAGCAGTTAAGGAACACGGATGGAATACAGAAGAAAGGGGAGGCACTGGCTTATGTGATAGCTTTAGCACTTAAAAGATATGGGGGGGACAATGTTTCTTATAACAAGCAGCATTTAAAGAGAGCCACCTGTACTGAAAATTAGGCCTGAAGTTTGATTATGAGACTGGCAGAGTTATAAGAGATTGAATTCATAGGCCCAGCTAGTCTCCTATGTCTATGTCTCCTTGAAGACAAACAAATGGAATGGAGATATTTGGGTAGATGCTCTTGAGAACCAAAAACCCACAGATTCCCATGAATCCCCCAGGAGGGAGGCTAGCTCATCTCCCCCTTGCTAGAGGACAGCAATGTCCCACTGCATGGACGCAAAGACCTTATCTGAAACAGATTTCTTAAAAAAGATGTTTATTCTCCTCAGGATCTTTCACTACTTACACTATTTTTTTTTTTTTTTTGCCTCTAAGCCAATAGAGCCTGACCTCAACGTGGTCTTTCTAGGGAATTGCTACCTCTTCAGGAGACATGTACTGCAGGCTATGGCTCATATTTATCAGAGGAATCAGAACAAAAACAAACAAAAAACATGTTGATGGATCTTGAAGATGCTCAACAAGGATGGATCTTGAAGATGCTCAACAAGGATGGACGGAATATAGAACTGAGTAGGGGCAAGATTTGCCTTTCATTTTTTCTTCTCTTTCCATCAGACTTTTTTGTTAGGTGTGTTATTTGGTTTTACTTTTGGAATCTAGATCTTAGGTTTTGGAGTCAGGTGTGTCGGGAGCCATGAGCAACAAAGGGGTTAATCAGGTAGAGCAAAGGCTCCCTGATCCCTTTGAACCATGGCCACCTAACTGCCCCCATACAAAAACATGTGGTACTGGCTAGCCCGAGTTGTATTTAGGCTAAAAAACCACAGTGTTATTGATAAGCCCTGAAAAATAGCGCACCAGGCCCTTTGAAGGCATGGGAAGAAACTATGCGCTTGAGGAATCTGGCCTTGAATCAGAAACACGGGACGGAGCCAGGAGAAGGGCAGGGAGGAACCTGTGGAACTTGTTTATGTCCTATTGTTATGTAACCTAAGCCTATATAAAGTGTGTGAGAAAGAATAAAGTTGTTGCTCGCGGCATCCCCGTGGGCAACCCTCCTGTTCCCATACTTTTATGTTTCATTCTCTTACCCTCACCCCTGTTCGACCTTGCACGCGGGCCGTGGCACAGGTGTCCTGATGATTGGAATTTGCAAGGAGTGCTGTACTTGGATGATAGGAAAGTGAAGAAAAGAGATTACTTATGTATTAGAAGAGCTGTGGTAGATACATTAATGGGTCGGTAGTCTAACGAAGCCAAAGCACTGCTTGAGGGAAGAGGTTGAACAGGAGAGGCGGAAGGAGAAGCAGTTGTGGGGAGAAAGCTGGATCCTTGATTGAATATTTTTGAAGATGAAGCAATTGTGGATTGTGGCAAGGACTGGGTGCCAGTCTGGTTGTGGGTATCTGAGTTGGAAGTGGAAGAGAACCAGTAGGCCAGGAAACTGAAGGGCTGGGTTTGTTGGAATGGCAAAGTTTTTCCGGCAGATGAGAGGATTTAACATGGAGGGAAAACTGGGCCAGATGACAAAGACCTTCATTTCATTTGATGACAGTAAGAAGAATGGAGTGGAGAGTGTAATAAAATTGCATGAATTTTAAAGAGCAGGTTTTATATGACAGGAGTGGAAGTAGGAATAGTCTGGAATCAAAGGTACATTCCTTTCAGTTATAAATCCATGGAAATATAGTGGAAGAGAAAATATTTTCTTCCTGTGTTCTTTTGGGTAGGAAAATATTTTTTTTCTCCATCCAGTCAAATCAATCTTATTGTTTGTAGAAATTACTTCAAAATTCCAGCAATTTCATTTCTGTCAATATGAACACATTTGAAATGTAAAGTTGTGAGAGGTCAATCCATGGAGCTGCCAACTCACTGCCATTTTAAATGGAAGTTTAAATAAAATCTTTATTTTATATGTCAGTACATTATATATATGTCAGTGGGAAGCCATATTCAGTTTGTATAAATGTTAAGATTTTATAATGTTCTTCAGCTATTAATGGTTTAAGACAAAGTGATGCCAATGTAACTGGACAATTTAATTGAAAAATTCAAGACCTTTTTTAAAAAACAAATCTGGTTATTTAAATTGACCAATCTGTTAATTTCAATACTAGTTTAAGAGCACAATTTTTTGGCCTTTCAAAGTTTTCCGTGACAGCTGTTTTCTTTTATTTGTTTCTATTTTTGCCCATTACTCCATAGAAAACAATAAACAGAAAATTCTGAACCAGATGGCTACTATTATATTTTGTAGTTTATTTTTAAAATATGCAACCCCAAACATCTGCCATAATCTGGAACTAGTTTTCAGAAAATGAGTTTGACTTGATGTTTAATGTGGACCCAATTGGAAATGATAATGATATATATAGTGATTAGACAAACACTAAAGTAAGCATTTTGCTTCTGTGGAAGTATCTGAAGAAGTTACTAAGGTTTAATTTTATTTTTTTTTAATTAAGTTCTACTCTTGTATCAAAAATCTATTGAACTTCAATTTGGTCTTTGTACTTACATTTGTTTTCTTTCCATCAAATCTCTACACTTGCCCCCATTTTCTCACCAAATTGTACTCTATTTTATAGGTCTAGTCATGCTAAAAGACTAAGGTTCCTCTTATTTCTAAATTAGCCCCACTGTCCTAAAATTTAACGTATGGACCTCAGTAAGATGATCGGGATGTATATTTAAATAAATATTTGCTTCCAAGTTTACTTATTAACACAATGTATGCTTTTTCTAGGATTATCATGAGAAGTGTTGATATATTCAGACATTACCTAGGCCATCATTTTATCACCTTGAGATTTAAAGTTCTCTATTGTTCTAGAAAACAGAGAGAGGTTGCAAGTCAGAGAAGGGTTGACTTGCTCATTCTTCTTAGAGAAAATAGAAATACTAAAAAATATTTAGTTAGGATTTTAGCAAATATGCACCTATGTTAAATTAATGCAGTTCACCTAAAAAATATATGTATCACATATTATATGTGCATGTTTTGATATATTTTTGTTTTGATATTTTAAATTAATTGATTCTTTTAGCAAATAATTATTGAAATATTACTACGCTTCAGATACTGCATAGTTGTTAGATATGAACAAACCAGACAAAATTGTATTCAAATGGGAAAATAGATAATAAATAAATAAATGTACAAATAGTATAATTTTAGAAAATCATAAATGCTGAGGAGAAGAAACATTAGAGTAAGTGAATAGAGAATGACTAATAGATAGAGATAAGGGCATATTATATATATTATTTCTTCATTTCAGAAATTTAAATCAAATCTAAGATATTCACTGCACAAAAATTTATAGAGATTTTTAAAGATCTTAAAACTTTGGCTCTGCAATTGATATAAAAATACTAATATGTTTCCTTTTTTCCCCCTCCAATCGTTATTATTTGCAATCTTTACCTAAATTTTAAATTTGCAATTTATGCATTATTTTTACCTTGTTAGGTAGCTTAGTAAGGGGCAGACAGATAAACAGTTGAAGTTAGTGCATGAGAAAGCATAATGGAAGTAGAAATAAAGTCTAATGTTTAGATATTTAACATTGTGGCACATAGATCTGTATGAGATCTGGACTTTTAAGTTCCACCTTTTATTTATTAATTTCCATTTAAAATGCATGGGTCTCATTTGCCTTATCTGCAAATAAAGATGGAACATTTTCTAAATTTGAAGACTGTTGGTTGTATAATGAAACCAATTCAGAAAAAACTTTAGATCTAATAATTTTGATTCTATGAAAAATTAAATTTATAATTAATGTTCTAGATAATAGTATGTTTTGAGACTTGTAAAAATCAAATTTACAAATATCGCTGTATCAAATACTATCTCTAATCAAAGATCATTCTTTTTTTTATTTTATTTTTTGTCTAGAGAACATGGTGAACTTGTTTATGTCCCATATCTGAACTCTCATCAAATTTATCTTTTTACTCTTACTAATTCCAAACTTCTATTTCCTGTCAAAGAACCATCACCTTTAGTTTTCTTTACTTAATTAGCATTAACGTTTGATTTTTATGGGGATGTTTTTCCCAAAGAAAAGAAACTGCCCTTATAACCCTAAAAGAAAAAGAAATGGGAGGACACCATAAATTCCTTTTATTGAATTCACTTGGCTTCTTGTGACCACCTCCTTTACAATGCTCAGAAACCACCAACTGATGGCTGGTTTTATACCCTTAACTAGGATCAATACAAAGCTGGAAAGTTTTAATTCATGTTTCTTATTTTCTTCTGTTTGTTTGTTGTTTGTTCTTGTAAAATGAGACATTTCTTAATCTCTAGTGTTCAGTGATAGACATTTTACTATCTTATTTGCAAGTTATTTCAATATCTTGGGTTGTAACATATTGGAGTCAAAAGTGTAGAAAACAATTAGGCCCTGTTGTTTGCTTACCTGCATTGTTGAAAGTAGGCATATTCCAGGGGAGAAGGTTATGTTTATACTCTGAATGTTGAAGTTTTCCCAAAGGTAAATAATCCATCAGTCTCTTTGGCCTACATTCTTTACACGCATTCAGTGTAATTGTGAATAGTTCTTTTATTTCACACGAGAAGGGAGTGTGCATACAACAATGTTTTAGCCACTGCTTCGGCTGTGGTCTTTGCTAATGCCAATTACCAATGAGCCCCAAAGTCTAGGAAACCAAGTAATACAGAGATGACACCCACTAATTCTACATTCATGAAGCTTCTTTTGTTTAGTTCCTAGTATAAATGAAGGGCAATTCTGAGTTGAGGCTGTTCTGAACTGTAAATGTGGTCTCTTGAAGAACGTCTCATAGTTCCACTTTACCTTAAATTCATGGTCTAATTGAATATCTGTGTGTTAAATACAATTCACAAAGGTATTAATCCTCTGCTTTGAAAGTAGTGTTATGGAAAATTTGGTGTAAACTTCTGGTTGGTTGAGCTCTTGCATTACCACATGAAACACAATTCATCTGTTTGTATACTACCTTTTTATAGGGTTAAATTTCTCTAATTTTCCTGTAAAGTTACTTGATTCAGTGTTGTTATACTAATAGAAATAAATAGATAATCTGCCTATCACTAATAGAATGTACTAACAAATTATTTATCACTAATAGAAGCATCAGCAAAGTAATCTCTCATTTTTTTCATAATACTTTTGGCTTAGTCCTCTTTTTGAGGTAATGCAGTGGCTTTTGTAATGATTGATTTGGGCCATTTAATGACAAGTCCATCTAGGTTTTGGTTCATCCATCTTCCCTTAGTCCAGGCAAAAATGCTACTACAAATAAACATCATGTCTGAGTGATTTTTGACAGAAAGGACTCCAAGGATTCTCCTGGCTTGTTATATGTTTGTCTCTTCATCTACCTGACAGGAATGACACAGCACCAAGTGGGGCCTCTAGACCCTGAATTTAGCATGTCCAAAAACCTAACTGTGAGATAACCTTTTTGGGGCACTAACTTGACACCTTGAAATTCTGGTACAGTTTCAGGGGTCCCTAAGGCTATCTGGGTGTTGGTGAAGAATGACACATAGAAACACAAACCCTTCCTGTAATGCCACACACAGATGCTTGTAAATGTGCTTTTCTGCATGATGTCTCTGCATGTGGAAAAATGACAAAAACAGTAGGAGAAATTGTGCTAATGGGATACTACCTTCTCTGATGTCAGTAGTTTTCAAATCTTCCTTTTCCTGGCTGTGACAAAAAGTGACTTTTTTAAAAGTTTCTGTTTCAAAGAGGGTGTGGATATAAGTCATGGATGAACTGGCATCATACCAACAGGCAGATTTTCCAGTGCGCATTGCACCGATTGCTCCCTGTTTCTGCTTTTCATTTGATTCTCTTGAGGATTCTCTTTTTGTCTCTGCAGGAAGGTATTAATTATCCTCCACTTGTATCTCCTGCATTTCTAAAAGCAAAAATATCCAAAGCAAGATTTTGAGTAATTTGAGAAACTCCTTCATAAAGTAGAAATCCAGTGACCTTATTAGCATAACTAAAATCATTACAACAATTCCGTGCGTGTCTGCTGTGCTTTTGAAGGGTAAACTTTTTTCTCCTAAGCCTTCTAGTAATTGCCATCATTGTAAAACAATTTTTTCCTTCTTTTTTAACTCAATCAATTTGTTTTTAGATATTCATACAGAGTAGGAATCAAACTTATTTGGGCTCGAAGTTGTGAGATAAATTTAACCTGTGAAGAGTTCAATGTTAACATTCTTGTTGCATTTAAGTATGATGAAACTGCTACAAAGATAGACAAGTTTCTGGATCCATTTTGGTACAAATGTCTGAAGCTTTCCTTGTGTCTCCCCATTTTCTGAAATCTCCAAAAAGAGATCACTTCAAGCTGCTTATAAATAGCTCACTCCCTTAAATTTGCATTTCATTCTATGCCAGCCATTCTGCCAGAGTGCCTGTCTCCCTTAGACCAGGTCCCTCTGCTGTTCAGTGTCCATTACCCATTGTCTAATGCACACATCATAGCCTGACTGTCAGGACCTTCTATAATTTGGGCCTATCAAACTGTGATATCTGGTTAATTGCCTTTTCAAGTCTAATGACATTTCTGTTTTCATATTGGGAAATGTTCAACAACAATCATATCACTTGCTCCCATAGCATATGATTTTACTAGATCAGTTATATTTCTCTGGGCTATATACTTATAAATGTAAAAAAAAAAAATTTAACTTTTTCAAAGTATACCAAAGTCTCGTTCATGAAGCTGTGCCAACAAGATCCTGGCTCAATAGATCTCTATTCCACTCCTTAGACATGTGTTCAATTAAGTTGAAGAGATGTGCAAGAATATTCAAAGAAACATTATTTGTAATAGTCCAAAGGCAAAGTAGTTTCTTGTAACTACAGATAGAATTTATAGACTATAATTTCACTAGATTAAAAAAATCAATATACAAAAATCTGTAGAAATGCTTTGAATTAAGGATGCCTGGGTGGCTCAGTCGGTTAGGGGTCTGCCTTCAGCTTGGGTCATGATCCCAGGGTCCTGGGATCGAGTCCCGCATTGTACTCCTTGCTCAGCGGGGAGCCTGTTTCTCCCTCTGCCTGCCGCTCCCCCTGCTTGTGCTCGCTCTCTCTCTCTCCCTCTCTCTCTGACAAATGAATAAATAAAATCTTAAAAAAAAGAAATGCTTTGAATTAGAAAGAACAGTTTAAAAATTGAAACAGAAAGATATCTTATTTGAAGTAACAATAAAAGAAATTTAATAAGCAAGGTATTCTTATATGGAAAAAAATTACATAATTGGAGGACTTTATATAGAGTCTAAACAACTACAGAGTCATATTATGTTTCCCAGGGGAAAGAGTTAATACTATAAAAATATAAAATTTCATAAAAATATTGTTTCAGTTGGAATTCCGGTGGAGTGAAATTTTCATTTACTAGAATGAGATAAATGAAGTCAAATTTCATATCGAAGTATTATTGTCTGAGAATAGCTATGCCAATTTGAAAAAGGGCCTAGAGTACTGATTTACTGGATATTATCTACTGCAATAATCCTGTAATTCAATTGCTTGTTCAAGGTAGTCTAATTGCTATAATCAGCAACCCTCAAATTTTAGTGGCCAAACACAATTATTTTATATTCTTGTAATAGGTGGCGTGGGGTGGGAGGCTCTTTTCCAACAGCCAGTCAGGGCTATGCTGTATCAGTCGGGAGACAGAAATTGTATCAGTAATTTGAACAGGGAAATTGTAAATTGGAGATTTATGAGCTAAGGGTATTAACTACTAAATTATAGAGAGAGACCTCTAAAGAATAGAGGATTGGCAGATATGGGAAGCAGTTTCTACCTCTAGGGCCAAGGCAGAGTACTCAAGGAAGGAATAGACTTGGAAGAACCTTCCCTCCAGCCCCTGAAAGCTGGGAGTCAGAGCTCTTTGGAGAGGTTGTGGCTGTGACCATTTGGAAGGTAGGCAGATTTGCTGAGGTGCCACAGGCTGGGGCTGGCAAGTAGAAAACCACCCGCTGTGCTGGCGAGACTCAGTAAGAAGCTGCCCGCTTGGGTGCCAGGGAAGCTTGCTGGGTGGGTGAGTGCCACTGGGTGTCTGGCACACTGTTTGTTGCCATGTGCTGCAAGAATCAATAGGAAAAACCACCCCAGAATCAGGATGAGAAGCCCATTCCTCTTAAAGGGTCCCTCTAACACCTTCTGCTGACAAGCTGAGCCTTGTGCCACCTGGCAAAGGAGACGTGTTTGTTTAAAGGATCTGACTTCAGTGTAACAAAGCAGGGCAAAGAGGGGTAGATTTGGGGCTGAGAGGCAAAACACTGTAGACCAGCACACCTGAATTCCTGCTGTCTTGTGGCTTCTCCTTCCTTCTGAAATTCTTCATTCATCCAGTGATTGGCAAAAAGATGGAGAAGTCCTACTTTTCCTAAACTTCCTTGGTGAGTAGTCACTAATCACGTGGCCTCACCTAAATGCAAGAGGAATGAGAAATGTATTCTAGTGGCGTACCCAGGAAGATGAGGAAAACACAGATATGGATGAGCAATTGTCATCTCTATCACAACATATAAACAAAACATGTTACCACCCTAGAAAAAGACAACTAGACCAGGCAAATAGAATAGAGAAGAGATCTATTAAAGAGGGCACATTCTGCATGGAGCACTGGGTGTTATGAACAAACAATGAATCATGGAACACTACATCAAAAACTAGTGATGGAATATATGGTGATTAACATAACAATAAAAAATTAAAAAAAAAGAATAGAGAAGAGATCAATGCATATTAGGTAGTGAATTTCAAAATTAAAAATAAATATATTCATTGGCTCTTTGAAAATCTAGCTTATATTAAGAAATAAAAGCACTATTATGGAAAAATATTTATATGAAGCTATTTATCACAAATTTTTTTTGTAATGATTTACAAACACATATACAAGCAAAACAAACAAACAAACCCACGAATGTCCAAGCTGAATCAGTTGTGGTATACCATACTAGAGAGTATAATTCTATAATTTAAAATGAATTAGATTCAAATTTATGAACTGGAGGAATGTTTATAATATGTTAAGTGAGCGAAGCAATGTATTTGGTGCAATTCCATTTTTGTAAAAATACATAATCTTTAGAATTCTATGTACATGTCTGCTTGCATATATTTGTATGGTCAAGGAGAAAAATGCTAACATTGATTACCCAGGGTAGGGGGTGGAAAAAGAGGGAGGTAAATCATTAATTTTTTCCTCATGCATTTTAGCTTGTTTCATTATAAACCATTAGCATGAATCTCTTTTCTAAGACAAAATAATAAAATGTGAAATGAAAAAATAAACCCTTCTCTATGGTACAAATAAACAAATAAACAAATGTCTTAGGTCTGGAGATCCAGACAAGAAACAGACTCTTCTGAAATGTTAACAGACACAAATTTGAACTAGTTACTTGGCTCTCTACCTGCCTGTCTTTGAATACTTGTAAGAGATAACTGCTCTTAACAGTTAGATGACATTGCAGACACAGTAATATCTGGGTGATAACTGTTTTCAGCTGAAATAATGTGTGGATATATTTATACTGAACATGTGGGAAGGCAGTTTGGGTATAATGATAGTGTAAATTGCTGTATATATCTAGCGTGTAATATTCAGATTATGCGAATATTTAATAAAGATATACATAGATATGTAAATATGTGTATGTATTACACATGTAAATATGTATATTTATATTGCCTTATAACAATCTTTCTTTTTAAAATTTATTTATTTATTTATTTTTATCTTACAGCAATCTTTATAGTGGTCCTAAAAGGAAAAAGTTTTACAGATGGAAGAAACTAAGGGATTAAGTACTTGCATAGTTTTCCATAGCTAAATAGTAGAACTAAAATTTGAATTAGTTAATTAATTAAATATTAATTAATAATTAATTGCCACATTAAAATAGGCCACCTATGGCATTTCAAGTGAGGAAAGACTCTTTTCATATTTAAATTTACTATTAGTAACACTTATTGGGGAATTTGTTAGGGTACGGGGACCAGCTTTTTATTTAAATTTTTTATTGTTATGTTAATCACCATACATTATATCATTAGTTCTTGATGTAGTGTTCCATGATTCATTGTTTGTGCATAACACCGAGTGCTCCACGCAGAACGTGCCCTCTTTACTACCCATCGCCAGGCTAACCCATCCCCCCACCCCCCTCCCCTCTAGAACCCTCAGTTTGTTTCTCAGAGTCCATCGTCTCTCATGGTTCATCTCCCCCTCTGACTTACTCCCCTTCATTCTTCCCCTCCTGCTATCGTCTTCTTTTTCTTTGGGACCAACTTTTAAAAGTGGAGTGCTAGCTTACAGGTGTGAATGAATTTTCTTATCAAGCTCCTGTATGTTGATTAAAACTATCTTCTGGGTAGAATCTGGGTGGAATCAGCTAGATCTTTGTAATTGATTTTGTTTATTGTGGTAAAATATACATAGCATAAAAGCTACCATCATAACCATTTTTCAGTGTACCGTTCAGTGGCTTTAAGTACATTCAGATAGTTGTGCAACCATCTCCCCATCCGTCTCCAGAATATTTTTCATCTTCCCAAAATGAAACTCCTTACCCACTTCTCTTCTCCCAACCGCTGGCAACCACCATTCTAATTTCTGTCTCTATAAATTTTGACTGCTCTAGGTACTTCATCTATGTGGTATTGTAGAGTATGTGTCCTTTTGTGACTGGCTTAAAGTATGTCTTCAAGGTCTATCCATTTTGTAGCATGTGTCAGAATTTCCTTCCTTTTTGAATTTACATAATATTCCATTGTATGCATATACCACATTTTGTTTCTCCATTCACCCATCAATTGACACTTGGGTTGCTTCCATCTTTTGGCTATTGTAAATAATGCTGTTATGAACATGGATATTACAAATACCTGTTCAAGTAGCTGCTTTCTTTCTTTTTCTAAATTTTAATTCCACTTAGTTAACATAGAGTGTTATATTAATTTCAGGTGTATAATATAGTGATTCAACACTTCCATTCATCACCCCGTGCTCATCAAGACAAGTGTACTCCTTAATCCCCATCACCTAATTCACCCATTCTCCCATCCCCCTTTCCACTAGACAAATCAAGAAACAGACTCTTAATTATACAGAACAAATTGTTCTGTTCTGTATAATTAAGAGTCTGTTTCTTGATTTGTCTCTCTCTCTCTCTCTCTTTTTTCCCTTTGCTTGTTTGTTTGATTTCTTAAATTCTACATATGAGTGAAATCATATGGTATTTGTCTTTCTCTGACTGACTTATTTCACTTAGCATTATACTCTCTAGCTCCATCCATGTTGTCGTAAATGGCAAGACTGCATTCTTTTTTATGGTTGAATAATATTCCATTGTATATATACTACATCTTTATCCATTCATCAATTGATTGATAGACACTTGGGCTGCTTCCATATCTTGGATATTGCATATAATGCAGATATAAATATAAGTGTGCATGTATCACTCTGAATTAGTGTTTTTATAGTCTTGAGTAAATTCGCAATAGTGCAATTCATGGATAGTAAGGTAGTTCTATTTTAACTTTTTTGAGGAACCTTCATACTGTTCCCCATAGTAGCTGCACCAGTCTGCATTCCCACCAAGAGTGCATGAGTGCTCCTTTTCCTCCACATCCTCACCAACACCTATTGTTTCTTGTGTTGTTGATTCTGGCCATTCTGACAGGTGTGAGGTGATATCTCACTGTAATTTTGATTTGCATTTCCCTGATGGTAAGTGATGAAAAACATCCTTTTTTATTTTGAAAGATTTTATTTATTTATTTATTTATTTATTTATTTATTTATTTGAGAGCAAGAAGAGGGGGAGGAACAGGGGGAGAGAGAGATAAGCAGACTCCCTGCTAAGCACAGAGCCTGATTCCGGGCTTGATCCCACGACCCTGAGATCATGAACTGAGCTGAAATCATGAGTTGGATGTTCAATCGACTGAGCCCTGCAGGCACCCTGATGGCAAACATCTTTAAATGTGTCTGTTGGCCATCTGTATGTCCTCTTTGGAGAAATGTCTGTTCATGTCTTCTGCCCATTTTTTAATTGGATTATTTGGTTTCTGGGTGTTGAGTTGTATAAGTTCTTTATAGATTTTGGATACTAACCCTTTATTGGATATGTCATTGGCAAATATCGTCTCCCTTTCTGTAGGTTGCCTTTTAGTTTTGACTGTTTCCTTTGCTGAGCAGAAGATTTTTATTTTGATGAAGTCCCAATAATTTATTTTTGCTTTTGTTTCCCATGCCTCGGGAGACATAGCAAATAGCTGCTTTCAGTTCTTTTGGGTATATGCCCAGAAGTAGAATTGCTGGATCATGTGGTTATTCTATTTTTAATTCTTTGAGTAACCACCATACTGTTTTCCATCGCAGCTGCACCATTTTACATTCCCCCCAGCAGTGCACATTTCTCCACTTCCTTGCCAACACCTGTTTTTTGTTTGTTTGTTTGCTTGTTTGTTTGCTTTTTGGATAATGGCCATCCTAATGAGTGAAATGGTATCATTGTGGTTTTGATTTGCATCTTCCTAATGTGTAGTGATGTTGGGCATCTTTTCATGTGCCTATTGATCATTTGTATATCTTCTTTGGAGAAATGTCTATGCAAGACTTGCTTTTTAATTGAATTGTTTGTTTTTGGTTGTTGTTGAGTTGTAGGTGTTAGCTATAAATTCTGGGCATTAACCCTTTGCCAGATATATGATTTGTAAATATTTTCTTCCACACAGTGTGTTGCCTTTTTGCTCTGTTGAAAATGTCCTTTGATGCAGATAGTTTTTAATTTTGGTAAAGTCCAGTTTATTTATTGTTTTTCTTTTGCCGCCTATGCTTTGGTATCATATCCAAGAAATATTTGCCAGATCCAAAGTCATGAAGTTTTCCCGCTGTTTTGTTCTAAGTGTTTTATGGTTTAAGTTTTGCGTTTAGATCTATATTAGAGTTTATTTTTGTGTATGGTGTAAGGTAAAAGTCAAACTTCATTCTTTTGCATGCAGTTATCCTATTTTCCCAAAACCATTTGTTGAAAAGACTATCCTCTCATGAAATAAAGTGATGTCAGTCCATACAGGGGAAAGAAAATCAAAAGGAACAGTACTAAAATAACAAAAAATCAAGTCATAGTTATTAGAGGATTTAAAAACAACAAGTTTACATTGACCATGTAAACATAATTTAAATTTTTTTTAGCCCTAATATTCTATGGCTAATGAGGAAGAAGTAAGGGCTAAGATATAGGTTTTGTCACATGTCACATTCTAGATACTTATATATGCTATCTCCTTTAATCCTCATAAACCTATGTATAAGTGGCCAAAATAGCATTTGAACTCAGGTGTAACTCCAAACTTTGGTTTGTCTAATATAGTGTTAGAGTCATTTTTAATACATATGTGAGTATGTGTATGTGTGTCTGTACATATACACGTATACATATATATGGAGAAAACAAACCATTAAACTTACTTTAAATATGAAGCATATATCTAAAATGCCAGAAATTGATTAACTTGGGGGAAAGCAGCTATATAGTTGGTTGTGAGGCTTGAGGATTTCTGTGCTAGTCATCCTTTTCAACTGGCTGTAATATTTAGAATGCGGAGTCCTGTTTTTCTCCCCCTTCTCAGATTACTTTGAGACCCTCTTTCTATTTCAATACATCATTGATAATAGCAATGAACTGGAACTAATGGGAGAAAGAGAAGCTGGAAGTGTGCGGTTCCAAGTTAAAGGGGGGTAAACACAGGCCTTTCATTTGAAGTAGTTGATGGGGCTTCACAAGTACAGTCTCCAAACCTGATAGCCAAGTGACCCACTCTCAGCCTATCCCTCAGTTTATCTCCAGCTCTTCAGGCACTAGGCAGCATTTACGGGCAAATCAAAACAAAATGAGTGTCCTTGATTTTTCAAGTATGGATACATTTAGATGATTCTTTGAAATTTGCTCTTATCAGTTTTGTATTGATAAAATTTTTTAAGAGAAAAAGCAACTTGAGTAAAGATGTTGGTATCAGTCTTTTTCCGAGTGAAGCATTTATGTCAATCCGAAGGGAAGAAAGTGTTCGGAGACTTGTCTTAAAAGGCTTGATAGGAACCCAGTGCCATTTGGTGCTAGGCCCCACTGACAGATTTACTGCCTGCTTGGAGCTGCGGCTGCAGCGTGATGGGAGCGGCAGGTGAGGGCCGCAGAGAGAGGATTCCCATGCTCCGTGCATGTGTGTAACTGGCAGCATCCAGGGTCATGGAGGGGCAGGCCTGTGTTTACAGTCAGGATTTGTGGTGAAAAAAAAACGTTGTTTTTCTCTTATCCCTTATAGCAAAGAACTCACATTGCTTGGCTAGGAGACTTTTCCAAATGACCAAAGCAAAAGACAAGCATGGGGCTTTAGAAATAGGGAAATGTCCCTGCCTTGGACAGGATCTGGAGCATGGGAAGAAGTCACAAATGCCAAAAAATTAAACTAATTTCCTCTCCCTTCCTCCCGCCCCACCCCCCCATGTTAAATAAAAGACACTTGATGTAAATTAATGGCAGTTAGGCCACGGACGGCTCCTTTCTGTTAAGTAGCAGACTATGCAGAATTTCGAACTTAGTTCATAATGAATTAAACATCAGTCAAAAAACTATACTGGGTAATTGCTAGAGACCTACTGCTGAAGTGCAATAATGCTACCTAAATGTATTATATAAATGGTAACTGCATCCAGTTCAGATGGAAAAGGGATTATTTCAGTAAGTGGAATTGCAGATTCAAAATATCTTACATAGACAGAGAGATTGTGTGTAAGTGTAGATAGACCAAAAGTGGTGCTAATGTGCCAGTGCAAAGAGAGTTCTGCCCAGTGTTGGAAAGCACTTCCTTCAGTATGTGTTAATATACATTTTTTTTAGAGAGAGAGAGATTGAGTGCGAGTGAGCAGGGTGGAGGGGCAGAGGGAGAGAGAGAAGCTTAAGTAAGCTCCACACTCAGCACGGAGCTGGACTTGGGGCTTGATCTCACAAGCCGAAGATTGTGACCTGAGCCAAAATCACGAGTCCCACGCTTAACCGACTGAACCACCCAGGTGCCCCAGTATATGTTAACATTCTGAGATGCTCTATGCACTACTCACTTTCCTAAAAAAAGAAAAAAATTTTACCCAATTAATTAGGGAGCATCTTTACCTCCCACCCACGGTTGAAACGCATCTTTGATATTTAAAATTGGTAATTTGGTAACTAACTTGATAGTTTTGGAAGTTAAAAATACCTTCAGCACTTTAAATTGGTAGCTAATAAGGGAGCACATTTTTATAGAAATATATTATGTAGTCAAATTTGCTGTTACCCATACAAGATGTCTTAATCCCAGTTTCTTCATTTGATTTATCACTTGTTAGATTACCTGATCCTGTCCGGCAGTTACCAGGTCTCATTTCTTTCTGAATCCTTAGTACCCAGCCTGGAGCCAGTCCCGTAGGTGCTTACTGAGTGCATATTAAATCTGTGTTTAGAAGGAAACATCTTTTTTTTTTTTGAAGATTTTATTTATTTATTTGACAAAGAGAGAGAGAGAGAAAGACAGAGAGTAGCAGAGGGAGAGGGAGAAGCAAGTTTCCCGCGGAGCAGGAAGCCCAATGCGGAACTCGATCCCGGGACCCTGGGACCATGCATGACCTGAGCCGAAGGCAGACGCTTAACGACTGAGCCACCCAGGCGCCCTTAGAAGGAAACTTCTCAGGCATTTGTGCCACTGCTTTTGCTCTTTTGAGTCCTGGGCTCTAAAGCCATTCTCACTTTGTGGCACACTTAAAATGTTTACGTTTGCTTTGATGTGCCTGGAGAAGCCCCAGAACTGATTTTGCTTGCTGATAGGTGGATATGTTTGTGGCACAGTGCAGTTTTGAAATCATTTGATAATAATAATGAACTGCTGCTAGAAATGGGAGTTTGCAGAGCAGCTGAGTTAAGCTTTAATGAACTTTTATATTTAACGCTTGGAGCGTGTGGTTTGGCGTAATAGACAGGGATGGTATCGCAAGTTAATGAGTTATGAGGAAACTCTTGGATGCAGAGGAAAAAGACCTAGACCAAGAACTTTTAGGGAAACCCAATTGAGCTATCTCTTGCTTAGTGTCTGGAGTACAATGAAAAATTAGAAACATGCATATGGCACTTTTCACACTACATTGTAATTATCTGTTTATGAATGAAGTTGATTTTCCTATTATTTTTCCAAATCTATTCCTCTTAATAGTGTGTGAGGTTTACAGTCAGGTAACATATCTAATTTATCTTTATCCAGTATTACTGCCTGACCTTAGGAGATCCTTAATAATTATTAATTAAATCAATAAAACAAATGAGTGCAAACAGAATCTTGGAAAACTAAATAAATATGTATGTATGTGTGTATGGATTTACTTATATTATGTATAATTTCATGTAATTGTATATTTTTATATAGTATACATATATGATGTTGGTGTGTTTTCTGTTTTGGTTTGGGCTTTTGTTCATAATGAAATAACATTCAGTGCAATGGACTAGTTGAAAAATTAAATGAAGCTAAATTCAAGATTAACGGTCCAAGAGCTTGAGAGTGTGCAAGACTGAAATGTAGTAATGTGCCAAAAGGTTTGTACCCCACTGATTTTAGTTTAGTGACTCTTGGAATGTTTATTATTTACGGACATATGTTGCTCCCGTATCTTGAAAAAAATAGAAAAAAAATACAAACAGGATCATGTAGAATGACTTTACTATTTATGAAGGAGAAATGGGACTTAAAGCCATTTATATACTTTAAGATGAAAAGAAGGCTTGGACCATCTTACATTTTGTTGTTTATGGAAGCTAAACACGTGGCGTCACTGTATGAGCGCCGCCCCCCTTCCCTATGCAAATGTAACTCAAAATTTAGGGCGCAATGATCTGACTAGGATACACCTGCTCCTTAACAGGCTGCCTGGTCCTAAAAAAGGAAAAAGAAAAAGAAAAAGCTAAGCATTTTTAAGCATGTTTCTTTCAGAACCTGAGAAAATGGGATGGAAAAAGGCCAGAGAACTTGCCTTTTCTCACTAGCCATGGACCTTGAGGGCATAGAACTCTCTATTTTTTAGGCACTAAATCTATTTCAGCTGCTTTGATCCCTTTGTCCTAAGCAAACTTGTTACATATTTCCTAAGTTGTATTTTTCTTATCACATCACATTAGGTCATTTTTAATTATCAAATAGTTTATTTGAGACTTCATCAGAGTGACAAGTTGCTTATTTTACCTGGGTATGGGATAAGTTGTGTGGAATGTCCAGAATGCATACAGCTGGAACCACAACATGTACTTTTTGCTGGAATTGTACATTACTTCTGCATTTGAGCAATAAGCATGGGTGTGTGTTCAGGTCTGGAATTCAATATAATAGCAGCTAGAAATGTCAAGTCTTGACTTATTAAATACTACGTATGACACAAATTGTGGTCATATTGTATAGAAGGGAGTATTGTGTGGATTTTGGAAATGAGAATTCAATTCTGTAATTCAGAGCTATTCATAGTCCCTCTGTCCCCCTTCCCCATGGAAGGACTGGTTCTCAAGTCGATTTATTGTCCTTAATTATGCCAAGGGTCAATATTAATTTTGCAGTAAGATAATCAAACAAAAGTAAATGAGGTCTCTTCTCCAAGTCTGTTTACTAGAAAGCTTTCAAGAGAGCTATTGAAGAGTTATTTGGGAAAGTCCTTAAAGAATTTAGCCTGTAATTTAAGATACATCTATTTCGGCAAGCTTATACGCATCCACCTTGTCAGCACAATGATACAGTATCACTTTCATTTTCCATCATGTTAGCTGATGATGTCAGAAAGAATGCTGTTTAGTTCTCAACATTATCTGATTTATACTTTACTGTGCACAAATCTCCTATAACATTTTTCTAATAAGCCAGAAATTAATAAGAAAGCTGACTGAGGAGCTGATACCAGGTTCCGGACTGGGGCAAGTTCTAACCGCTTGGTTTTTACAAGTAGATCTGCAGTCTGAGTCTTAATGGAGGAAAAGAGTAATTTCATTCTGTTAATAAAATGCCTTGCAATTTTCATGTTGCAGGGTAATAATTTGGGGTAAAATTGAGCAGAGTAAAGCAAGTCTTTTTGATACAGACTGGAGCCCTGAGGTATTTTAAAAAGACATGAGACACAGTCCCAAGTAGATCACTTTCACAGAATTTCTTTGTCCAGGATCCATTTAGAAAAATAATGTGTTATTTTGAGGGGCACTTGAAGAAAGTGGTAACTTCAACATTACCTTGGAACACTGTGTGTGTGTAAATTCTACAACTAATAATTCTCTTTCTTAAAGCACCATATTTTCTGGCTTTCTTTAAAAGAAGTTAGTTTTACAGAGAAATACGTTTCCACAGAGTCCTTGAAAGTTTTAAATTAAATTTTTGAATTTTGTCCAAAGAGCAGTCTCAAGACTATAATTTTTGTATTTTTATATATACTAGCAGTAAACTAGATGAGAGGGAAAGGGATTACCATTTGCCCCCACTACGGAAGCTTGATGCGCTTTCATTTGTTTTGTGTAAAGTGTACCACTATTTAGCAAATATTTCTATGAAATACCAAGTCCAGATTGCTGTTGGTCAAAACCTGACTGAAGAAATCAGTTGATGAGGAGAATTTAAAAAGCAAAACCAAGAAAGTCAAATTTCCAAACAGGGAAATTGATCTTTACTAGAAAGACAGCCTTTTGAGGCTTGCAAAAGAACTGGGTGTCAGGAGGCACTCTCCTCTCTCAGATTGTTGAGCACAGCAGTGCCTGGTTGGAAAAAAATCTCACCACAACACGTACATGGCTGGTGTGGTAATCCTCGCAGTGATCTGAGAAGTTTCTGCTTACTGTGGTGGCATGTTGTGTTCAGCCGCGCTGCAGCCTTATGCAATGGGCTGTATTTTGTTTCAGAAGACTTGTTTCGCCTACAGACTACAGAGTACAGCTACTTTGGCGCCCACTACGATACTAATGTTATTCACTTATGTTTTGTATAGTGTTTTAGAGCAACTGTGCTCCAAAGGTGGTACCTGGTCCAGGAGCAGGAGCATCACCTGGGAACTTATCAAAATGCACATTCCCAGGCCCCACCCATGACCCTACTGAATCCGGGACTCTTGGGGTGGGGCCCAGCCATCTGTGT
Organism: Callorhinus ursinus; assembly: GCF_003265705.2. Lineage (NCBI taxonomy): Eukaryota > Metazoa > Chordata > Mammalia > Carnivora > Otariidae > Callorhinus > Callorhinus ursinus. Next base: position 91,942,322 of record NW_027397066.1, on the reverse strand, counting down.
GTCAGCAAGCCCTTCAGCCGATGCGGAAGCACCGTAGATCTTGGCAAAAATGGACTTGGAGTTTTTCACAGGGTTCTTACTTTGGTATTAGGTGATAGGGCACTGAGTTTGTTTTAGAGAGCAATCTAAAGTTTAGGGAAGTTGATTGACATGCTCAAGCTCACACAAATCTAAGTGACAGAATTTGGACTTGAATCATATTCTTTTTGCTCCAAATCTGATCATTCTTTCCATCCCATGCTTGCCATCCGGACTTGTCAAAGCGACTGAAACTGTGGTGACTCGGAGTTGGGGAACAGACTCAAGCTTTTGCCAAACAACTTCATGATGGTGAGTGCTGTCTCGACTCTAGGAGTAACTGGCTTAAAGGCGGAAGATTATTTTACTTCCCTTCAGTGGACAGGCAGGAAATGTGAATCTTAGCATAGCTATAATTCCTGTCAAATTCAGAGAATCGCGTCATGGTCTGGAAACTCCAAACAGGGCATGCTAGTTTTCTAGTGAGGTAGATGCCCACCACACTGGCCATGTGATTTATTGCCACATCCATGATTTTCTCATTGCTGTGATGATATGGTGTAAGGGGCATTTATGTCTCCCTACTCTAAGTATGAGCCCAAACTGGGCAATGAGACACAGTGCAGAATTGTTAAATGAGGTGACTTAATTTATGATATACAACATTTATTTGGAAAACCTGATCATGCTTTACTTTCTGGCTGATGCCACTTCGAAAAAAAAACAATCCTGAGGAATTCTATTTATTGCTCTTTCCCCAACTCTTCTTTCTGTTTGATTTTTTTTTTTAAGGAAAGAAAACCTTAAACACTAAAGAGAAGGATAATCAAGTTCCTCTCTTTGTAAAACAACAGTTAGTATAAAGGTGCTTCAAAAAAACCTACATTGTACCTGGGCGCCTAGGTGGTTCAGTCGGTTAAGTGTCTGCCTTCAGATCAGGTCATGATCTCCAGGTCCTGGGATTAAGCCCAGGCTCCCTGTTCAGCAGGGAGTCTGCTTCTCTTTCTCTCTCCCTCTGCCCTCCCCTGCTGCTCTTTCTCTCTCTCTCTCAAATAAATAAAATCTTTAAAAAAAAAAAAAACCAAAACCCTACATTATACGACATACTATTCCCTTACTATTTTGCCTCCACAATATATATTGCAATGTGAAATGGCTGAGTTTCTGAAAAATGTTGTTTTGGAATGGAAGCAGAGGACTAATTATACTAAATTTTAAGGCTAAGTTGTAAAATACGTCAAAACTGGGTTTTGGTTAGCATTTTAACAGGTAGTTTTCTCCATCTCCCAATTTGTAACTTCAAATCTAATTTAAAAAATACATAATAAATCTACAAAAGGGCACCTGGGTGGCTCAGTCGGTTAAGTGTCTCCCTTTGGCTCAGGTCATGATCTCGGAGTCCCAGGATCGAGTCCCACATCAGGCTCCCTGCTCAGCGGGAAGTCTGCTTCTCCCTTTGCCCTTCACCCTGCTTGTGCTCTCTCCCTCACTTTAAAATCTTTTTTAAAAAATAAATAAATCTGGAAAAGAAGAACAATTTCTTATTTGCTCATTTTTTTGCAGTGTGGTATTCAAAATGTTAAAAATAGTGATTATGATATAATTTATATAGTGCTTTTAAATTTTTAAATAAACCCCATCTACATATTTTTGTTTAATTCATAAAATAAAAGTGTGATTTAATTTTTATCATGTCTTACTTGATAGGTGAAGATACTAGTAATGAAGGATATGACAGGTGGAAGAAAGGCAGGCAGGGCAAGGGCCCCCCCCCCCCCCCCAATTTAGTTTATGTGCTGTCGAAGCGAGCACTCCCCCCCCGCCCCAAGAGGAAGCCACCCTTAAGAGGATTTTACACTGCCCTGGAAGGAGCTCTCCACCATTTCCCATGTGATAGATAGATGACAAAAACCTGATTGGGTGACTGGCTCATGGTGGGTTAATTGGATTAAAACAGCCCAGCCAATAAGCCCATAAAAACCTCTAGACTTAGAAACTCTGGTGGCAACCTTCTCCGGTCCCCTCCCTCTCTGGAACTTTGTACTTACAATAAACTTTGCTTTGCTGCCCACCACTCTTCATCTGGTCTACCTCTTCATTCTTTGAAGTGATGTGACCAAGAACTGCAGGCACTAAAGGAAAAGAAATCCTGTAACTCTAGGGTTTAGGGGAGTGACATGAATTTTCAAAACTGTAGCAAATTGGGCCCTCTGTCTTGAAATCCCATTCACTTTCCACCATAATTAGCCTACCATAAAGGACATTATAAACTATGCTTCTGGGCTCTACCTGATGGGAAAATTTTACTGGTAAATGTCTTTATATCTATAATAACATTTTATTTTCAAAAAATTATAAAATAATCTCAGTTCAAAAAACTATAGTATCTTGTTCCATTTTGTCCATGAAGTAGAGTGACAATTTTGTAGATAACTCTGCTTACATTCAAAATCCTTGTACTTTGAAAATTATAATCATTTACTCAAAGTAAATTGCTTCTAATGTAACTTTACATTTATAACATATTTCAAGAGAGTAAATCACACTCAAAAAAGTTGGGAACACTAAGACTTGTTTCATCTTTAATATTTTTGATTCTGGTTTGTGCTTCTCACATAATTGGCAAAGAGGAAGAAATATCACTGTTTGACCAGAGAGATTTACTGGTGTTCAAGACTGTAAGCCCCATCCCATAATGGTAGATTCTTCAATTACCAAATTAAAAAAAAAAAATTGTAAAAGTCTAGAAAGCCTGACTTATGGAGAAGAACTGGAAAAACCATATGAGATAATCTTGCATTTTATTGACAGCAGTGAATACTTGATCTAAAGCCAGAGTCAGCTATTAAAACAATTTTAAAAAATTATCTTCAGGGAAAAGAATATGTGTTATCAGTTGAATTAAGCTGTTGTTTAAGTAAGCTGTGGTTTTGGAGGTTATCGCTCCTGGCACACCCAACTAAGGAAAATGGGTTAGCAATATTGGAATTGGCAAATTAAATATTGCCAGTAATCCATTAAGTCTGATGTCTAGTGTCTATCAGAAATCTTTTGATTACTTCTAAAAGACTTCTTTCCATAACCCAAAAAAGAACCATTTTTAGCAAAATATCACATGGAATATCTTATTTTTTTCCTGAGGCATTTAAGTATAAATAATTATTCCATGAAATGTTATTTCACAAAAGGTTAGTGTGAACTAGAACAGGAAAGCCATTCCTTGTTTACTGGCTTGATTCTTTCACGACTGAAACACATACGAGAGTTTTATTCTTATTCAGGCCTTGAGACTTACCCAGATCAGTTACCTACCAATGGGCTAATAAGAGAAAAGTACCACACTTAGTACAAAGAACATAAAAGCTTGTCAACTTGAATTTGAAGTTCTTAATGTGCATACCTGTCATTATTATTTATGAGATAGAATGAAAGTACAGTGCTATTGTTTCGTTCATTTCCTTATGAAAAAAGGAACACAGGTCATTAGTTTTCCTTTCTCATAGGGAGTTGCTGTGGTAGATGATATTGTCCAAAAATGGCACAAGCATTATTGTTGGTCCCATGTGCTCTTCCAGAACTTTGCCAGCCCTCATCAAGAAGTAAGGTCTATTTCCCCTTTTTTTGAAATTAGGTGGGCTTTTGTGAAAAACAAAACAAAACAAAAACAAAAACATAAACAAAATGCAGCTGAGCGATAGACAGACTTCAGAGTGTATGCTTCTGAAGTGAGGTCATAAGAATGGTAAAGCTTCTGCACAGCAAAGGAAACAGTCAACAAAACAAAGAGGCAACCCCCAGAATGGGAGAAGATTTTTGCAAATGACACTATAGACAAAGGGCTGATATCCAAGATCTATAAAGAACTTCTCAAACTCAACCCCCAAAAAACAAATAATCAAGTCAAAAAATGGACAGAAGGCATGAACAGATACTTCTCCAAAGAAGACATACAAAGGACTAACAGACACATGAAAAAATGTTCATCATCATTAGCCATCAGGGAAATTCAAATCAAAACCACACTGAGATACCACCTTACACCAGTTAGAATGGCAAAAATTGACAAGGCAAGAAACAACAAATGTTGGAGAGGGTGTGGAGAAAGGGGAACCCTCTTACACTGTTGGTGGGAATGCAAGTTGGTACAGCCACTTCGGAAAACAGTGTGGAGCTGCCTCAGAAAATTAAAAATAGAGCTGCCCTATGACCCAGCAATTGCACTACTGGGTATTTACCCCAAAGACACAGATGTAGTGAAAAGAAGGGCCACATGCACCCCAATGTTCATAGCAGCAATGTCCACAATAGCCAAACCATGGAAAGAGACGAGATGCCCTTCAACAGGCTAATGGATAAAGAAGATGTGGTCCATATATACAGTGGAATACTACTCAGCCATCAGAAAGGATGAATACCCAACTTTTACATCAACATGGATGGGACTGGAGGAGATTATGCTAAGTGAAAGAAGTCAAGCAGAGAAAGTCCATTATCATATGGTTTCACTTATTTGTGGAACATAAGGACATTAGGAGAAGGAAGGGAAAATGAAGGGGGAGAAACTAGAGGGGAGAGATGAACCATGAGAGACTATGGACTCTGAGAAACAAATTGAGGGTTTTAGAGGGGAGGGGGCTGGGGGCTGGGTTAGCCTGGTGATGGGTGTTAAGGAGGTCACGTATTGCATGGAGCATTGGGTGTTATAAGCAAACAATGAATCATGGAACACTACATCAAAAACTAATGATGTAGTATATAGTGACTAACATAACATAATAAAATAAAAAAATAAGAATGGTAAAGCTTCCTCCTGGCTCTCTGGCCTTTGGGTCTTTTGTCCTTGGAACCTAAACACAATGTTGGGAGGAAGCCAAGCATCTACATGTAAAAGCCACATCTAGGTGTTTAGGCCACAGCTCTACCTGAACTCTCAGCCAACATCCAACATCAACTAAATATGTGAATGAGTCTTTCTATGATTTCTGGTCTCCAGCCTTCAAGCCACTCCATTTGATGCTAAGTGGATTAAAGATGAGCTGTCCCCATTGGGCCCTGTGTCCATTGCAGATTCATGAGAGACTGAGTATTTCAGGTGGTTTGTTATATAGCAATAGATAAATAAAAGAGTGCATGCTCCAGAAAAAAAATTATAACAGCATTTCATATAATTTCAATAAGAGAAAAGAATTTATTGCACATACATGAAATACTTCTGAAAGCTAGATCTCATAAGGGTTAATATTGATCAGAAACTTATATATTAGGCAAGATAAGGAAAAATTGCCACCTCTGAACATCCTTTTCCTGCTCTACACAACAACTCTCAACAACATTTTAAAGATTGTTGCCATTACCGGTTCCCAAGGTCCCAGCTCTACCAGTCCCTTTTGGATTTCTTTTTTTTTAATTTTTTTTTTACTATTATGTTATGTTAATCACCATACATTACATCATTAGTTTATGATGTAGTGTTCCATGATTCATTGTTTGTGTATAATACCCAGTGCTCCACACAGAACGTGCCCTCCTTAATACCCATCACCAGGCTAACCCATCCTCCCAACCCTCTCCCCTCTAGAACCCTCAGTTTGTTTCTCAGAGTCCATTGTCTCTCATGGTTCCTCTCCCCTTCGATTTCCCCCCCTTCATTCTTCCCCTCCTGCTATCTTCTTCTTTTTTTTTTTTAACATATAATGTATTTTTTGTTTCAGAGGTACAGATCTGTGATTCCAACAGTCTTACACAATTGGATTTCTTATAAGTCCTTTTTTGTAGCCAAGATAAGCAATAGTATTTCCAGGAAAACAACAGATCCTATGATGCTCTTTGTAGAAGATCAGCAGTAAAAATCCTGGATGTAGCTCTGAGCTAAAATGGTGGCTAGAGGACAACCTAACTGAAACAAAGTGGCCTTTTCAGATGCCACTGAATTAGTTAAACCAGTCAATTAAGTTTAGTTGATTTATGGCTACTTAGTTGATTGGATGACTTCATTTTTTTTTTAAATGTAAAAAGTTTATCAGTGGCTGAACATCAATCATAATAAGAGTTGACGATTGAGAATTAATTTACTTAAAGCACTCAGAATATTCCCTGCACAGAGTAAACACTGTTGTATGTGCATGTATTTTGGTTATGATTATGATAGTTGAATCTGTTATTATTTATTTAAATATTAAAGTAATGCCCTGCTGTGAGTACCTACAGTGAATCAGGAAAGAATTAAAAAACAAAGTAGTGCATCTATCCTTCAGCAGGAAATTAGGAAATTACTATGTAAGCTTTCAAATAAATTAAAAACAGTTTAGAGAGATGGTTTTTCTGAAGTTATGAAGTCATAGTTTGCTTCGCCACTGGAGATACTGCGGACAGTTAGTCAGGATTTCTGGAGAACCATGCAGCCTTTGTAGCCCAGGATAGGATACACAGGGCCCTTCTAACTTCAGACAATTCTGCTGCTCATTTAATTCCTATGTTGCAGTGGCCTGAGAGTCTGTGACTCTCAAAAAAAAAAAAAAAGAAAAGAAAAAATCAGAGAGCTCTGTACAAAGTTAGAGAACAGTTCACAAGACCACGCACTTCAGCACCAACTGCAGAATTTGGGGGTTCCAAAGACCACCCTCAGTTTTGCTAGTTCCCTAGAAGGATTCATCACACTCACTGAGAGCTGTCATACTCACAGTCACAGTTTATTATAGGGAAAGGATAAAGATTTTTAAAAAATCAGCCAATGGAAGAGATTCATGGAGCAGAATCCAAGAAAGTTCTAAACAAGGAGCTTCCAGTATCCTTTTCTCATGGAATCATGGACAGTGTTACTTTTCTGGTGATGATATGTGACAATACATATGGATACTGCCAACCAGGGAAATTCACCTAGGGGTCCATTATGGAGTTTACTGTCCCAGTGTTTGATCTTTAATCTCCAGCCCCTCTGGAGGCAGAGCTGATACCTTTAGTCTCCAGCTCCAACTGAGGCAGAGTGGATGCTGCATGGCCCCAAACCCCCATCATAAGTCATATTGTTAGAATGTCATGTGTCCCAAAGCCCCCAGTTTAAAAAAGACACTCTTTCTAGAGATCATCTTCCAGGAGACAAGGGTAAAGTCCAGACCTCTTTTTGCATAAGATCAATTTTTTTTCTACTGATTCTGAAGTTGAACTAACTTAAGTGACTATCTGATTTGTCGAAGGAAAGGAGTTGGTTCTGATCACTCGAGAGGTGTCACAAAATATGTTTTATTGCCTCCTCTTACGTAGTTTTTATGTTTTGGTGATAACTTCCAACGTTTTATCCGTAGGGAAATAATGGAAGTGTGTGGCAGGTTTGGTTCAGCTTTCCAGCACACATTCAAAGGTAAATGTTCTGGTTCTAACGCAGGAACCTGAGGCCTAACACAGTCATTAAACCATAGAGCTTCTCTTTGTCTTTTATATATTACACTAGCCTTATTCTTATGAATCGATACTGACTCTCTTCTTCCCCTAAGCACCATCACCTCCCTGTGTCCTCTCATCACTGTACAAATGTTAATTAGAAGATAATACTCAAATATAAATAATAATCAAAATTACTTTTTTTCAAAATGGGCTTGGTGGATGATTTGACTCAAAATTATTAGTACTGAGTTATTCGAACTGGGTTTTTGCTTTACTTTGTTTCACACTCATTCATTCAGAGTCTATTAATCTCCTGTGATGTGCCAGGTACTGATAGGCACAGAAATATAAATGCAATATATCTCCTCCCTATAGTGGGGAACTTTGTCAAAATACACATGACCTCTCTTCTCTATTCTCTACTCCCTACCTTCCTGTGTTTTGTTAGTCTTTAGGATAGAGTAGAAAGTGCTGGGGAGGTGAATATATGTATACAAAGAAGTCTCTAAATGATCCACACACCTCCTCTCCAACCACTATTAAGAACTGCTGTTAGAAGTTTCCAGTATGGAGGGGGGAGATGAGATGAATAAATAATTTCAACCCTCCAGGTGACACACTAAGCGGGGTATGTTCAAAACGTTGCCAAGTACATTAAAGTGTTTGGCGAATACTGTCAGAGTGAAAAGGCAAATTAGAGGGATGGATTCTCTATCAGATTTCTCAGATTTTCAGGAAAAAAGGAAGAGAATCAAAAGGAGAAAAATATGTGTTTGGGTACTTTTAAAGTTTGTACTTTGTTTTGTTTTGGTCCTGTGAGTTGATGCTTGTTAGACGCTTGGCATGGATTCTTTTCCTGATTAGATTAAATGGTGAGTTACTGAGAGTGATGGGTGTTCTAACTGTGGTCTGACATATGGGTTCAGAGGATAACAAAATTAGGTAGCTTTAGGATAGTAGAAATTTAAAAACTATATATAATCATTAGTTATATAATACCATTCATAGGCATTTAACTGTAAGCAGAAAAATAAGCCTTTTTTTCTTTTTCATTAAAAAGAAATCTATATAGATGTAGCCCAGAGAGGATGAAAGTGTCGGTTTCTACATTTAAGGATTTGTGCTTTATGAGCCTTGATACATTAATGCTTCCTCTGGGGCTCTTCTGGATGAGCACATTGCACAGGTGGCCCATTGAATTTATAGACACAATAACTAAACGGGAGAAATAAGAGGCCAGAGTGTTTGTGGCACATGGGATGCAGCTGGCTTGGCCACTTAACAGCCAACATAAGTTTTATGTGACAGAGCCACTTACTAAAGCACGGGAGACACTCTTTTTCCTGGGATCCCAACCTATTTCTTTTTTCACTCTTCCTTTCCTGTGGCACAGATCAGGAAAGGCCCTGAGAGCTGCTTTGTCAAATTCCAAAATGAGCAATTAATTTACAATAATTTATAATGTTCTGAAGCTCCTTGAAATGAACATCTGTTAAATGCAACTTCACTTTGTAATGTTCTAAAACTTCAATGAGTTAAACAGTTAAGGGGCTTGGAAACTTGAAAAAGGTAAAGTGCCTGTGTCTGAAGAAAGTTTGAAAAAGACAGGGAACTAGTTTTTGCAAGTTAAAGTGGTATTTTATCATCTAAATTATAAACATCACTTGCGTGTGGGGTGGTGGATAGGGTGCTTTGACCAGCATATCCTCAAGACCATCAAGATCTCTATTGCCAAACTTTGTTGAGAACAAAAAATAAAAATTATTATACACACACACACACACACACACAGACTCTAAAATGTGAAACTTAGAATTAGTTATTGGCAAATATTTTTAAAGATTCTCCTACCAGTTTAATCTAAGCTAGTGCTATATTCAACATGGGTGTGCTTTATTTTATTTTATTTTTTTAAAAGATTTTATTTATTTATTTGTCAGAGAGAGAGAGGGAGAGTGGCAGGCAGAGGGAGAAGCAGACTCCCCGCTGAGCAAGGAGCCTGATGTGGGACTCAATCCCAGGACCCTGGAATCATGACCCAAAGGCAGACACTTAACTGACTGAGCCCCCCGAGCATCTCTGTTTCCGCTGAGGGATATGGGTCCTGGAAAGAGAGAAGAGAGATGAAAGCATGAGGGAAATGGAAAAAGTTAGAAAAAGAGTAATAGACAATAGCAAGTGTAAATGACAAATAGGGCATGGTGGAGAGAAAAGAGGCAAAAATATTGTTTTCTTTACCTTTGCATATTATGTGTGCAAGATAAGTTATGAAGATATTAATCAATTTATTTTTTCTCTATTATTATTCCCTGGGTCCAAACCTGTAGCCAGATCCTGGTGCATTTGGAAAGTGTGTTTAGAGGGTGAAAGTGGAAGTTGTTCACAAACAACCTGTGATTTGAATTTTGTTTTCCAGAAGCTTGAGCTCTTTGAAGAGGGAGAGATGAGAACGAAGGCATTCTTTGAGGCTGGGGTGGGCCTGGAAGACATTTGGTCCCTAATTGGGAGGTGGAAAGTCCTCAGAGGGCAGTGGTGACAAGATGGGCCTTAGAGGTTGGTCCCTTGCCTCTGGTTTCCAGCCTCAGCCAGGACTCTCTTGTGTTACATATGGTGCAAGAGCAACAGGTTACCATGGCCCCATCTAAACTTGGACAAGGGACATCTCTGCACCAACCTGTTCAGAGAAAAAAGCAGAGGAGCTTCCTGATGTACTGACATCGCATGGGACCTCTGGACCCATGTAGGGAGAAAGGGAATCCTCCCAATAATAACCGAGGAAAAATTCCCTGCATTCCAGTGGGATGAGTGTTCAGATTAGGGTGCGTAGTTTCACATTTCTCTCTGCGACATTTGGTGTGTAGGCTTGGAATTTCCTTCTTAATTGCTCCCAAGCACAGCTTACCTATTTCTTGTTTTATTTGTAGCAGAGAAAAATATTTACAGATATTTTTATCTCTATCTTTATAGACAGATGTAAGTATAGGTATAGGTTTAGATATATATGCATAAATGTAGTTATTTTTATCCCCCCTTCTCCCTTCTCCCACAAATGATTTTAAACAATATAGATGCTTTGTTTAGGGAAATTATCAATTCAGTGATAATCTTCTTTCCACACTGAACAATAAAATAGAGCTAAAAAAATATTGTGGGACCAATTGATTTGAGACAAGATCTAAATTTAAATTTTTCCATTGTTTAAGATACATGGTTTATTTAAAAATTAAGAATTTACAAAATTCTGTGGGTTAGATAGTTACTATTTTCATGAGCCCACATCATGAAAATTAAATGAACTTAAGCTCTGACGCTAGACATACCTGAGATTCAGTTCCAGCTTTTCTTAATGTTATCTGTGTAATATTGGGTAAGTCACTGTATTTTTTTCTCAGTTGCATAGGGTCATTGAGAGGATTGACTGTAATTGTGGGATAAAGCCCTTGAACAGTGCTTGCACAGATTTGATGTTTAATGTTTAGTAAGGCTGGCTAGTTTTCTTCCTACTAATGAGTCCTGCTTTCAAGAACTTAGGATATACCCATGGGAGGCCAGCAATCCATATGTCACAGCAAGTCATAATCCTCGGTGCATTTAAGTTAGACTCCTAAGAACCCCCAAAGAACACATTTTAGTATTGCTACTATGTGTACCCAGAGAAATAAATCTATATCTCATTGGGATGTCTTATAAGTCAAATGATTTAGTACTTCAAATTGATACTTCTCTAGACTTACAGTGAAAAACGAGAGGTTTTTATTTAATGACAACATCTCGGTATGACATGTGTTGGCTTGCTTTATCCAAAAGTAGTAATGGATCGCAGTAAATTAATAACATAGTTTTTCCAGTTTTACCTGTTACTTCTGTCTGTCTCTGTGTGTATGTGTGTGCGTATGCACATATGCCCACAGTCATGCACCTAAAGAATCTAAAGTTACTTAAACTCAGTGCCTTAACAGGTGTTGATGTTATCACATTGGCCTGATAAACACTGTGCACCAGTTTATTTCTATTCATTCATTCACTGAGAGAGAGCGAGTGAACAGGGGCAGAGGGAGAGGACAAGCAGACCCCGCACTGAGCACAGAGCTCGATGCGATGTGGGCCTGATCCCACGACCCTGAGATCATGACTAGAGAGGAAATCAAGAGGCAGATGCTGAACCAACTCAGCCATCCAGGCACCCCCTGTGCACCAGTTTAAAAACTAATGCAGACTACATAGAATCCATGACAGGATGAGATAATGCATTTTTAGGGCATTTTTATGCAATGGATGACATATGCTGATAGAAATAATTTTTCTTAAGAGGCATCCTATAAGGGGTAATACTTGCTTGTTCTGCAGTTTTTCAAGAAAAAATATAGTCTTGATTTGAAAAATATAGCTTCTACCTCATTCAAGATATTATTAGAAAGAGTTATTTTTACTTGGGAATTTATTTTTATTTTTATTTTTTATTTATTTTTATTTTTTTATTATTTGCTCATAAAAATTATTAGTTAGAATAACTTAACATGTACAATGGAGTGAGAAATATACACTGTTAAGTAACAATTTATTATGATTATATAGTTCAAAAATACAAAAATCCCACAGGGTGGTAAGATGGTCCTTCCTCACTAAAAATGGTTGGAACCTTTGGTCAGATGGAGTTGGCCCTGTGGTCTCTTCATTGACTGCGCTGGAAGGGTTGTTTTCTTACATAAGGCTTGAGCAGGGATCACGGAGTTGTTTCTCCTCTTACAAATGTTCAGAGTTCTGTCTTTAAGGTTCTCTGTGCTTCCTGTTATCTACCAGATCGAGGCAGAGGTTATAGACCATGAGAAGGTTTGCTCTGATGACACATGCTGTCTGTGGGACACATTCTCTTTTACCCTGGAAAATAATGACTCTCCTTGAGCCACAGTTTGTTTTCTATCTTCTGGAGTTCATGGCAGAGGTGGGAGGAACTCTGCATGTCCTAGGTCAGGGTTTTTCTGAAAAATATTTTTATTTTTTCTTGAAAAAGTCATGGAGAAAAAAAAGGGGGGGAGGACGGGGATGTGAGGTTACAAAGTAATTGTTTCAGTTGCGAACATTGCCTTGAATGTTTTCTTAAGGCTCATAGAGAATTAGTTTGTGGCAGTAGAATGACTGACTCAAAAAGGTCAATATCCAGTTGAGTTTTTGTAGAGTTTTACTAATCTAGCTAATACATTATCCTATTATTGGGAATATTTGATTGCAAAGAATAATTCACTGATAAGCCCTGCTTAAAAAAGAGAGTTTAGCTATTGAGCAGAGCCAAATAATAGATTTTTCTAGCTTCTAAGAATTTATCCCCAAACAGGAGTATATGGACAGACTTGACTCGACTATATCAGCTTGTTTATTGTAGCTTTATAGTATACTTCTCTAGCTGATAGAACAAATTTCTCAGTATCATTCTTTTCTAAAACTGTCAATTATGTGTTTATTCATTCAGAAAATCTCTATCTCTGTCATATTCCATCACCTTTGCCGTAAGCTATATTTTTATTTAAATTGTATTAAATATACAAATAAATATAGTCGAATTAAATCTCCAAAGTTTTGAGTTTCTCATCTAAGAATATTGAATTATTTTTTAACATTGAGGACGTACATTATATCTAGCATTGTCCAATTTTATATTTGTGGTTGGGCTCATTTTTATGCTTCTCAAGATAATTTTTAATCTTGTTTTTGTCATTTGTGTAATACACATTAGGTGTATAACAATCTGCTTAGCTTCAAAATTTTTGATGAGGATACCTTTATATGTTCAGCAAAATAATTGTTAAAATTGTTAACAGGATAAAGCCATGTACACAAAGCCATAAGATTCACTGAATATAATGGCATAGACTTGTGATCTATTTAAGATGTTTAAGTAATCTCTGTTTAACATAAAAACTATATTTTTAACATGGAATTTAATTTTTAAAAACTATTTAAAATCATTCAGGTAGGCTTTGAAGATCTTTATTGTCTCCATGTCATTTTATATGGTAATAACTGTTATACCATTCATATATAAAAGTATTGATTATTGATATTAATCTCTGGCAGAATGCTCAATAAACAGGTTTCATTTCCTAAATACAGTAGTAAATATCACTCCTCCCCTACAAACTCCACATTTCTCTGCTCCCTTTTCAAAATCTCACCCTTTGCTCAGTGGTTCTCATCAAATCTCTTCTACTGGGTCTGTTCCTGCTTGTCAAGTTTGTCTAATATTTGGCACAGTAGCTGAGGCCATGAAAGTCAATTCAGACTACTTATTAAGGATCTGTAAGTCTTGCCATGAGGAAGGGATAAGGAATATATCTGTTCCTCTCAACTTTGAATCTGATGTTCAGTAGGTGAGCCCTGATTGCAGTAGCTTGCCTTTTGCCTAACTTCTGGGTTTCATTCCCGTCCTTAAAATAAGTTTCTAGGAAAATGTCAAGGAAATAAAAACTTTTCAAAATCAATAAGAAGAATATCAATTGCAATTGCATAGCATATCTTTTTTTCTAAAATTTAAATTTACTTGTATTTTTATTATCCAAATGTGGAACCCATAATTATTAGTTTATAATCTAAGTACAACCAAAAAATGAAATCTTGCCCTGACTATCAGGCTGATTTGGGCCCTACCCTCACTAACCCTTTATTTCTGCGAACTTGAATTCTACATTTAACACTCAGCCATGCTGGCTGAGGCATCGCCTCATTCTATCTTCTACTTATACCTCACCTCAAGATACTACTTGCCTACAGACAGGGATTACCACTTTCCGGATTCATGTCATTATGACCCTACCTTCTAGAATGCACTTTGTGTATGGTCAATTTGAGTGGAACTCCAGGTCACGAATCACCCCCTCTTTAGGCATTCGGTTTAGTGTTGGTATTTCTGCTTGGATCCACCTCCAAAGTCATTTCACTTTTCACAGACTCAGAAGTATTGCAGTTCTGAATCCTTGCTTTTTCATGCCAGCCTACTGGTCAGGTAGCTTCAGACATTTTATCTGAGATAATGAAGACAATGAAATTATCATGTCTTCCTGGACAATTCTAGTTTAATTATTATTTTTTTTCATGCAGTTTGCAATTCAGTTCTAAACTCTTAAAGGGCAGGAATTATGTGTTATTGTATCTCTTGTTGTCGTAGCCACCATATATTTTTGGAAATGATCCAGATACATGATTTGATAAAATCTGGTATCGTATAAAATCAGAGCATGGATTATTTGAAATAGGATCAGATGTTGTATTCTGACTAGAATGGTTATTTCTAGCATAAAATCTTGTATTCAGTATTCAAAATTTGTTTCTTGGTTATTTTGTATGAATACTATATGAAATACACTGCTAAAAGGGGCATTTTTTTCTTAGATTGTTTAAAATTATAGTTATTATTCTCAGGGAACTTTTGAATAAATTGCTCTGTTGAAAATTCTTAGCATGCATACATTGTGTTAGGGGAACTCTTCCACTCTGTACATAAAATAGTCTTTTCAATACAGCACCTGAAGGGGTCACTCATACACAGGACAAATAATACTCTCAGTGACATAGACTCTTGATTTGAATAGTAAAATGTCTTTGAGTGGTGGTATAAACATTTGTGTGACTTCTGAAGACAGAGCAGTTAAATTCTTTCTGTAAATAAAGGTTGTTTTCCTAATGAGTATATCCAAACTTAGGAACATAAGGGATATTCTTCTTATCAATTTTGAAAAGTTTTTATTTCCTTGACATTTTCCTAGAAACTTGTTTTAAGGATGGGAATAAAACCCAGAGCACATAAGCATTAGAGAGATTAGACTTTAAAAGGCTTTGTAGAAAATGAGGGCAAAGTTTTTTTTCAGACTTTTACCCTCTATTTTCTCAAGAAGAAAGGAGTTTTTAGGAGCAGGGTTGAGAAGGGTTGCAATTGCGTTGCATATCTTCTTTTCCAAATTTAAATTTACTTGTATTTTTATTGTCTAAAATATAGCTCAAGAAAGTATCCCCTTGTTTCATGGCTTATTACTGATTTCACTTCTAGGTAAAAATATATGAAAACAAGCAGCTTTTAACAATTAGATATTGCTATGATAAAAATCTTTTCATAATACTAACATTTTTCCCATTAAGAAATGGGATTGATTAATTTCACACAAAGGGAGGTTGCCTTGAGAATTCTGTCACTTGTATGATTGCTGTATGTTTAATTTATTCTGTTTTTTTTTAAATAAAATGTGTGAGCCTAAAAATCCAAGCCCAATGAATATACGATAAAAGTTCTTGCTTTTGAAATGCTTTAAGTTCCATCTGTGTCCAAAAATTAGATGAAAAGTCTAATTTTTCCACACTTTCCCTGAGTAGCTTTCTTTATTTCTAAATTTAAATTAAGGTTGACATCTTAAAGTAGTTTTATAGAGGAAAATACGGTCATAAGTCTAGGTTCCTTATGTTTGACACTTGCATTTCTCTAAGCAAGCAGTACTCATTGATTACCTAGAAGGTTTCTTTATGCTTTGTTAATTTGATAGACCTGGCAATTTATTAGGTGTTTCCTGTTTTTAACTGTAGTCTGATTCTGAAGGAAATGAGCAGTGTCTGTGGCACAGCAGATGAGTCTGTGTCTGATGAGAGCCATGTGGGCCAAACTCTCATTTTTCATAAGTGCTGTCATTTTACAGATGTACGACCTTTTTCTTCTTTCTTCAGGGGAGGAGGGGCTGGGGGAAGAAGATAATGCACAGGGTTCATTTGAGAAACTCTTGTAGGCAGATACACAAATCATGTCATGTAAACCAGAACAGGCTAAGGAAACCTCACATCTCTTTTCCGAAGACAATAACAGATAGGACAGAGAAAGATGGAGTCAAAGATGATTAGGAAAACAGGGATGGTTAATGGATAACAGCAACGCGGCGCCAAGCTGTTCATTCCATGTCATAAAGATATGAAGCCACACAAACAGAGGCCAGGTAAAAGGTCTCTGAATGCATATCCAGTCAATGCACATGTAAATTTGTGCTTTGAGACTATTTGATGGAGAGTAATATGAAGCATGGAGAAGTTACTCAAAGCAAATTAAGCTATTCTTTCCTTACAAGTTGCGGTACTTGTAACCGGGGCTGGCTTCATGGGCGTATGGTGTGATCCTGTGGAGCGACATAGGACTTGCCTCTAGTCTAACCTTGCCTCTCTGCTGTTTTCCCACATATTCATTTTGCACTGGGTCCTGCAAGTGATACAGTCATTCCTGAACCTGCCTAATAAGTTTTGGACCTATATTTCTTATGTTTTAGTACATGACATTTTACTTTTCAATTCTGAAACCATAGGTTCACACAGTCCTTGAAACCAAGGTAGTTTAAATGGTCATCGCAGTGGTCAGTGAGGAGAGATGTCTTAGCCTATTTTCCTACCTAACATCTGACCTACCTTTACTTCCTCTAGGCTTAGGGGGTTTATTTAAGCAAGGCTACATGTGACGAAAAACTGATGTTATATCTGGAAGATTTTCACATCACAACTCATGTTTATGCTAGAATTTGAAAAAATTAATTCTTAGATTGTGTTCTTGAGTAGAAACTCTGTGTTACAGGCTCTAAACTTGAACACTCACACACTTCAAATTTATACATACATAGCTAGGAATTTTTTTTTAAAGATTTTATTTATTTATTTGTCACATAGAGAGAGAGAGAGAGAGAGAGAGAGCGAGCACAAGCAGGGGGAGCGGCAGACAGAGGGAGAAGCAGGCTCCCCGCTGAGCAAGGAGCCTGATGCGGGGCTCGGTCCCAGGACCTTGGGATCACGACCCGAGCAGAAGGCAGACGCTTAACCAACTGAGCCACCCGGGTATCCCCATAGCTAGGAATGTTTAGTGATAGAAACTACATGTTATTTTAAAAAGCCACAATTTTATTTCACAATATAAAAACAAACTGGATCAAGCCTAAAGTTTTCACACATACAAAGGGACATAACTTCTTAACATCTCCTTACAGAAATGTCTCCACTATTTAAAGTCTTCATTTGAAATAAACATCCTATAATATTATCTTCTCACCATTAGAAAGTGTTCATTGAGAATAGCATTAGTTTTTACTTACTCTTGCGAAAATATTTTGTAATATCAAGCCAGTTTCTGTTTTGTGAGCATATAAGTTAGGCCTAACAGTGAGTCCTCTTGCTATAGTATAAAGTCAGTTTCTCATTTCATTCTGGAGAACTTTTTTGTTCAATTCATTTACTTGACTTTGTCCTGTGATAAAATGAGATGTGAGTTAACTGATGAAAGCCCAGTGAATGATCTTTCCTGGGGTTTATTTGACTTCATTTTTAAAGGGGATTCTCTAATCTGAGCTTCTGGGGAGCAGCCTCCATCTCCCTCCCATACATTACAGACTGCGCTGGGAGACTGGGAGCCTGGCCTCATCCTCCCGTCTCGTCTCGGATGCAGGAGTTAATGTTTATTTTCAGGGGGACTACAAAGGGAGAATCTCTTTCCCTTTTGTTGATCTTTTTCAAAAAGAAGATAACATGCAATGCACAACATAGATTGTATCTAACGATAAATGGGAAGAGAAACTCTGATATCAATTAAATCAACTTTATACATTCATCTTCAAGAACACTCGATCAATCTAAGTGCTTTCCGGTAGTGTCCAAACAGAACATTAAATGACAGTTGCCAAGCAATTTCTATTTTACAAATCAATTCCATGCTAAGTTGAGGTATATGGTAAAAACGGCTAATCTATTACATAGTTCTTTAAAAAGACCCTTCCCTTCCCCCAACCCAAACTGTTAATTATTGCACAGTCAAGGGTGCAATTAAAGGCTGGAGAGATTTGTCTAGTGAGATAACAGAGTGAGGAAAACAAGGACACATCTCTCTATCGGGCAGTTACCTCACACTTGATAGCTCCCTCATGGATGCTATTGTGTTTGTTCCTTAGCAGAATGTACTAGTCAATAGATATGTAAAAATAAAGAGCAATTGAGATGTACATCTGCCTGATTATTGGAGAGGAATACATCCTATGAAAGGCCTGAAAGATTCTCCTCTATCCAAACATCTCAAATGCAACACTCTTCTCTTTAGTTAATGTTTCTGGAAAATGTCATTGATTGGAATACAACTATCCAATCATGTATTTATTCTAAGATAAGGGGCTATAAACTCACTTAAGATAGACGTAGCAATTCTTCTAAGAAACAAGTAAGATTTTCTCATAAGATTTAATTTATCCAACAGAATCGAGCTAAGACTCTAGAAAGATATTTAAGAGCAAAGATAAGCTTCTTATAAAATATCCTTTTATTTCCATTACAAAACTTGAAGGCTCTAAACTTGTAGCTCTAAGGTGACTCGGGTTTGTTTGAGGCAAAATCTTTTCCATTGCTTAGAAGAGATTTGTTCATCTAATTTTCAGCTTCCCTACTTTCAATCATCTATTTCTGCAAATAAATTTTTCCTCCTTTTACTTTCTTTTTTTTGACTGATATTCCACTTCTTTTCATAATCTTCTGAAGCCACAACATTCAAAACTGGATAAATAAATCCTTTAATTCATTTTTTACTTTTCTTTTGAGTTGTTTCTCATTTATCTAATCTCTTTTGAGAGTCTCCATTGTATATTTAGTTTAGTTACACTTACATTTATCTTTCAGCAATACTGTCCATCTTGATACAGGGGGCATTGATTAAAGTCTACCTAGAAATTAAGTACTTTCTCCTTTTAATAGTTACTGTATTAAAATGTAGTTTCTATATACTTGACATTAGAAATAATATATTTTCATCTATTTGTTGAAATCTCCATGAAATATATAAAGTACTACAATGATAGATAAATCATGGTGATGTTTTGAATTGAGTCTCAAGTTAGGTCAAAAAGATATTTAACAGATTTTTTTGATAAATGTAACTATCATAACTACATACTTCTATAGTCTTACAACTTAAGGGAAACATTTTTTCTTGCCATAAAGATTGAAGATGGCCTAAGAAAAGTATGACATAACCACAAAATAAAGTATCTAGGGGGTAGGAGCTGGGAGAGGTTGGGGCTTACACTTAACTTTCTGCTTGCAATATTTTACTAAGGTTCAGTTATTTATTTATTTATTTTTAAGATTTTATTTATTTGACAGAGAGAGACAGCCAGAGAGGGAACACAAACTTTGGGGGGGGGGAGGGGGAGAGGCAGAGGGAGAAGGAGAAGAGGCTCCCTGCTGAGCAGGCAGCCCGATGCGGGGCTTGATCCCGGGACCCCGGGATCATGACCTGAGCTGGAGGCAGATGCCTAATGACTGAGCCACCCAGGCGCCCCAGGTTCAGTTATGTTGAGACTCTAAATAATGTTTTCCCTTTTACTAGTTCATAATAAATACAGAGAATTTTTAAAAATCAGCCACGGAATTTGAATGAAAGGGTTTTATGTGAATCTAAAAACCCTACCTGTGAGCATTACCCAAGAACTGATCCTTCCTTAGATTTTGGCCTTTTCAGTTAGGTCCGATATGCATGTATATAGATTTGTATGAAACGGGAAAACACTGGGCTTTCCTAGTGTGGAATCCTCTTGAGCCATTTTAATATGGCCCGCTTAATCTTTCATTTATATTGAATCTTCAGAAAGGCCTATAGATCCCAGCGTAAGGCTTAAATTGCTACCCACACAGATTCTGAGTATTTGGAAAGCTCAGTATTATCACTGGGCTAGAGCATATTCCAGCTCTTCCTTCTTAACAAATGCAATGACATAATCTGATAGGATGTTGAGAGTCCTTATTTTGTGTAGTATCTGCTAGGCAGCAATTCTGGGTTGAAATAAAATAGCAAACTTTCTGTACTGAACAGCGGTATTTATAATTTTTAGGCTTTTTGTGAAGGAAGTTGAAAACAAAATACAAAATAGTATCCCTGTTTTGCTTAACTATAGGGGTGTAAAATTTAATATTCAAGCAACATGCAAATTAGAAAATAACATCCTAGGAACTCGTCAACCAAAAAAAAAAAAATCCCATGATTAAATAATTTGTTTGATAAGCATTCCAGGAGACCCCCCATATTCTTTCTTTTTTTGGCACAGATGTTTTCCTTCTTATCTTCTCAGGCCTAAGGCGTTTCATTTGCATTATATTTGCCTTTTGTTCTTAATGGGGAAAAAAAAAGAAAAAGCAAGGAGATAAGAGAAAGAAAAAAACAGTTCCAGATATCTCCAGTAACCAATTCCTCGGTGTTAGTCTGTGCTTTTGAATATTTTATAATTTATAAACTGAAAACACATTATGCTCTGCTTTTCAAACAGGCCATGTCACATGCCTTTCCTAAACCTTTTAAGACATAAGGCTTGTGACTGGGATAAAAAATATGCATTCTTTATTTCTACATATCTCCTGCGGTGCTACATTGTGGGATTGGAAGAATAGAGGAGGTTAGAAGGAGGTCTGAAGTGCCTGCTAATCATTTACAGAGGCAAAACTGATTTTTAACTTTTCACTTTCATTGAAAAAATATATATATATGTTGATACTTTTTAAAATATCAAGGGAGTTTATGTTAGCTAGAGAAGCCCTTTTCCTGACCGCCGAATCATCATCTGGACACATATTTTTAGAGAGGCTACTAAGAGATTTGTTGAACCTCATTGAGTTAAAGCCAACTCATCAATTCTTAGTAGGAATATAAAGGGAAGTTGATTCCTAATAACTTCTGGAATGTAAAAGAAATGCTGACCTTTAAGTCTAGATGTCAGTGGAAGCAAAGTCAAGGGCCAGTGAATTTTGGGAAGAAATTTATACATGGCTGATAAGAGACAAAGACTGTCTCTGTGTTTCATATCCTGGGATCCAAGGTGGTGGTTCTACGTCTGCTTTTGTAGACCGGGACCAATCAGTTAACCTCCCTGTCTTTTATTTGCTTTGCATGCAGGGGAATTTATGTTGGCAAGTTGCTTTTCTGGAGAGAAAATGAAAGCTATCTTAATGTAGCCTATTAGCCAATTGCTGCATGTAAAATATACATGATTTCAATTTGCTAAGAGGAAACACCCCAAGTTAGCTGAGGACCAAATCTGGAAATAGAACATTGAAGAGAAGGGCAGAGCCTGGCCGTTCTTTGGAAAGGGTGGCTGTGTGCCATGCAGCTTCCCGACAACTGCCCAAGAGCCAGGCAGTGCAGGGATCCTGTAAACCTTCAGCCCTTGAGTTCTGCAGTGATAAGGCAAGCTCTCTGGATTAACAGCCCTGTCAAGGGTAACCCTCTGGAGTGCTTATTTGTTTAGAAGAAGAACCTCATTCATCATCAGGGAGTGATAGAAATGGGGGCTCTCTGGCACTATATCTGAAGGCTACCTGGATGTATGGGCTCTTGTGGCACCATGAAAAGGAAGAGAAAGAGAAAAGACATGATTGCTATTCGGTTTCAACATAGTATTAGAATGAAATGCATTATACATGTTAAAAAAAGTGTCATTCGTTATGATGCCAATTTCATCGCTTTTCATTATAAACCTCTCTGAGGAAGACTTACAGTTTGCCTTTTAATTTTTTTATTATTGGATCCTTTGAAACCTATTTTGTCAATTGACTCTTTTTGTCAAGCATGTGGATTTGGCATTTGTTTGCTGTAACAAATAGATTTTAAATAAGTTTTCTTTTTAAAAATGTTGTAGTTTCAACAGTCATTAAAAAAAGAAGGTTTTGGGATAACTCCCGATTTTTTTTTTGATAGTTTAGAATTTATAATGTTATGAAAATGGGAGAAAGCTCAAAAGCGAATATTACTGTCTGTGGAAATTAAAAACAATAAGGGACATAAAAACTGAGGCTTTGAGTATAAATAAGAATAGGATTACTTGTTAGGTAGATGAAATTTTATGTATTATACTTAATCAGTTATAATTGGCAATTAAAACTAAATTCTGTGATTTTGAGTGCATGTGTAATTAATAAAATTTTAGTTTTATCTAGGGCAGAAATGATATATATTTCAATTACTAATTTGTACTTATATAGTCTATAATTCCTTACTACATAGTGATCTGTGATCTATTCATATATCCAGAGTACACGTATAGATGTAACCTATAAAATACAAAGCCTACCTGCCCATTCTAATGTAAATGCAATTTATTGAGAATTTTGTGCTAATAATTATTTCTTTATAACATTTCCTGCAAGTAGATATTGTGGTCTTAGTTTAAGAAAAGTGAAGTTTAATAAATGAAGTGAGGTTAAATAATATATCCGAGGCCACACAGCTAGTATGTGGCCGAAACAGGATTTGAAGGCACATCCACCCAGTTCAAAGCCCTTGCCATAAACTCATAGTCACACTGCCTCCCTTTAATATATGTACATGCATCTATCTACAAGTAGCATTCTTATTTCTAATAATATTGTGTGCAATGCCTTCCTCAAGGATCTTTCAGATACCTGAATGGCTTCAAAGAGAAAAACAAAGGAAAACCAATACAGTGGTTGATTCTTGTTGCCCTCTAAGATTCAAACCCAATGTAAATGCTTAAATGTTGGAACCGAGCAGACTGACATCAGAAAAAAAAAAAAAAGTGCTACAGGCAATGTATTTCTGATAGCACCTCACTGCTCATTCTTTTTACTCTACTCCTTCCCAACTCCCCTTACAGTCCTCTACATTTTTGCTTTACTCAGATCTGAATTTCCAGGAGCTTCCCTCTGTTTTACCTGATTTCTCAGAGTCCTGATGGTTCCTGGGTGATTATGGGAAAAACAGATTATCTTACTACTCTAGTTAATATGGTAGTTAGCTAACTTGCACCTATTCTGAGAAACATGACAATAATAGAACCAAGAAGAAGAAGAAATAATAATAATCACCACATGAGCTGTCTACCTACATACACTGAGGAGTGGAACTACTTACCACCCCTATTATGTCCCCCTACCTTCCCTCCCCCTGATGCAAAAACAAGCCCAAAACAGTAACAACTACAAAAGCCAACCAATTTACTGTCTGTATTAACTTGGCCACTATTGATGAGACTCTGGCCCCGGCAGATGGCTTTACTTCCCTAAAGAGCCACCAAATCATCAATGGAAAGCATCAAAACACAGTTAGGGACAGGTGATTGTATCCTAACCTTCACCTAACTATAAGCAAGCCCTTTAACTAAAAGATCCACCATAAACCAAGCTTCCAGTTCCCAAACAAACATCGACCTTGCCTCCTTCCTCCTTCATGACACTGTCAAAGTTTCTGCCAAGATTTTCTTTTTCCTTGATGAGGTAAGCAATACTCAACAACAGGTTGTGTCAGTAATATTTGAGAATAATAACTATTTACAGGGCACTTAGGATATGCCAACTACTGTGTACACACACACACACACACACACACACACACACACACACTTACACATTATCATGTAATCCTCAAAACAACACTATAAAGTAGAAATTGATATTTTCCCCATATTACACATGAGGGACCTGGGGCCCAAAGAGGTGTTAAGTAGCTTGCCCAGACAACATAGCTCAAGTGGCCTTCTAAACTGCTTCTTGTAGTACACCATCTCCAAGGAAATGGGTCTTCAGGAACCTCTACAGTGTGGACTGTTAAAGAGAAATGTATGGAACTGTGAAAGCAGATGTAGGGAGTTGGTTGTTAAGTGGATATTTGTTCCAAGTTAGATTAGCTCATTGTCTACAGGCAGTACCAGCCTTGCATGTGAGTTAGTCAGGTTGCAGGAATTAGTGTGGCATATGGTTGAGGAAGGAAGACTATTCCATTCGATGTCTGAGTGAGGTATAACTACCCTAGATAGCAGTCCTCTATAGATGGTTTTCTCTACCAACTCTATCCACAATTGCAGAAGGTTCTGCTATGCTTACCTCTAAATAAGAAAGGACTTACTCATAGGAAAAGCATTAAAGGCACAGAGGAAAAGAAACTACAGATAAAAAGCTCACAACTTCACATTCTTGAGTCATGGACCATGCTTACTGCTATAACAGTAGATCATGATGATTCATTAATAGAAGGATGACTGGGGTATATCTTTTCTTGATAGTCTATCAATTGTCTATCAGTGAACTTCGAAGTAAATGGCGCTGGTTATATTGCCTCTACCGGTCTCTCTAACCTAGTGTTCTCTGATAATACACACATTCTCTGTTAACAGAATTCATCAAGTTCTTGAATTTGGATAGCAGGGCACACCTGTATGTTTCTTGGTTTTCTATCCCTTTCTCACACACAAATTTCTCTCCAACCCTTCCATCTTTCTTCTTTCCCTCTTACTGTTCATGGTGCTATCACAATTTTGCATTAGTTCTTTTTTTAAAAAAAAGATTTTTATTTATTTGACACAGAGAGAGAGAAAGAGCACACAAGCAGGGGAAGCAGCAGACAGAGGGAGAGGGAGAAGCAGGCTCCCGCTGAACAGAGGGCCCGATGCGGGGCTTGATCCTAGAACCCTCGGAGCATGACCCGAGCTGAAGGCAGCCACTTAACCGACTGAACTGCCCAGATGCCCCTTGCATTAGTTCCTTTGCAAAGGTGGTGACTGAGTTGACGTGTGCTTTGTGAACTTATCATCTGTGGAGTTAGCCTCTGTTGAATTGCTATTTGATAAAATGTTACCTGGGAATGACACTGCTGAGACCATTTAGCTTCCTGGAAACTAGGAGCAAAGAGTCTTGACAGGAATTAGTATAAAAGTAAATATAGGCTAAAGTATAATACATTTTAATATTTCTTTTTTTAAAAAAGATTTTATTTATTTACTTGAGAGAGAGAGTGCGAGAGACAGAGCATGAGCAGGGGGAGAGGCAGAGGGAGAAGCAGACTGCCTGCTGAGCAGGGGGCCTGATGTGGGACTTGATCCCAGGACCCTGGGATCATGGCCTGAGCCGAAGGCAGACTCTTAACCAACTGAGTCACCCCGGTGCCCCATTTAAATATTTCTTAAATCATTTATCCTACATGGTTGTCAAGTGAACTACTCATTAGGATTCTAATTGTCTGTGTTATATATCTGTATCTCTACAAATAGAGGTAAAAGATATAGATATGTCTGTATGTATACATATGGAAATATGTATATTTCCAAATTCTAAAACACAATAGTATGTTACTCTTCCTAAAGTAACTCCCCTGCTCAAACTCTTCTTTTACCTTCTTTCATCTACAAATAAAATCTGGAATGTCTTCTGAAGCTCAAGGCTCATATCTCTACTTCTCATGCTCTCTTATTGTAGTTTTCTATAACAGTGCACCTAAAACCTTAATGGGCAGATGAACCACTTGGAATCTAGTTAAAACGCAGAGTCTGAGGCAGTAGGTCTCAGGTAAGGCCCAAGATACTGCAGCTCTCACAAGCTCACAAGTGAGGCTGATGATGCTGACCCTTGACTCACACTGTGGAATAGAGAGAATCTAGATTCTAGAGCCTTATTACATTAGCCAACAGCCATTTGTTCTGCTCATTACACCTTTTCAGTCTTTGCCTTTCCTGCCTACTTGAATTTGTCCATGCTCTTTCTTTTACTTTCTTTTTTTAAAGATTTTATTTATTTATTTGAGACAGAGAGAGAGAGAAAATGAGCAGGAGGAGGAGCAGAGGGAGAGAGAGAAGTAGACTCCCCACTAAGCAGGGAGCCCGATGCGGGACTCCATCCCAGGACCCTGGGATCATGACCTGAGCCAAAGGTGGATGCTCAACCGACTGAGCCACCCAGGTGTCCCTGTCAATGCTCTTTCATGTATACCTCTTTTTTCTGAGTTTTATATTATCTACAGAAATGTAAAGGAACATGATAATTTCTCACAGGCACAGCACATCCTTTCAAAAACCACATCTCAGTGTCCTTGAAGGGAAATCCCTTGTTCTCCAGTTTCCAGAGTAAACACATTTCTTTGAACCAAGCCCTTGCACTGTCAAGAATTCCAAGGACATGGAAAGACTCTTTGGATTGGTCATGCGACACAAGGACAGTTTAAATCACTGAAGGGATGGGTGCAGATGGAAAACACTGTCTTTGGCTAAGAGAAATAACACTCCCTATAAAAATATTAAGAAATGTACCTTAAGTGTTCCTTTTCTTTTTCTACTAAGGAAAACAGTGCAGCCTCTGCATGAACAAATCAAATCATTCTGGCATTTGAGAAATAACACATCCTGGCTGGTTTTGCAGATTAGAAATCATCCTGATTTCTGCTATGACTCTTCTGAATGTGTGCACTTCTTCAACATTATTTTGGAGTGAAGGTCTCACAGCTCAATAGCAAGCTCCCCTAGAAAGTGCTAATTAACACATGGAAGAGTCACGTGCTGTTTATACTTCTGGTGCCCTGGCTTCTTGGCTGCAGGGACAGCAGGGCAGCCAGCACTGGCGGGGTGTTGTCTGAGCCCCAGTTAATCCCCGCGAGCTCATCCTCCACGAACATGCTCCCCTCAGGATTGATAAAGCCCTTCTGGCCTCGCAGTCCGCAATCCGGACTTCCGGGCAGGGCTGCAGCTTTCCGTCCTAATCAAAGTGAAACTCTCCTCTCACCTGGTTAAACTGGCTAATCCTAAATCTCGGCTTTTAGATTGTCACTTAACAACTCCGAGGAGGTCCTCCAGCGGGATTCCGTGCAAATCCTGAGATGAATGAGGTCCAGGCTAAGTGAAAAATGAGCCAACAAAAGATTTTTAAAATGTACAGCAAATTCTTTACCTAAATTGTATTTTAATTCTTTTGTCTGAGAATTAAGGTCATAGGTCATCTTCAACGATGACGTATGACTCTCAGGTTTTACACAGGTTTGCGTGGCAAAATTGAAAAATCAGGTGATGAAACAAAACCTGCATTTTTTACTAAATTTCCTTTTTTCCCCCTTTTTGATTTACTGATAACATATAGTATAGTGCTTAAGATTTTAACTTCTTGAGGCTGAATATTCTTGCTTCTAATTTATGTATACAACAGTACACACTTTCAAAATATTTGTGTTTTGTTATGAAAAGAATCGTGTCCTTTCAAATGTACTTTTCTCACTTTTGTAATGACATAAACATATTATCAGTGCCCCAAAAGAAGTTCTAAAATGTAAAATGCAAATTCCTACATACCCGTAAGTGTTCTGATTCAAAATTTCTAGAAGGAAGCCAGGAAGCTGTATTTTTATCAAGCCCTCTGGGGCATTCTGATGCACACTGAAAACATTCTCTGTAGGTCTTATTGAAGAAAGTTTCCTTTTTTATTTAAAACTTCCTATCTGAAATAAGAGAGTAAAAGACAAATACAGCTCAGTGTTTGAGGGCATAACAGTGGTGCTTCAGTGATGAAGGGGTCACCCAGATGGCTGGTGGACTCCCCCTCCCCCTGCTGTGTGGCTCCACTGGCACAGAGCTGGGTGGGGGTGGGGGGGCTTGGTGGGAGTAGATTAGTGCAGAAAGATTCAAGGGAAGAGGGCAATTGGGAATTCTTATGAGTGATTTTGAAAGGAAGGAATGATTTGAGTGGAGGCCACATGGTTTAACTTACAATGAACCTGCAGGTTTTGAAAATCGCATGCTGGATTTCCTCATAAACATACATCAATTTCAAGGAACAGGAGGCTCTGCTCCTTGGTATGCAATCTTTTGGGAGTTTTTCTTATTCAATACCAATACATAGAAAATATACATTAGAGTTGAGAATTTAAAAATGCAGAGAAATAAAAAAAGCTTTCAATAATTTAATAAAAAGCACGTGGGTAAATGTGCCCTCAAGTCATTTTCCATTTAAATTATGAAACCTTTGAATTTGCTTTTAGGAGGATAAGCACAGTGTCCCTTGGCATTCTCTCTCTCTCTTTTCTTCAACTTTTTTTTTTTTTAAACCTGCATGTCATTTCAGAATGAAGTGGTAGCAATTATTTTTAGGGACCCAAGCAAGCAGTAGCACTTAATAGGAAGCATGATGCATGGTACAGGGTGAAATTGGGGTTGCCACCCGAAGCTCAGTCTTAAGCACTTGTCTTTTCTAATGCACAAATACACAGGAAAAGAAGAAATATGAACACACAGAGGTATAAGAGTATTATTTTGCTGTTTTTTGGAATTAATAAAATACACAAAAATCTCTGGTTTGTCTTGTAGGAAGTTTAGCAAGTTTCTAGGATTAAATGGCTTTCCTCTTCTGTGAAGGGTCTGATGTAAACCCTTGTACCAAGGCTTAAAGTCTTAAGGCTGTTAGAAGTTTCCATCAGTCAGTCTGTATGTCAGTGGATAAAATCAGTTGCTGATCTAACCTATTCATTGCTCTCTGGAAAAATGCATCAAACTATGGAAGTATTTTTTAATGATGAAGGAGGGCTGGGGAAATAAAGGCCTGTCAGATGATAAAATGTGTTTTCTAACTGGAAATATTTTAGAGCAACATATTACCACAATGCTTTCTTAAGTAATTTTAAGCATTGTGTTTGATGAAGTGGTGAAAAAAGGGAGATCAGTTGTCTTTGGTTATCTATCCTCAGTCACTTCCATGAACTGGAAGTTTCCCTCATTTCCATGGTTAGAAAAGTTTGTGTTCTCTGTAGATTCTTCTTGAAATAGTTGATTTTGCACATTTAATACCAGAAAAATTAAGTGAATGGACATAAAATTTGTTTTACTTTCCCCTGCTTTGTTCTCTTTTATCCCAAAAGTTGATCTACATTTTTAATATGTGAAATGTCTGCATTTTGTGACACCATATATAATGTGTAGAGGGATACATGTGCTCTGTTAGTCAACAATTATTTGACACTGAGTGCTGAACTGTGTACTTCACTCAGTGAAATGTTAGCAAAGGGGCAGACAAGGATAGAATTAGATAAAATACCACATCTGGCCTTGGCCTTGGCCCTCTAGGGGTTTATATGGTATATTTGAAAACATATGATTGTAGATCTTAATAAGCTTGGTTGAAGGCATACAAGGATACATGTGCTTTGCATGCGGGGGAATTCTTAAGAGGCTGCTCTTATAGTTCATGTCACAAAGTTCACTAAAGGAATTTGCTAATGATTTAACAATGTTGTTGAAATTGCTTTGTTACTTTCTAGTTAGACTGGCAAACTTTCTATAAAGCATTTTACTCAACATCATTACGTTCAGTCCCAACAATGGGGTTCCCATAAGACTGGTCAGCTTCTCTCCTCCAAAGTTATAGTACTTTTGTCAGATATTCTCAGGAGCCAGTTATGGCTATAGAAAGTAAGTTGATTAATAGGTATGTAAGGTGGATTTTGACATTTTCCTTCAGTCTGAATAACTGTATCCCACAATTGATTTAGTCTGTGTCTGCGTGCCTGGGCAGATCAATGCTAATGTTACATTTCCAACTGTTATAACTAAGTTTCTGTGAGTCAAAAGCATATCGAAATAAAGTCTTGTTGTGGACTTCAAAATAACACAAGTTTTTGTACATGAGCAAGCGCTAACAATAGGAAAATGACAAACTTGGCTTTCTAAGAGAAAAGCATTGGTTAGAAGAAATTGCCTCACTTGTGAAAGATATAAAACAGTAATATGGTAGTTTTTTTCAAATCTAAAATTTTCTTAAGCCAAATCCCGAGAATAAGTCAGTTACTATGAGTTTCAGTCTGGAACTTTAGGAAGGGTAACTTTCTGAATGGGCCACTTGGATATTATAAATGTGCCCAGCGCTTCTTAGGAGAGAGGCTCATTCATATGTAGCATCTGGTCCAACATTTGCTTCATTATATTAGCATTTTTTATCAAAACCTGGTACTGATTTCCTGCTGCTACTTTCTATCTCAATTTAGACGTTTTTTGGAGTTGGGATATTGTATCTGCTTTCTTCCCTTCCTCCTCTCAAGCCTCTAACCCAGATGTCAATTTTTTTTTTAACTTGAATCCAGAAAAGTTCATTACTTTTTCTTTAGAAGGAGCTTTGGTAAACATGTAAAGTACAAGGGGAAAAAAAGAAAATAAAGCCTTATTAAAACTTATAAAATAGTTTTAAATTTCAGATGTTTATAACATTCACCTTAACAAAGCTTTAAAAAAATTAAATACTAAATATTAGCCTAGATGCTAAACAACAGAACAACTCACTATTCTGTCATAGTAGGTGAGAGATGTTTCCTCACTTAGTTTTTTTTTTTTTTTTAAAGATTTTATTTATTTATTTGACAGAGAGAGACACAGTGAGAGAGGGAACACAAGCAGGGGGAGTAGGAGAGGGAGAAGCAGGCTTCCCACAGAGCAGGGAGCCCGATGTGAGGCTCGATCCCAGGACCCTGGGATCATGACCTGAGCCGAAGGCAGACGCTTAACGACTGAGCCACCCAGGCGCCCCTCCTCACTTAGTTTTTAAACAATGCTTTGACAACAGATCTTTCCATAGATGCCAGTTACCCCAGTCAAATGACTTGACTTGCTGGTCATGCGGGTCAGGGGTGCATCTCATTTCATCATGTTTGTAGTTGAAGAAAACAAGCTAATAAAAGTTAGCTTGGTTAATTTTTTGTAGCTGATACTATTTGTGGAACACAGAGTTTATCATTTGGGAGGAGGGCAAAATCATGACAGATAGAAAACAAACATTAAACTCACATAGCACAAAACAAGCAAAACATTAGTCAATCACATAAGAAAATAACTTCATGAAATTGCCCTGAGCAAGGATAGCTTTGCTTTGTTTTGGAAAAGACTGGCCACCCTGTTTATGGTAGTAGGTCCTTCTTAACTTTATTTATTCACCCTAAAATTTTCCCAGCGCTTTTCATTTTAATCGGTAATATTTAAATGAAACATTTATTTAGATAGAATAACCTCCTGAAGCTTTAAAATGTATTTGATTTAGGCTAAACTTCAGAAAATACAAGAAAGTGCATTGGATCTTTACTAACATCAAACCCTGAATGCCTTATAACTGGGGAGACTGTTGCTAAGATTTTATTCTAATACTTACCCCAACAAATATTTTACAGACCAAATTAGAACTTCATCTGTTGATTGTTATTTACCATTTAAAATTGGCCTTTGGTTAAAGCCTCTGAGTTATTACAAAGAATGTTGTAAAAGAAAAAAACTTTATATGAACAATTGCCAAAAAATGTTCTTGTGTGCTTTGGCTGTCTGTACGAAGAAAGATGCTTCACTTTGAAATTTTATTAATCTTTTTCCTCAACAAAATTTTGTGATTATAATGGTAAGTAGAAGCAATGAGTGTCATAATTTTTGAGTTTCCTGCCTAAATGCCATTGACGTAATTTTAATAATCATAACCTTCCCATGATTAAATGTTCTATAGATGGTTTCCTTTTTTTCCTCCAAAATATACGATTTAATAGGGAATTAGGATCTGACCTCATGGCTTACTATAATTTTTGTGAGGAAAGTACTGGGTTTTTAGCTTCAATTTCCTTAATTTTGAATAGAGGACTAATAGTAATGTGTAATATATAGTAACTGCTTATTCTGTGCCAAATGCTGTTTTAAGTCCTTTACTGACTTTTCACAATAATATTATGAAGTCACCATATTATTATTCCCATTTTACAGATGAGGAAACTGAGGCAAGAGGAAGAAAGTACCTTGTCCAATTAATTAATAAATAGCAGAATCAGGATTTGAATCCAGGAAAGCTACTTTAGTACATCTATTTTTTTTTATTTTTTATTGTTGTGTTAATCACCATACATTACATCATTAGTTTTTGATGTAGTGTTCCATGATTCATTGTTTGTGCATAACACCCAGTGCTCCATGCAGAATGTGCCCTCTTTAATACCTATCACCAGGCTAACCCATCCCCCCACCCCCCTCCCCTCTAGAACCTTCAGTTTGTTTTTCAGAGTCCATCGTCTCTCCTGGTTCGTCTCCCCCTCCGACTTACTCCCCTTCACTCTTCCCCTCCTGCTATCTTC
Organism: Callorhinus ursinus; assembly: GCF_003265705.2. NCBI lineage: Eukaryota > Metazoa > Chordata > Mammalia > Carnivora > Otariidae > Callorhinus > Callorhinus ursinus. The sequence goes on along the minus strand of NW_027397066.1, from coordinate 91,910,038 downwards.
TTCTTCTTTCTTTTTTTTCTTAACATATATTGCATTATTTGTTTCAGAAGTACAGATCTGTGATTCAACACTCTTGCACAATTCACAGCGCTCACTATAGCACGAACCCTCCCCAATGTCTATTTAGTACGTCTATTTTTAATCATTTAATCCCTCTATATTAGAGGCATTCTGAGCATAAAGTAAGGGTTAGGATAGATGCTCCCATAAGTAGTAGATGCTTCATATTTATATATAAGTTCAAAAAAAAACTATCTGCTTCCATAATTTTCTTTAGCCCTTTAGACTTAGATGAAAAATAATAACATGTGATATTGATCCTGGTGAATTTTAAAAATGTGTAATAATTGAGATCCTTCTCAGTTAAGCTGAAATTTATGTCAATTTGGCATAATTTATTTTAGGCTTTCAGACTCTGGACCTAGACTAATATGTGTAGAAATAGTTAACAGAAAAAAATGTTGAAAAAGAAAATGTAAATATAGTGGTGAATTGTATATAAGGATATTAACATTTAGTCAATGTCGGTTTTCCTTGGGTTCATATAAAACCAGGTAGATGGGGGTGCCTGGGTGGCTCAGATGGTTAAGGATCTGCCTTCGGCTCAGGTCTTGATCCCAGGGTCCTGGGATCGAGACCCACATTGAGCCCCCGCATTGAGCCTGCTTCGGACTCCCTGCTCAGCGGGAAGCCTGCTTCTCCCCCTCCCTCTGCCACTCCCCTTGCTTGTGTTCCCTTTCTCACTGTGTCTCTCTCTGTCAAATAAATAAATAAAATCTTAAAAAAAAAAACCCAAAAAACAAACAGGTAGATGTTAACAGTAGGCGTGTATGTTGGCCATTTAAGTGCCAGATACAAAGATGTTGATTTAACAGCTTTTTATTGAGCATGATATGGATATACAATTTTCGAAGTCTCAGACATGGATACTTCATAATATTTTGCCTTTTCATAGTTATTTTTATAGGGAATACCAACACCTTTCACCTCAAATTATTAAACTTCCTCTGATATAAAATTATTTTTGTAAGAAATTGCTTGGTACACATGGATCTCAGTTTTAAATCCCTCAGATGAGATTGAGAATACAAAAATTCTTGTTAGTTTGTTCTGTCATTTTTAGAATATGCACACACAAACACACACATGAGTGAGAGAGAATCTGTATCTCAATGTGGGATTGAGCAAACAAAGAAGATTAAAAAAAGCCCTGAATACTTCCTTTTAGTGAAACCCCATTTCCCACATGGTGATCTTTTAAGAAAGTAACTATTGTTGCATTCTTCAAATAAATAACTCAGAAGAATAATATCCTAATATAAACCCTCACACCAAATGCATTTTGTTTGATCTTGTCTTTCGCTGCCAAATGTGGAGATAACTTTTTCCAACATCTATGGATGATAAATTATAATGAGGATAAGAAGTTTGTTTTAAACTATGTATTTAGGGGAATACCTTATTTAAATTTTGAAATAGGCAAACATTTATTTGCTTCTTTATTTAAAAATAGTGTTAAGAGAGACACAGTACTATATTTTCCCCTTCCTCTTTTCATCGTTTGCCTGCCTTTTCTGGTCCCCATTGTTCTGGGGATGCCTAGAACTCCATAACTACTTGCGAAGGATTTCTTTTTTTAATTGGGTTAAATACACATAACATAAAACTTATCATTTCTAGCTCTTTTGGAAGTGTATATGTAAGTGGCACTAAGTGCTTTTATATTGTTATATAACCATCACCACTACTTCTAGAACTTTTTCATCAGCCCAAACAGAAACTGTATATACAATAAACTTCTGCAACTCTTCCCTTTCCTTAGATCCCAGTAACCTCTATTCTATTTTTTGTTTCTATGAATTTGCCGATTTTAAGTATCTCATATAAGGGGAATCATATAGTGTTTTTCCTTTTGTGCCTGGCTTATTTCAGTCAGCATAAGGATGAACTCAAGTTTCCTCCGTGTTGTATCATATGTTAAGATTTCATTGCTTTTTAAGGGTGAATAATATTCTGTTGTATGTATATGCCAGGCAAGTAATATTCTAATGTATGTTTATAACACATTTTATTTATCCATTCATCTTTTGATGGATACTTCGGTTCTTTCGACTTTTGGCTATTGTAAATAATGCTGCTATGAACATTGGTGTAAACCTATCTATTTGATAGGTTTACACCAATGTGTAAATTGGTGTGATTTCTTTTGGGTATATACCTAGGAGGTGAATTGCTGGATCATATAGTCTTTCTATGCATAACTTTTTGAGAAATCATCAAAACTCTTTTCTGCAGAAGCTGAACCATTTTACATTCCTACCAGTGATGCACAAGAGTTCCAATTTTGCCACTTCCTCATCAACACCTGTTCCTGTTTTTGTTTTGTTTTGTTTTATACCAACCATCCTTGTGAGTGTGAAGTAATTTCTCATCCTAGTTCTGATTTGCGTTTCCCTGATGACTAGAGATATTGCTTGTTAAGGATTTAAGTGTTTTGACCAAATTATGATAAACCTTGCAAGAGCCACATTGATATTCACATGTCACGGCTTCTTAAATTACTGAAAATCAAAACTTTTCTTCTTAAAACTTCCATCAGAACAGGCAGGGGCAACAATATGGGAGGCAACACAATGTGGCCATAAAAAAATATGATTCATAAGTAAGCAGAGATTGAATTCAAATCCACTCCTTCACTTACAAGGATTAAGATCTGGGGCAAGATTCTGTGAAGTAGGAAATGGTTATTGCTTATGGAATATTATGAGGCTTTCACGGGGCTGTGCACATATATGTGTTCTCTATAGTATCCCTAGCACTTATAACAGTGCCTGGGATATCATAGGTACTTAATATGTATTTGCCGAATGAATGAATAATGCTTAAAACATTGCTCAATTAATTATGACTATTCTTATTATTCAATAAGCAAAAGCATGTACTCTTGATTTAAACAAATTTAAATGGCAGATCTCTGTTCATTTTTATAATTTTAAATGTATCTAGTCTATGTACAATATATTTATATATGTATAAATTATATATTACTTATATATGTACATATATAAGTACTTAAATATACTTATATATCTATAAGTATCATAGATAATCATTTGATATATAACTTATCAAAATATGTATTAGGCAAATATACAGCTCAGAAAAATTTGAAATTTGCAATCTAATATTACATGTTAAACTTCTCACAGAGCCAAATACTGAACAGTTGAAGAAGAGACCTGTAGAACCTATTTCGGTTCATACTGGTTAGGTTTTAACATGATTTAGGGATATTTCTTAAATGAGAATTTGATTGTTTTCTTGTAATCTAGATAATGCATACTTAAATAAGAGTTACTAGAAATGTTTTGGGGGTGTGTCTAAGTGAATTGATTTGAGTATTACCACCTCAGTATACACTATTCATTCTTAGAAGGTGAATTGTTTAAATGTCTACACCTGTGATATGTAGGGACAAGCAAATCTATGCCTTTTCCCTTGGTTTTTCAGCTAGTTTTAGCTATTCCTCTGTGTTTTTCTGTTTCAGTTTTACAATTTGTGTTTCTTTAAAGCCACTCACAGAGTAAACAGTATCTTTGTATGCATCATGAAAACAAGGCAAACTGACCAGTATACTGTGAATTTTTTACATTTGTTTAAACAAGATAAATGTGAAACAAAGCTATATACTCATTTGTTTTGTAAACAATTAGATTTAAACAACAATTAGCTCTACACAACAATTAGCTCTAAACAATTAGATCTCATGCAGTTATTTTAAAGAAACTTAGGAAAATCATCTTTAAAGGTCGATGCTTAAAATTAAAAAGAAAAACAAAAACAACTCTTGATAGGTTTTGTTATACAAAATTATTAGCGGAATAACCTCTCATCTCAAGTTAAATGGATTCTCAATGGCTCCTTTTTATGAAATGCTGATTTCTTCTAAGGGATGATCTCTTCCTGGAAAACCTCCACATTCTTTATCTGAAGCTTTTCGATTTTGCTTGAATTATATTTAGAAAATTACCACTCTCAGTATGTTCTTGTCTCTTTCTCCCTAGATGGCAGCATTTGCCTTACAGACTATCACGCCTTTCTTTCTTTCTTTTTTTTTTAATATTTTTATTTATTTATTTGACAGAGAGACACAGCGAGAGAGGGAACCCAAGCAGGGGGAGGGGGAGAGGGAGAAGCAGGCTTCCCGCCGAGCAGGGAGCCCGATGCGGGGCTCAATCCCAGGACCCTGGGATCATGACCTGAGCTGAAGGCAGACGCCTAACGACTGAGCCACCCAGGTGCCCCTCCCCTTTCTTTTTTGGACCATCTTTTTTATGAAGGTGTGACACCTGGGGAATAAAAATGATGACTACCAGACTAGGTGACTAAATGCATGACTGCCTGGCTTATTAGTGAAAGCTGAGGTTATTATTTTACAAATCTTATTTGTGTCTTCTCAGCAAAAAATTTGTATCTCACGAAAATCAAATCAGGCAAATTTAGGGGAAAGCATTCCTAATGAAATGAGTAAATACTAAATCCAAAGGCTTTCCTTTCCCCCATTCCTAGGATATTCACATGGGATACTGTAATTCTTCCATCTTAGACTATTATTAAGATTTTTACCAATTTGGATGTAACCTAAAAATTCATGAATATAAAAAAATCTGTTTCCCAAGCAAAGTAATCTGTGAAAACATATATACACTTGATATGTGGAAATAGAAATAAAATCTTCAAACTTTTTGAGGGTTGCACATCTTACGTGAACTTTATTGAGAGGAAATGTGATGACAGAGCATAGGATTTAAAAGTAGCTGAAATATGCCACCGTTCATGGCTGCCTCCGTGGGCATCTGATTTGTGCGGCTACACATGGTTCTCTACTTACACGGGCCCTGAACCTGGGCGCTTTAATGCTCTACTGTAACCATCTAGAGATTCTTAATGCTGCAGCCATTCCTGCTTTATTTTTATTAACGGTAAATATCTCAGAGTGACAAAACCTAGGTAATGAATGCTAATGATAATTCCTATTACATCACGAAGTGTGAAGTATACAAAAGGTTAAATGACAACTGAGACCTCTAGGTATAATTAGAAAGCACTCACTTAAGTTTCTTGAATGTTTAAAGTCACAATTTTGCAAATAGCAAAATTTGCTAAATTCATGTCAATAGGGGAAAAATAAAGATCGATGGAAAGAGTGTTCTTTTCTTTCCTTTTACAAAAACTGAATATATTTCAACACACTTGTTTCTGTAATTCCAACTGGAATCCAGAAATCTGGTAGCACATATAAAAGAAGGAAGACAGAAAGAATTAGATGTACTTCATTTATGTTCTTTTGGATTAAGTATCTCATAAACTGTTAATATAGCTGGAGAAATGCAGGGAGGACATGGTGTTAACACCAAAACAAAGGCAACAGGCAATCATTTTTTAACCGAGTGTAACAAACAAATCAGGACATTGAGACTTAAGAAAAAAAAATCCCATTAATTTATGGCTACTCTAGAAAAAAAAATCCCATACTCATTTTCATCTCAAAGTAGTATTGTAACACAGAACATGCACTGAGATATTACTGTCTGAACAAAATAGTAGTTTCTAAACCATTCAAGAAATCTAAGGTGGAAGGGACCACTGTTAGAGTTGCCAATTTAAATTTATGGCTGTGTGAATTCAGCTTACTTCATTGACATCTACTGAAATATGTCATTTAATAGTGGTTGACTTTTTGGAGGCTGAGTAAATAAAGAGCAGGTAAGCAATCCAATAACCCCCATAAATCAAGGAAGAGTGCAAATAATGTCCAGTCTCCTGTTTATCTCATCGGTAAGTTCCTAGATACCAAGGCATAAGCCAGAATGGTCCTAGAAAGTCATGTGAGCTCTAGAGATGCTTGTATGCACAAGAACTTAGTGACAATTAGAAGAAAAGGAAGGGAAGGAAGGAAAGAAAGGAGGAAGGACATTTTCTGTGTATACTTAGGCGGTAGGATTAGTAAGAGTAAGAACAGGTTAGAGTTATAGTATTACGGAAAAGGGTTTTAGAATTTTACTCTGAATTCCTAGACCTACATACAGTTTCCATCAAACTTGTAGACTGTGTGGTCAAAAATGAATATAGCGTGAAGTTCCATGCAAAAGTTGCTGTGGCAGGGGGCGGGTGCTGGCATTGATGTAGTACTGCTCTGGTCTGGAACCTAAAGATAGCTGCAGCCTCTGTGTCAGGGACTAGGGTACAACAACTGAGTGTCTTTGGCTCTGCTTTTAAAGGTAAAATTGTTCACTCAGCAAGTCAGTGATGAACCCTGAACTTATACCTGAAAATAAGGAGCAATCCTAGTGCTTCTCCCATGATACACATGCATGCCTTATACGGTGAAAAATACTACGTCCTAAGGCTTATTTTTTGGTGTTGTTCCAAGGCTTTTAAATACTCTCAAAATATGAAGTGACTACAAAATTAGGTTGTAAAAAAAAGATGTCAAAAGGAGAAAATAGAATTTTGTGCTAATTAAACAAGAAAAAGATACTTTAAGAGTCTTTCTGACTACATGTTTGGATGGAGGTAAGAGAATGGCATGAGTCTCTGTCATCATCAGAATAACTCAAAGAGATAAACAAAAGTTGTCTAAACAAACAAGTTATAATTCTATTCCATGATGACATTTATAGGAATAATCATTTTTCCCAAGCTGATAGAATATCAAGAAATACATAAACATTGAAATAAATTGCATATTCTATATATATATATATATAAAGGAAAGACATCGTCGTGTAATCAGACACATATGCGTCACACATAGTTTCTTTCTGAGCTATAACCCTGTCTTTTTTTTCCCCTGTTGGGAGGATACATCTGTTTCTTTTCCCTCATTTGATATGATCCAGTAAAATCCAAGCTTTGGAGATGCTTGCCTGGAACATCAATGATTACTTGATTTCTCAGCACATAAATCTAACTCCAATCCTTGTTGGGCATATATTAGTAATGAGGTAACTTGGCCTATGGCATCATCTGCTCTTTACTTCCTCCACCAGGAGACTTTCTGTAACCTGCCACTTTAATACTGTCAAGACTGATGTCAATTGTTTTCCCAGATCAGGATGGTGGAGAACTATACACTGGTTAAAGAAAAACAGAAATGGCTCTGGAGGTTTGTAGTATTTCTGAATATCAGCATTGTGAACACTGAATGCTAAATTTCAAGTTAAATTCCAAAACATGATGCCCTAGAAGACTCAACTGGAACCTGGACGCCAAGTCTCTGTCAGATTTCTTCTAGTAATACTTAAATGAATGCCTCCCGTACACACACCCTTTTTTTCTTTACTTACCATGTCTTCCTTTTGAAAAAAGGTTTTTCACACTAAAAATTCTCCCTACTTAACAGACTAAAACACATGGATAATTATATTAAATTTTTTCTATTTTAGTTTGAGAACATTTTTTTCTATTTTAGTTTGAGAGCATTACAGCCTTGCCAGAGGGGCATGAGCACGTCACCTGAAGATGAATTTTCCTTTTGTAAGATACTGGTTTTTTGTCAGTGCAGTGGAAGTGAAGACATTTTTGTTTGTTGTGCTGAATTGACTAGGAAGGACTGAATTAACAGGCTACCTGGATACATGAAAAACGACCTATGTAACAATGTTGTTGAGCACATATATTTAATTGTATTTCACATACTGTGTTTTAGACTTTCAACAAGGCCAGCTTCACGGGTGTGACATTTACACAATTCCATAGGACTTCACACTTAGTGGGACTTTCCATTTGATTTATGCCTTGTTGTTGTTGCCTTGCAATTCTTAACGATTCTTAATGATTTATGGAGTGGGTACCTAAGATTTTCATTTCTTAGTGGGCCCCACAAATTATGTATCTGGTCTCGACATCCAGTAATAATTTCTTTCAGATTTTTGGCCCCTAGGGACATTGCAGCTAGTAGGGAAAGCTGGTTTATTGTCCATGAGACCATAGTGGGGACTCAATAAATGGTTTAGACAGAGCTCTGATCTTGAAAGAAGAATACAGGTGTCCAATGATCATGAAAGATTGTTTATAAAGAATAACCATATACATTTTTCCATTGACTTTCATTGTAAAAACAAAGATTTGTTCTTATGGACTATTATGCCAGGGGACAACTTGAAATCTTTTGATGAAGAAAGTTTAAATTGAGAAGGTTGCCTTGCCCTTCATCAATGTTCTAGGATCTGCCTATAGTTTTCCTCACATACTTCAGTTTGAGATCTTTAAGTAAAGCAATTTATTATGCCTTCATTAAAAGTAAAAAAAGTAACATAGGTTTGAAGCCCCAACTGCTCTGCCTTCTGATAATTTAAGATATGATCAACTTTTTTTTTTTTTAAGGATGGCCACTGAGGTTTTGTTTAACCTAACTTCCTAGCAGTTTATAAAACACAGTTTCCAGTTGAGGTCTTCTCTTACTTGTGCTTTTACAGTAGATTTGTACTCAGTATTTGTGAACTAAAGAGCTTTTTTATTCCCCTGTACTTTCTACCTGAAACCATTATCTCTTCAGACCACAAGAATATCTTACTGTTGTTGCCTATCTATTTGTCATGACTTTGCCTTGGGTGATGATAGCAAGGACCAGCCAAGAGAAGGCCAGGGTTAACAACACAAATACATCTGGTGAAACTGCAGGGATCTGAATATGGGACTGGAAAAAATGTCAGTTGTTTTCAGGCTGCCACTGTTGGTCTAAGAATCTGTAACTAGTCATCTAAAAATGAAAGATGATCACATGAGACAGGAAGAGGTGAGAGACAGGTACCATTAGCAAAAGAATCAAATTTGGTCTGAGGCTCCGGATGTCTATTCAAGAAAGTTCAAGATAGGTAATCAATGGAGTTCTCAGGAGATAGTCAGCCAACATCAGTGAGGATGAACAGTAATTGTTTAGGACCAATTCAAGAAAAGACAGAATCAGGGGCAAGAAATTCAGTTCCGGAGGGGTTGAAATAATCAGGGGGAAATTTCACTTCCGTAGGAGATAGAGAAGACAAAGCAGGAACCAGTTATTGAGGAAAGAGCAAAGGAACTAGTTAATGATGTGTTGTAGCCCCTAGCTAAACTGTTTTAATACCCAGATAGGAAGTTACTAATATAGGGATTATAAAAAAGTAAAATTTGCTGTCATTGTCAAGTAACGCTGATGCTTGTAAAACTTCTTTGGAAGCCTTTCGAGTGTATGGGGAAGCTGATGGGGGCATCAGATAAAGCCACAGCATTTTATGATTCAGTTGGTATGGACTAGCCATTTATTCTTTGACAAAATGTAGTACCACTAAAATAACCCCCCAAAAGATTATCAGCTACTCAAGGAGGTAAGAGAATATATTTACCTAAGCATAATGATGGCTTCTTCCCTCTGTTCAATGATACTTTTGTTTATTGTCATATGTTTATTCTAAGCAAGGATTGTCAAGTCTTTTAGAACAACAGAGATCATATTTAAGCCCTGACCACGGGCGCAATGAAGGATTTAATCTCTGACTACAGTAAAACCAGGCATTTGGACATTTTACCTCGGTAGCAGGAGTGTTTGACTTTGTTTTTTACAGACTGGCACAGTGCCATTACTTTATATCCCCCTGAAATAGCACTACTAACACCCGTTCCTCCTTCCAATGCTCTTGCACGGGTTCAAGACTAAGAAGAAATGGCCCAGTGCCAGCTCTAATTAAGCAGTAAGACACTCCAGGCGGTGCATTTCTGAGGATTACTGCATGCCTGCCTTAAGTGTGTCACTATTCAAGAAGGGCAATCATCCTTTAGAAAATGCATTCTCTGAAGTGACTTATTGCCGTTTGGAAGGGGAACTTTTATTTTATTTATTTATTTATTTATTTATTTATTTATTTTTAAAGATTTTATTTATTTATTTGACAGAGAGAGCGAGAGCAGGAACACAAGCAGTGGGAATGTGAGAGGGAGAAGCAGGCTTCCCGCCGAGGAGGGAACCCGATGTGGGACTCGATCCCAGAACCCTGGGATCACGACCTGAGCCGAAGGCAGACACTTAACGACTGAGCCACCCAGGCGCCCCTGGAAGGGGAACTTCTATAACCTGGAAAGAAAAAGGAGGATGCGAAGTATTTCCCATGCACTGCACGGCATTCTCTGTGTGTGGTTTTCTTATTCCGTTGAAAGAGGGGAGGAATATTTGCCTGAGAACATCAGGCAAATATTCCTGATTGTTCCTGATTGTTCTAGATAGCGATGAGACACTCTATCTAGACCAGATCCAAGCACGGACACGTGCTTGTCTGATTGTCTTCTCCGTGCAGGTCAGAACACACAGTGGATAGGTATTTAATCTGAGGTATTTTTGCCAGTTGTATGAAAGTTTCCTCACCAGACAAATTTTAAAATAACACTACACTTCTCTCGTTTTACGTTCAAAAAGACAAGAGTTACAAAATGAGTTTTGATGAATTGAGGACAGCCAAATGCTTTAGTTTTTGTATGTCTAAGAGGCATGTGGTACAGAGTACCGGTTATGAAGCCATCCTTTCAATCCAGAATGCTGAGTTTGAGTGCCAACCTTGATACTTTTTAGCTGTATACCCCGAGAAAATTATTTTAACTCTCTATTCCTCATTTATCTCATTCGTAAAATGTGTGTCATAAGCATACCTTCCTTATAGGGTTGTCCTATAGATTAAGTGGGATGACATATGCAAAACAATGTAAGTTGTTGGCACATAGCAAGGCAAAAATGTATGTTGACTTTTTGAAAATGATTATTATGTTTAAATTTATCGGTGATCCTCAAAGGCTATTGAGCAGGGAATCAGAATTACTCTACCTTACTTTAACTGTGCAAATTGGGAAAAGTTGCCATCTCTAGATTTCAACTTCTGTGTCTAGACAATGGTCAAAAATTTAGGCAGCCTCTAAGATGACCCCAGTGATCCCAGTCTTTGGTGTTTACAACCTATGTGATCCCTTCACCTTGGAAGTGGGCTGGACTGAGATGCTACTTCCGAGATTAGGTCACAATATGTGGTGGCTTTTGTCTCAGAAGCCCTTTCTAGCTGTCTTTCTCAGTGTACTAGCTACCACATCATGAGGACACACTCAGGCAGCTTATGGAGTGGTACATAGGGTGAACAACAACATGAATGAATCTGAAAGTAGATGCCCACTCCCGACAAGCCTGATATAACTGGAGACCCAGCTGATAACTTGTTTGACTGTGACCTCAGGAGAGATGTGGAACCAGAGCACTAGCTAAGCTGCACCCACATTCCTCATTACAGAGACTGAGATGATAAACATTTCTTGTTTTCACTATCAAGTTTTGAGGTAATTTGTCATGTAGCAATAGGTAACTAACACAGTCAACAAGCTAACATATGTGGAAGGTGCTGAAAATGCACAACATGTTTATAAAATTGACGGATTAGTATTGTTAATAGCAGCTTTAAAGAAACTAAGTCTTATATGCAAAAAAGCAATTAAATTACATTATTTTATTGTTTGCTCCATACGTGTTTGTATCGTTCATTAACGACAACAGAAGTCTGGGGAGATATCTATGCCTCCTTGTACCACACATCACTATGGGGCTGGTAATAAAGCAGCAAAAATACCCCAAACATCCCTGTCTTTTTGAAGCTTACATGTGGGTAAATAAATAAAAGATGGGGTGTATTAGATGTCACTAAGTGCTTAAACGATAAAACTCGAGCAAGGAAGGGGATACGGAGTGCTTTCATATAGGTTGTGTGTTTCGGTTTTTGTTTTACAGTTTTTCCATTTTTTAAATTTTTTATTGTTATGTTAATCACCATACATTACATCATTAGTTTTTTTTTAAATGCTATCTTTTTTTGTTTGTTTTAATGCTATACTTTATTTATTTAATATATTTTTAAAGATTTTATTTATTTATTTGACAGAGAGAGAGAGACAGCAAGAGAGTGCGCGCACAAGCGGGGGGAGTGGGAGAGGGAGAAGCAGGCTTCCCGCGGAGCAGGGAGACCGATGCAGGGCTCGATCCCAGGACACTGGGATCATGACCTGAGCCGAAGGCAGCCGCTTAACGACTGAGCCACCCAGGCGCCCCTACATCATTAGTTTTTAATATAGTGTTCCCTGGTTCATTGTTTGCGCATAATACCCAGTGCTCCACGCAGAACGTGCCCTCTTTAATACCCATCACCAGGCTGACCCATCCCCCCACCCCCCTCCCCTCTAGAACCCTCGTGCGGAGAAGCGAATCCGTCGGGAGGGTAGACGGCGGGGGAGGGGGCCTCCATCGGCCTCTTCTGGCAAGTGATAAAGCAGTGGAGCACAAAATTGTTTTACAGTTTTAAAAAGGTTGGCTAGGATGGGACCCCATGCGAAGGTAATATTTAAGTCACCACCTAAAAAGTAACAAGCCTTGAGGATGTTGAGGGAAGAATGTTCCAGGCAGAGGCAATAGCAGGAGCTGAGACCCTGAGGCTGCGTCTTTCCTGGTCCTTCAGGAAATAAAGGGAGATGAGATTAGGGGGGGGGGGGTCGGGAGACAGTGTGGGTTCCTGTAGGCTATTTCAGATCAGCCTTAACTCTGAGTAAGATGGAAAATCACAGAGGGCTCTGAGGAGATCATAGCATGGTCTGACTCTGGTTTTGCAGGATCCTTGGCTGCTGAGTGGAGAATAGACTTGAGACAGGGGTGTGGGTGCAGGGAGATGAGAGTGGCAGCCAGGAGGCCAATTACTGACATTTGTTTAAGTGAAATAATAAAATGTGATTTAATTTGGTGGTAATTGGGAAAAAGATGACCTAAAATTTCCTTTCATTTATAAATATATTGCATTAACTTTGTTAAATTCTCATGAGAAAGACAATGTATTTAAGTATTAAGGCAGAAGTAAAAAATGTTATTTTACTCATGCCACTTGATAAGATCTAGCCTTAGGAATAAGATTATGGATGTATATCTAATTTACTCCGAAATGATTCAACTATGAACCCCCATACACACACACACACACACACACACGCACACATGTATATGTATATATGTGTTTATATATGTGTATATACACACACCTAAGTATATGCATATATGCGTGTGTATGTGTGTATATATATTATATATACATATATGAACACTCATGTATAGTTGCAAAGAGTGTGTGTGTGTGTGTGTGTGTATAAAATCTATGTGAATGTGTGTATACATACACAAATGTGTATGCCATGGAAGAGAGCTTGCAAATGTGACAAAATGTTAGTGACTGATAAATCCAGGTAAAGGTGTATGTGTGCTTATTTTCTACTCTTGCAACTTTTCTGTCAGCCTGAAATGTTCCAAAACAAAATGTTAGAGAAAAAAATGCATCAGAATTGTATATTCATTCAAAACTGATTTTTACTAAATACATAAATATACCATGGTAGAAATAAAAAAGAAATAGGATTATGGCCTTGAGTCCCTCACTTGGGTGTTTATACACTAATTAGACTAAGTTAAACACTATACAGTTAAATCAAAGTATGGATGCTGGGGGCTCTGGCCTCTCTTAGCTGATTCCTTTGTAATTTAATGCTCATAAACGCTTGCAAGAAACCTCGTTTACTTGCTAAAAAAATTAAACACTGGAAAACTTGCTAAGGGGAAGTGGGTAAATTTAAATTAACAGGTAGAGTGTGGCATTGTAGTGGAATGATTCACTTGTTTGATATATGCTCTGCTTAGAGAAATGATTTTGTACATTTCTCAGACAACATGTGTTGTCCCAGAAACACAGAGCCGACTAAATAATCAATGTGGACAATAATGCTTCAGAAGTTTCGATGCATTAAGATTGTTATTGGTGTGCTACTATTCGTTCTATCATAATTCTATCCTTGTCTTTGTCTATCGAATACAGTGTTGAAGCATTTTAAAAAAATTGTTATTTCAGTTTTATTGAGAAAAAAGTCAATGCAAATGGACTAAAAAGAAGGTAAAGGGAGAAAACAAAAAAACAAAAATTATTTTAGGTCACAAGAAACTCCAAATTTTCATCCCAAAATAAATTCAAGCAACATATTTTTTTTTTTTTTGCTGTGATAAGCCAAAAGTTGTAGTAAGAATACTCCTTTATTATAATATTTTGTTTTTCTAACAGGATCACCAAAAAAGTATGTCAAATTTCTACAGACTATATTAGTCATGAGAATAACTTAAGCTTTAATCTCCAAGATGTTTTTGGCAATAGACAAGTCTGATAGGTATCTAAAACAAATCATGTGTTAGTCTTAAGTAAACAAAAAATAAAAATAACAAAATTCAGGTGTTTGTAAATATGTATACAGTTTCTAAAGTTTTATAAAATTTATAAAAAGTAAACGCTATTTTAATTCAACTTATTGTGCCCTTATTAAGCTGAGAAAATTAAATTATAGTACATTTTTTTCTATATCTGGTCCTTCATAGAACTGATACATGGAGATAGTTTATGTTCTTGGCATAGATTTTACTAACAATAATTGTCCAGCTAAATTTTGGGGGGCCAATACAGGTGAAACAACTTTACTTTTATAATAACTACATGTGAGAACTAATATATAGTACAATCCAGTTTAAATGTTGTGGTTTTAATGTTAATTGATGAATAATAAAAATGATCATTAAAGTCTGTTAGGAAAGGAAGTCAAGGTTATAATTTTTTTTTTTTTTTTTTTTTTTTACTAATGATCTCATCAAGTGACTTTGGAGAGGGGGAAAACATGTTCTTTTTATTTCAGATTTAATGGACATGTTAGTAAATTCTCCTATGATAAGAATAATACCTAGAATATATCTTTAACTTGAACTAGTTTATCTTTATGAAAGACCCTTTTCCTTATGCTAATTTACAAGTGAACATTTTGTGATAGCTCACCACCAAGTTTTGCCCCCTCAACAATATCACTGGAGGGTGTTTTCCTACTTGAGCGCTACTGATCATCAGTTGCTTGGCATCTCCTGAGGCAGCCCATGAATTGTTGGATTGTATGGGATGCAGAAATTGTCAGGGCTTATCTTAGCAGCAAAATCACTGGCCACATATGAACACATATGCAGTTTTTCAAAGTAGCAAGTATCTCCAGGTGTCAGGTAGAGTAAGTAGCCTTTCAACACCAGAGTAGCCATATTTGGGGCAGGGGGTCTCTTTAAGCTCAAGTAGGCCAAATAATTGAGGTACATACCTGTATGTACATATATATGTATTCCTGAACAGATGATATTTCTCATACATAAGAACTACAAATTTATTTCAGTATATTCTTCACTTTATTTTTCTGCCTTCTGTCTCTAATATTCTCTTTAATAGATTCTCTTTAACAAAGGTCTTTGCTTCATTTATCATTGAGATTCTAAAATTTGAATCTGTCAATTTTCCCTAGTCTCTTGATGAATTTAGTTCTACACAACACTAAGAATAGTGTTGTATGCTTCTGAATGAAATGAACTTATCAGGTGTAGCTTTTCAAATTATATATTGTTCAAAATAGGAAGTAGGTATTCTTGGGGCTGGTTGCCTATTTAATGTGGTGCCAGCACCCTGGAAAAGCTTAAAAGTAAATGATTGGAACCTGTATTAGAATTCTATTGCTGCGTAATACATTATCAATAACTTAGGAAACTTAAAACCACACTCAGTTATTAGCTCACAGTTATGTAGGTTGGATATCTGGGCACGGGGTGGTTGCATTCTTTGCTCAGGGTCTCACGAGGCCGAAATCAAATGTTGGCTGGGCTGTGGTTCTCATCTGGGCCTCAGAGTCATCTTCCAAGTTGAGGGGCTGTTGGGAGAATTCAGTTTCTCACATTTATAGGACTGAGGTCCACAGTTCCTTGTTGTCTGTGAACTGCGGCCCCCTCTCAGCTCCAAGAGGCTGCCATCATTCCCCACCAGATGCTCTCCTCATCTTCCAGCCAGCAACGGTACACTGGATCCTTCTTGTGTTATGAATCTCTGATAACCTCTTTTGCAACCAGCTGGAGAAAACTTTCTGCTTTTAAAAGGCTCATGTGATTAGGATAGACCCACTCACATAATTTCCCTGTTTTAAGATCAGTTGATGTGGGACCTTAATTACATCTGCAAAATCTCCTCACAGTAGTGCCTAGATTAATGTTCCAATAATTGGGAGAAGGTTTCTGTATACCAGGGAGAACAGGATTTTGGGGAGGGTTTTTCTTAATATTTTGCCTGCCACAGAGCTTGATTCTTAAACTGTCTTGATTATGAGCCATGTCAATTTCCTGTAAATTCCTTTTAATACACTTATTAATCTGGCATCAGTAGCTGTGCTTTGCAACCTCATTCTGTGATTTTTGAGTCAGCTGTTAAAAGTTCACTTCTCCTTCTGTGGGGAAAAAATAATAATTTGCTTAGGACATCTTCCTAGTTCCGAATGCAACATGTAACTGACATGCCTATTCAGAAGGGGAAAAATTGAAGTAAAATTCTGTAGAACTGAAAGTTCTCCAATTATCACATACTTTTCAGTGTCACATTGATTTAGATGCTAGGTGGAGATGGAGATGTTGGATGGAGGGGGGTGGACCAGTCTACGTATGTGGTGTGAGGGCTGGTGATGAGTTCTGGGGGTGTGGATACATATGGGAAAGCAACAGTGTCATAGAAAGCTTTGCTTAATTTCCTGATGCTATTGCTTACTTTGTGTTAAGACAAGAAGTTATAGAAGGTGATGTTTAGTTACATAAGGTTGAACCATATTGAAGAGTGGCCAACTTTTCTATCTCATGATTTTGGCATCATTTTGAGTTCGTTCTTTCCTTTTCCATCTTATTCCCATGTCCCTCATTGAGGTCTGATCACCTCATGACTGGTTTACCCCTAGAGCCTTTTTTCCTCACCCCCTCTCCCCAGGCTTTCCTCCTTTAATTCAACCTACACTCCACTGCTAAATCAATCTTCCTAAAACGTTGCTGTCATCACATTACTCCCTTGATATGGCAGGCAGAACAGAGCAGAGGGAGATAAGCCGGGAGACGGGAGGCCGACACTGTGGTCCTAACTTGACCACTGCTGGCTGGATGCCTTAGGATGTGTCTTTTTCCTGGTCCCCACTTCCTTCTAGGCAAAACAAAACTAGTGGAGTCATAAAGTTCCCTCCAACTCTAAAATCCCACAGAACTGTGATCAAAAGTCTAGTCTTATGGATGAGTCTATACAAAACTTGACCTGTATGTCTCTGCCTCTATCCCCTGCAGTCCTTCCTCACCTGAGTGACTTGCATGTTCTCATCCCTGTCTCCTAACAGTGATTGCAAAACTTGTGGGCAGTGAGAAGTTAATCCTCTGAAATATTACTTACATGTGCCCAGTTGGATTGACCTCACGGCTAATCTATGTGAAACTTTCCCCTGATGTTTTCAGTTTATATACATTGAAGTTCACACCTCTGGAACTCTCACCTTTATCTCATAATTTAACTCTTTCTTATGGATCATCTAAGTATTGGTGACAATAATATTAGCTAAAATTTATCAAACACTTATCAAGTATCAGGCACTACATTGTTTTCTCTTCCTTATCTTGTTTATTCATTCAACAAGTCCTGTTATTATTCCTGCTTTACAGAGAAGGAAACTGAGGCATAGACAGGATAAGAAGTTTTACAGAGGTTACTCTGTTGGTAGATGGTGGAGTCCTAGTTCCTAACCAGATCTGCCCAACTCCTGAATCTATGTTCTTAACCACCAGCCTGCACCGTTGATGATGATTCTGTTTTGTTTTTTTCCCTCTTGTAAATTCTGTTGCCGGGAATTCTGTCTATTTTTATTGACTACCCCACAAACCTGACCTGTGCTAGGTACACATAACATAAATTCTAGGTAAGAAATAGTGATTAACTTAATAGAGATTAGGTAGCATTTTCTCAGGGTTGGGCAGTTTCTAATTTGGTTGTTCAAAATGCGTTAGATCTATATGTCTTGATGAAGATAGTCGAGCATAAGAAGTTATTAATTGTAAAAATATAGAATATTGTGATAAAAACAATGTGTATATTTATATATTTTTTAAAACTTGACAATCTGTGCTTACATTTGTACATTTTTTTAAGGACTTTCTTTATTTATTTGAGGGAGAGGGACAGAGAGAGCAAGCACAAGCCAGGGGGAGGGGCAGAAGGAGAGGGAGAAACAGACTTTCCACTGAGCAGGGAGCCCGATGAGGGGCTCGATCTCAGGACCCTGAGATCATGGCCTGAGCCGAAGGCAGATGCTTAACCGACTGAGCCACCCGGGCACCCCTACATTTGTACATTTTTAAAATTAGAAATTAAAAGAAGACTATAAATGAGTGTGTATATACTTATAAATTATTTTTAAATTAACAAAAAAGAAGTGAGAAGGCATACACTAAATTTTTAATATTGGGTGCTTATGATGGGTGAGACTGAAGGGAAGGAAGAAGAGGCTTAGCTTTTCTTTAAACAAAAAAAAAATAAAGATTGAATCTTGGAACTTAATTTTTTTTTTAAAGGTTTCATTTGGGATTTTTTTAATAGTATCCTCTCTTGAAAGTATTCATTTTTTTTTTAATCGTACACTTGGCTGATTTTGAGCAAGTTGAATGTCGATTTTTCTTAATACTTATTATGAGAAGAATATTATATTGTAGTAAGTGGAAAAAATAGAAAATTTGGTATGTTTCTTCAGCATAGCTTGTCTGAACTTCATAACTGTAGGGCTGACACTTAGGATTGTGAATTTTACTTCCAAATTCAATCAAACAATCTCTTCTTAGAAAGTGTCTGACACTGACGGGGCGCCTGGGTGGCTCAGCCGTTAAGCGTCTGCCTTCGGCTCAGGTCATGATACCGCGGTCCTGGCATTGAGCCCTGCGTCCGGCTCCCGGCTCCGCGGGAAGCCTGCTTCTCCCTCTCCCACTCCCCCTGCTTGTGTTCTCTCTCTCTCTCTGTCAAATAAATAAATAAATAAATAAGTCTTTAAAAAAAAAAAGTCTGACACTGAGATTGTTGTTGATTTATTCTTCACATGGAAGATTTGATATTAATCTGTTAATTAATTCAAAAGTCTAGTCATATGAAAATATCTGTGTCCTTTTACCTATCATGCTTCACCAACAGAGAATGCCAGAAAACCAATATTTGAAGACTAGAGCTAAAATTTTTGAGATACAATATTCTCAAACATTGGCTGTAAAGTTTCTATAATTAGCATGACCCTTGGATAATGTCATTGGATATTTGATGAAACAGGGCATGAACTCTTCTCCTGCCATCCAGGGGGCCTGTAATACTACCCAGAATGACGCCCTGGGAATTTTAAACTATAAGACCGTTCTTATCTAAGAAAATGAGGGAGAGAGGCATTTGTCCATTCTACTGACTTCTGTTAGCAGATTTATGCCACTTAGATCAATATGTTTCTACCTTCCTACCTACCCCTTAGACTTACTTCTTAGATTAAAAGAAAAGGAAAAAAAAAGATATGCTTGATCCCAATTTTATAATTAAAAAAAACAATGTATGATAATAATTTTATAGAAAACCACTCTAGTTGCTATTCTTTGTTACAATATTTTTTACATGCCTAGAGATACAAAGATGCAAACACACAGAAAACTGTTGACTTTCCTTGCAGGACTATCATACATTTTAAGAAAACAACTAGAATTAAATTGAAGTAAGAGGCTAATAATGAGATACTTTGTTAAAAACATTTCAATCAGAAGTCATTATTTCTTCATAAACAGCTTTTCTAAGTGGTCATTGTTTTAGTAATTATAAGAACATTATCTTTTCTCTTACATCAGTCTTGACTAAAGATCAATTAAAGGAATAAAAGTCTCTTTTATAAAGATAAATACTGTTGGAGAAAGGATGGTTTTTAAAAATCACCTATTGTAACCAAAGGTTTGCTCTTTGATTAAAAGTATCTCTAAAACAAATAACCTGCATGCGTATATGTATGTGTAACTAATGCAATTAATCTTCATGCTAGATTAACTTGATAAAATATTGACCTAATTTGGGATTAAAAGATTACGAGCAACATTTTGCGCTGAAGGCTGTAACCTGCCTCATGTCAACGCAGTAATGACAGAATTAACCTCCCAAGGCCTCTTCAACTGGGACATTTCTGAGCTGCTACTTGAGCAGTGTTTGGATGACCTACAATGGTGGCTGGTGTACAAAAGGCCCCATGATGCTGTTTTCTCAGCCAGCTGAGCTGTTTGCCTGATTCAGAACAGTGCAAAGGGAAAACATAATTAAGAGACATTCTAGAAGTGTCCAGCTTCTGCTTGTCAAATAAATGTTTTAATTCACTAGTAAAACAAGTTGTCTGGAATTATTAAAAATATTTTTATTTTAAGCACAAAAACGCCATTTATAAACATTGTATAATTGCTTACAAATGTCAGACATTTTGCTTTTAAATGTAAAGATGAAGGTAGAAAAAATTTCCCTGTTGTTTAATTCTCTTTTTCTTGTGATGCTGGTTATAGTTTTCTGATAATTAATAAAGAATTCTTATCGACAGTTTAGTGTGGCTAGAGATAATGGTGCCTGACTCCTTTTTCTTATTGGGCTCACTGTGTATGATACATAAAATTACAATCTATAGTTAATGCTCAGTTATTCTTGGCAGTAAGGGATGAAGCAGCATAGCAGATGAAATACATAGATGATTAAAAATGATTTTTTTTTTTAGAAAAACAATTGTGGGAGAAAGAAAAGCAGTGTTAGTGCAATCTGTAATTATCAAGTGGAATAAAATAAAAACTGGCTCATAAGCCTTATATTCTTGAATGGATCATATCTTCCCTTAATAGAGTTTCTGACTATCTAGATCCTGATTTTCCTTATCTGTATAACTACACCAAATATTTGCATGGAATACTGATAGGACAAGCCCCATTCTTTCCACTTAGAAGTTGGTAAAAACTCCACATATGTGAGTATGTGAAAGAAGACTATCTCAGGCTGGGCCAGCCTCATGTGGAGACCTTCAAATAATGGTGTTCACAAGGGACTTTGAAGGGTTTTAAGTCAAGGCTTTATGACATAAAATGTGAACCACTTCCTAATCTTTCTACCATTTGAGCTTCCTTCTGGGTTTTAGCAATCAAAAATCTTCACGTGGAACACACATACAGTATTTTTTTCCCCAAGTTCTGTAACACCCTGTGGCTTCTCCATACACAGAGGTGATTTCCAGAGGAAAATTTTGACTCATGTTATGACCAAACTAAGAAATCTGTTGTCAATATTTCTTAGAAGAACATTTTAAGAAGAAGTAAATATACTATTGCATTTGATGAGTTTTCTATGGAAAGCAGTATGTTAATTTGGGATATGAGAAGCAATAAGATATATGAGCCAACTTGGACTAATTTGTTACTGGTTTTTCCTAAAAGTGAAAAATTCCTAACATCAATTAAGTCTACCTATATTAGTTGATATTTAATGGCTTATACTGGTTCGACCTACGTGTCTAAATGTACCTAAAAATACTTCAGAAATATTTATTACCAGGGGTTCTGATTTGCTGTGAACGGAGGGCTGCCGAGACTACTCTTTCAGCAATTTCTTGCCTGCTATTCTTTCTGCATCATTACTCATTTCCGTCCCTTGTTCAGTAGTGTTTTTATTCATGAGTGACTCAGAACCTCTTAGGAGTCTCTGCCATTTTATCTCTGCAAATATGTAGCATGTTGAACCGGTCCTCATTGTATTTCACATATAGAAACTCAAAATGAAAAGGAAAAATAACAGAAGAAATTGCCATGTTGTCGGAGTTCAACCCATTGAATGTGGCATATACGGCAGCTTATACTTAAGATGTTTTTATAGATAAAAAGACTTTTAGCTATTCTTGCTTTTCAGCAAGTCCAAAAAAATAATGGGTAAAAGAGATTGTAATCTTTCTGTCAGTTGTGTGTAATTGTTTCCACAAAATGATTAGTGCTTATAGTGAAAAAAGAGTAGACAAACACAAAGTTGTAATTTGTACTTGTATAAAAAGTTCTACTTTTGTACAAAGCATGAAATTAGTGTGTGCCAAAGAAAAGAACAGAAAATGTCTGTTTTTCTGACAAAATTGTTTCTATATAATGTTAATATTATTCAATTTAGCAGAAGTTATTGGGTAAGTGTTCCATGACATTTGTACTGCTTACATACCCTAAAGACAAAGAACTGGGCTAAAGCAAATTGACTTTTCTGTCCACATCTCCGTAAATTGCTCGTGAATTTGAGATTCTAGACTTGTATCTCCTTCTCAAAACTCTTTTTCTTCAGTTTCTGGCATGTCATTATCCCAATTCTCCTCATATATGGATGATTTTCTCTATTTCCTTTCCTTTTGTGGATCCTCTTTTTATTGTTATTACATTTCCCTACCTATTCTGTTTTACGTTTATTTTCATCTCTTTTTTGGTGAGCTTATTTATTCTCTTGACTTCAACTATTAATTTTAGGCCAATAGGATCAAAATTAACCTTGGTTATTTCTGAGGAGTGGGATTATGGGGGCTTTTTTTCTAATTTCTAACTGAATTTAACCTCTAATTTGAATTATTTTCAAATAACAGTTATTACTTTTAACATAAAAAGTAATTAGGACATTTGTATGCTGGCTCGGAATGGCTTACACTGGTAGTTCAGGTCTTAGATCTTTTATAGCAGAATTTGTCAGTTCCACTTACTGCTTTTTTATGTTTTTCCGCCCTTTGAGTCAAAGTAGAGTTCAAAAACCTGCTCATTACCACAGCTCCAGGGGCCTTAAAAGTGTGTACCAGAGTATTCTCATCAATTTACCATCATCTGCGAAGATCTCATCATTCTCTGCATTATTTCTGCGTTTATAGACCCCCCTGCTGCATTATGATGTCCCACTAGGGGATATGATGCTTTATACACTTCTAAGTTATTTCACCATTATTTAAATATTTTCCCATTTGATTTATAAATTCCCTAAAGTCTGCACACTGTAGTGAAGATAATGATAGTAGAACATAAGCCATGTTATTTTTCTCTGCTCAAACACCTTCAGTGTTTCACCAGTTCATTTGAGTAAAAAACAAGATCGTGGACAGGTATACATTCTTAGTCCACTTCTAAGTGTATACCCACAAGAAATGAAAGCAAGAACTCAAGCAGATACCTGTTCACAGCAGAGTTATTCACATTAGTCAAAGGGTGGAATCAAGCCAAATGCCCATCGACACATAGACAAAATGTTGCACGTATAAACAATGGAGTATTATTCAGCCCTAAAAAGAAATGAAATTCTGATCCATGCTACAACATGAGGGAACCTTGAAAACATGATGCTAAGTGAAATAAACCAGAAACAAAGGACACATATTGTACGATTCCATTTATATGAAATACCTAGAGCAGTCAAATTATAGTGACAGAAGGTGTGGCTACTAAGGTTTAGGAGAAGGCGGTGGTGGGAAGCTATTATTTAATGGGTGCAGAGTTTCAATTTGGGATGATGGAAAGTTCTGGAGGTGGATAATGACGATGGTTGCACAGTGTGAATGAACTCAGTACCACCAAAATGTACACTTACAAATGGGTAAAATGGCAAATTTAATGTTTATATATATATTTTACCACAGTAAAAAATGCTCTAGAAAAATATTTTTAAAAGTCTACTAAAAATCACATAAATAGCTACTTGTCGGGTGTCTGCATATGACTGTCAAGTTACATCTCCAGGTCTGAATTATGATTTGTCAATTCTTTCCTTCTCTTTCAGAAATGTCAGTTCTAAAACCTGCTTGCAGGAAGATGTAGGAACAAAAGGAAAACAAAGTTATGAACAACAAAAAATCAAGGGCAACAATGCAGTAATTGAAGTTTAGGGTCTTTGTGTATGGGGTCTGCGAAGAACTGGCCTAGGTGTTTTCCTTCATGCAGCCACTCAATTCAATGTGCCACTGCTGTTTTAGGTTCTGAGGGTCCAGCAGCAAATGAGACAGATAAGATCTCCAACCTAAGGGATAATCTCAGGTACTAATAAGTGCTATGAAGAAAGATAAAGCAGGATAAGGTGATGGAGTGCATGTGTGTGCACGCATACTTGAGTTGCTAAGATGGGATGGTGGTAGAGAAAGAGAGGTGGGAAAAAATCATGATTGTTTAACTTGTCTCTGTACTACATATTGCTGCAGTAGTTTCCGATGATGATTGTACTCATCCGAAAGTCCAACGAGAACTACATTACTAAGGGGTCTCTCTCTCTCTCTCTCTCTCACACACACACAAACACACACACACACACACACACACACACACACACACAGTTCTTTCCTTGGGTCTTTGGAAACATGGCTTTGATGATGTGCCTTTGCAAGGGTGGAAAAATTTACATAACAATTCGTGTGTATGCATTGCATTACTTCAACTTCCCACACCTGTTTCTGTGTTGCCTTGCCCAGTCTCTTTTAGCAATATTGACAAGAGGGAAAATCATATTCTCACAGTGCATGTGTATGTTTTTCTAAGCAGATTCACTCCCTGAGATATTTATTGCTATTGCCTTTTGTTGTCCATTAACACCTGAGTTTATTGTGGTTAGAGTATATATTCCTTTTTTAAAAAAAAACTTGTGTACCTCCCAACACTTTCTTCAGTGTCTATAGCCAGGTGTTTTTTCAGTAAATATTTCTCAAATTAAACTGAATCCATGATTTGAAGGTTTAGTTTTGCATGTTAGCGGTGGTCAGAATTTCATGGTTGTGTTATTATTGTTAAGAGATCTTAATCATATTTTTCTTCCTTTGGAATTGTTTATGATTATACAAGGTAGTACTTTTGGAGTGTGCCAGCCTACAGAGTTTGAGAAGCTAAAAGAAATGTCTTACGGAAAGTCTGTTGACTTCCTGCTCATTTATTATTGTTAATGAACAGAGCTGTCACCTACTCTGGAGCATGCCTCAGGTGCCCCGGCTTTCTGGAGTTTTTCAGAGTCATCTTATTCTGCCTTGATAGAATCATGAGGCTTTTTCAAAGGTGGGTGGGAGGGTGGATTTAGTTGTTGGGTCTTGACATTTTATTTTTTGTATTTTGGATGAAGTTCCCATGGAAGCTCTGCAAATACTTCTAGTCAAAGAATAAACCACTTTACAAACAGATGTCTTGATGGCAACTTTTTCATGCAGTCATGTTCCCTTAAAAGTTTATTTAGGGACTGAATAGTTTTATTTATAGAATTGGACAGAAAATAATCTTGAGGTCACTCAGATTCTTCTAATTGTTTTAGGATCTCTACTGCAAACATTTTGGAAGGTATTTCTGGATGCATTTATCAGACTTCATTTTATAACTGTTTTGAAAGTGAAAATTTTTTTTCTCTGATACCTCCAATTAGAACAAAAGGATGCTTCCCTATTTCTTCAATGCCATCATTCCCCAGTATTTTGTCCTTAGCCTTCCTTAGCCTTGGGATCCTCTGGGTCATCTCACATGCTATCTAAATTTTTAAATGTTCCTACTCTTTGCACTAATGGCTCCTATTTTCTTGATCCATCTGGCTTCTGTCCAGTCCCTAGGTCCCTCCTCTTCTCCCTTTCCTTCCTCCAGGCTGGACTCTGACTGGCTTCCCAGATTACTCTCACATCAGCATCCTTAAATTCATCTTCTAATTACAAGCTTCTGATCCTGGATTGTCATCACAATCCACTTTCTCTGCTCCTATGTCCAGGCAGCTGAACTTCCCAAAGAAGAATCGCATAAACTTGAACATCAACCAGTATAAAACCACGGGCCCCAATCTGACCAATTGTTGTTATATGCCCCCTGTTCTAGCATTTTATCCAATCACTTTGAAGATTTAAACATTTGCCACATTTCTCATAACATGTTTAACTTTTTCCTCCTGTCAGTGAATGACCTCTTGATTTACTGAGAAAATTGTTCTTCTCACAATTGTAAGGCAAACTCCCATCGTAACTTGTTCTTCTACCTATAAGCTCTTTATATCTAGACCAAACTTAAAGTCTTTTTCCTAAACTCAGGAGATACATCTATCCACCCTATCCTTGAATTCTATTCTATCCCCATTTTGCTGGACTGTACTCCATTTTTGAGGGCCCAGCCCCACCTTCAAACTCACCCTCTCTAAAAGGATCCTCCTTATAAGCCTATAGGAATGATTAAATCTCTCCCATTCTAATAAAATATCTCTAACCCTGAGCCCCTACAGATATTATTCATTTTTTCTTCTCCTTTTCTCATCTAAACTTCATAAAAGAGAAAATTTTGACTTTAATTTTTCAGTTCTCTGAAATGTGATTTTATTTTGAACCACATATTGAAACTTTCTTTTTTTGTATTAAGGTTACATCTATATACTTAAGTTTTCTAAAACCAATACTTGGTTTTTCATCGTTATATTACTGGGGTGGACACTGGACATAAAAAGACATATATTACAAAATTTTAAATTATTTTCACTTTTAGTGAAATTTTATTTTATGCTAGAAAATTCACAACAAATTAAATATTGCCTCAATTCAACATTCTTACTTAGGGTGGCAAGGGTACAAAAATCAAGGTTTGCAAAGATACAAAGCAGTAAGATCATTCACAACAAAAAGAATAAAACTACTCAGTCTGGAAAAAATACCATAACGTGGATTTTATAGGATTTTAGGAAAGTGACTGCCATTTTTAAAAAGAAGAGTAATGAAGTAATGCAGTATCTTTATTCCATTAGGACACAGTGATCTGGCTTAGGGAGCTCAGAGACTCTTTAAATGTGTCGGGTTTCAGTTCCTCTTCCCACCCCTTCATCTTTTTTGAATGCTTATAACTCATCCAGGCCTATATCATATGAGGTATCATAGTCATGGACAAGGCAACTATTCATTGGCCTGAAATATTTGGTGGTCTTCTCCCCTTTGACAAAATAGGAAAGCCTAGGGAGGTGGACCACATTCTATGCTGTAGGTGGCTTCATAGGAATGACTTAATAATTGCTACCCATATAATACCTGTAAAATTTTTCCTTCCCCTGCCAATCTTTTAGCAGATTTAAAATTGTAAATATTTGGAGTTTTTATATAACTCCAAATCATAGCCCATTTGTTTGTTTTTATACTGACTCGTCTATGTACATAATATGAATGGCAGTTAAATAAAGTTCTCTTATTCTATAAACATCCTTTGAGGGTGATGTTTTTCATCAGCTTCTTTTATATTTCAAAATGTTTTCCAAGCAGTTACATTATTCATGGAGTTATTTTTCTTACTATTTTGCTATTTAAAATGAAGAAATATATTTTAGCTTCTACTATTGTTTATTGTTTATTATTTCTTCAGAAACAGGAGAAGCCAAAGTCTCTCTATTTTTACAACTAAATTCATGACGTATTTGTTTTGAGATTTAAAAAAAAAAAATCCAGCACTGTGGAGCTTTCTACCCGGGTGCTGTGACACTGAGTCCTCTTGCCCCATGGTTTAAAGGTGTGAAGAAAGATTGATGTCTTCAGCCCTGAGGAAGCAGGGTAGACTCTCAGCCAAAGGCAGTTTTCTCTGTGAAACCAGTGCCCAAAGAAATATTACCATTTCCTTTGTATGCTACAATATGAAAATAATCAGGAAGGACTACTTTAGAGTAAAACCAAACTTAGCTTGAGGACAGTTATGGGGAAAAACAAAATCCTGATTATTTGTTTATGCAGCTGTCTATATTACTCCAGAATAATGAATAAAGATTTTTTTTATTAAAAATCAAGAAATCAAAGTTGTTTTTGATAGTTATTGACTGGTAATAAAAGGCTGTATATCTCAATGTGCAAGTAGTTTGATGTTCATTTTTAAAGTGAGAGTAATTTTTTTTAAAGATTTTATTTATTTATTTGAAAGAGAGAGAATGAGAGATAGAGAGCACGAGAGGGAAGAGGGTCAGAGGGAGAAGCAGACTCCCTGCCGAGCAGGGAGCCTGATGCGGGACTCGATCCCGGAACTCCAGGATCATGACCTGAGCCGAAGGCAGTTGCTTAACCAACTGAGCCACCCAGGCGCCCGAGTAATTTTATAAGCAATTGTTTTTGAATAATACATTGCATAATGATGGTCTATGGGTAAACTGACTGGTAAGTAAACATAAGTTTGAAAGTGTGTTTATACATAAAGACTGGCTTCATTGATTCTAATTCTAAAAAAATAATATAATTTCAGCCAACAAAGAGGTTTTTTTCGGTTATTATAATGTGAAATAGCCAGTTTGAGTCCATGTTTTTTAGTCATTATTATTCTTTTATGCTTCATGCATTAACAACCACTAGAGCAATATTATACAAAATAAAATTTCTGACAGGTACTTTTCCCTTTTTGTGGATCAAAGTGAATTCAATAATTTTTGCATTAAATATGTTTTATTGGCTTATCCATCAAATACTTATTGACCACCTGGAACTTAAGAAACAACAGATGAACATAAGGGAAGGGAAGAAAAAAGAAAATAAGATG
Source organism: Callorhinus ursinus (assembly GCF_003265705.2). Lineage (NCBI taxonomy): Eukaryota > Metazoa > Chordata > Mammalia > Carnivora > Otariidae > Callorhinus > Callorhinus ursinus. Next base: position 91,881,543 of record NW_027397066.1, on the reverse strand, counting down.
AAAATAGAAACAGGGTAAACAATAAGAGACACCAAACTCTAGGAAACAAACTGAGGGTTGCTGGAGGAGAGGTACGTGGGGGGAATGGGTAACTGAGTGATGGGCATAAAGGAGGGCACTTGATGTAATGAGCACTGGATGTTATTTGCAACTGATGAATCACTAAATTCTACCCTGGTAACTAATAATGCAGTATATGTTAACTAAATTGAATTTAAATAAAAAATTAAAAAAAATATTTATTGACTACCTATTATTGGCCAGATGCAGTGAGATGTCAGAGCAATGGAAACTCAAGATGGAATTCTCCTCAAGCTCACAATGTTAAGTTGGGACTGTGGATTCCTTCTTTTTGTACTAATATATGCAAAAGTACACAGCCTGAGTTTATCCTGAGGAACTAGAACTTAATTTATACTGTTTCCTATAAAGAAGAAAACGAGCTCTTCTACTTAGGGAAAGAGAGAATTTGTTCTTGAAATCATAGAGGAGAGGATCAATGAGAGTCCTGCCATGTTACTGTTAGGGACTATTAGCTCCTGTAGACCACAAAACTCTATTTTTGAAATGATCATGAAGTCATAATGATAATTCAGCTATCAGCCCAAATACCTGAACTTCCTAATTTTTGATGTTTTGGAAACAGTTAAAAATATTTCTTAGTTTCAACTGAGTCTAAGCAGAGAGCTTTTTTTCCTGATAAGGTAATTTTCACTGTAAGAAATGTTGAAGTAGGTAATGAAACTTGTAAGAAAAAACCCAAAACCTAAGTTGCTTTAGGATGTTAGATTTGTTTGTAAGTGAAAATTGTATCACTACAACTATTTCACCAAGTACTCCTCAAGAATTTTGGTAACTCCTATCCTGGAAAAATGTAAACCTCTTTTATCGAGATCTAAATTTGTTTTTATTAGATGTATGTAAGTGTTTACATCTATTAACTCTCTCAGATGGTTCTGGAACTGATGTTCAAGTCTTTTTGTGAAAAAAAAAATCCTATACTGCATTTATCATCATAATAAATGTATTAATACAATCATGATTATTTACTTCCTTTTGGCTTTAAATTTCATTAAGTGATAATATTGTCTTAAAAATTTATTCCAGAGGGAAGAAAGCAAACACATGTCATTTGGCTATCGATGTCAAAGTTTCCTTTCATCCTGGGGGCCTGGTAGGGGAGGATATAGGGAGGAGACAAAGTAGTGTTAGGAGAATGAAGGCTCTGTTTTTCTTGGAGGTGGGGGTATTATTTTATGAATCCAATTTCATATCTATCTTGCCATCTGTCACTAGACAGAAGAGATATAGGACAGTGGCAAACTCATGTTAAAAAGGCTGTCTTGGGATAACAAAGAGAAAAGTTAATGGACATGGATTTACAAATTATTAATGATTTTTCTTGTCATTTCTTGAAAAATGAAAGCTATGCACGCTGCCTCTTTCCCCAAACAGATTGCATTTTATTCCTCTGCAGTTTGTCCATCAGCCTTCACTCTGACAACATAATCCAGAACTAATCCAGAGCATTCAGTTTTCCTTGTTGGCTCTCAGGCAGCCTGCTTAGACAAATCCTGCTACCTGTCAGCCCTCCTGTGTGTGCCAAACCGGCTGCCAGGTTCACCTCTGGGGAAGCCGGAAGACCTGCTGAGTTAACCCCAACTTCCCTTCCTGTAATCCACAGTAAATAGGGAGGATGTGAACAGGCTAACTGTTTTAATCAGTCCTGGATCCTTTAAAATCTGTTTCATACACAGCTTTAAGAACTCAGGTTATGAACATCTCTACGTAAAATCACATGGCAGTTCCTCCAAAATGTGGGCCCTGGAGAAGCAGATGTATCAGATACACTGCAAGGTCTTAATCTTCTAGAGTAGTCTGTGAAAATATATACATCATTTCCCTAGACCACATCGTTGCTTGTAAATAACTTCCTAATTGTCAGGATAAGGTCAAAACTGATGGAGGGGTAAAAAAGAAAAGGAAACCCCGCCACCTAAATCGGTAATCTATAAAGACTCACACTTTGCTTATTTCTAAAATGTTTGCCATAATTTACTTTCTCTTTATCCCCCGACTCCCCCAATACATGTATACACACACGCGTTAATTCTTATTGCATGACAGTGAATTTGAATATTGTTTACAGATCGGTCTCAAATGCTTCCAATATGAGCAAATAACCAAAGTTTTCAAATGAGTAAATATAAATTAATGTTGCATGACATTTAAATGAGTCACATAGACTTGATCAAGAATAAAAATGGAGCACATTGAAGTAAAAAGCCTTTTAAAAATACTCACTCTTTATTCAAAAAGAACAACACACCACCTTCTCCTTGTTTGCATTCAAGGCACATCAGTCTATCTGCTCCTGCAGTATCAACAATCCACAGCAGAAAACAAAACAAAGCAAAACAAAACACACACACAAAAACCCCCCACAAAAAAACCCAAAACCCAAAACCCAAAAAACAAACTTCCATGAACATGGCATTCCAAGAAACACTTTCAAGTTTCACTAAGTTTAGCCTTCCGAGAAATGTAATAGAACTTCACTCAGCTCTTTCAGTGTTGGGAAGGTAAAATATCCAGGTTAACAGGGAGGAGGAAAGCAGAGACCAGCCCCTGGGGAGAGAACAGAACTCTACCACAAAGAGTGGGAATCACTGTGATTCTAATGAGAATCTTTAGTTTTCCTTCATTTAATCTCAGGCTTTTCTTTAAGAGCGAGAAGGACCAGGTTTGACCCCTTCCCACTTACTCCCTCCCACAGAGCAGAAGATGACAGATGAGGAAGGGTCGTTATGCAAAACAAACACCCAGATACGGTTCAACGAAACGAGTACGCTTGTATGCATGTAATCAGCATACACACACCACTCACTTGTTGGTTTCTGACCTAACCAGTTTTGAAATTAAAAATTTTATTCCTATTTAATCCTTGTGATGATGGATGTCTTTTTGTATAAACAATTACATGTTAAAACTGTGCAGTAGAAAAGAAAACAAGGATTCTGTTTTTTGAATATGCAATAATTTTTTAAAAACAAATCTTTTATTTTTTTTTCTATTCAACAGGTCATAAATCCTTGTATTTATTTGAAAATGGAATTTTAATTTTTTTTCAAACTTCTTTGGTTTGCTTTTGTTAGCATCCTTTCCACCTCTCTTTTTCCATGGCACATATTCTTACTTTTCTTTTACACCTTTAAATTCCTATTTGTTTCGTTGGTGGTAAAGTTTACTAGGGTGTCAGACAGTAATTTATCACAAAGCAGCTGCCTTTCATAATTAAGGTGAGAACAGGCCCTATAAGATAAAGCTTGTTTTAAAACAGACCAATTATTTTATTTTATTTATCTTGTGTTTTATTTTATTTTATTTTTGAGAGTAGGCAGTTATTCAACTGAGATTTGGAAATAAAGTTTGAAATCAGAAATAAAGATGAAATTGAAAAAAATTAGTCACTGGAGTAAAAATCTTCAAAGTCTTCCATAAGATTATATTGATCACTATTAAAAATGTGTTTAAAAGACAACTTTTTTAGGGCATGGAGACTCAGCTCCACCACCCACTAGCTGGGTAAGCAGGAGATACTTATTCTGTATGCTTCATTCTCTTCTCTACAATGGAGAATACCTGTTCTGTCATGTTTCTGTTCAGATTGTTTGAAATAAAATATCTGTAGTGCTTAAGATGGAGCCTGGCATAGAAAATGAGCTTGATGCATTTAGCAGTTATTCCTGAGTACAAATGTACTCATTGAACCTCATTTAAACTTCCAGGGTAAGAATTCTTTAGTCAGGAATCATAGGTTGGTATTTTGTTAATGAAAATGTTGAGTTGTTTAAGGTTCATATTAGGTGGAATATTTAGAATCTATATACCAGAATTTTTTTCCAGAGCTTTAGAACTTTAGAAAAGAGCTCTGATCCTTTGGGATACTGAGTAAATTGATTTAAAACCCCTCATATACTACTTTGACCTGAGATTTTTCAGGGCTTAAGTTGACCTACTTTTTGTTTGTATTTGACTTATTTACTCAGTGGAGAACACACTATTTTCAGAATAGTAAGAAAAGTGCCAGGATGCATCATTAAAGATATATATATATTTATATTTGTATTTTCATATATATTTATATGTATATATTTAAATATAAATTATTATATACTATATACTATATATAGTATATATATATTAAATAGAAATACAAAAAATCAATAGGCACATTGAGAAACAGCAGCTTCATAGGTTTCTGCCTGGTTTATACATTATAAGGCAACTTCATCTTGAGCTGTTATGCTGTTTAGAATACATTGACTACTATACAATTGATCAATACATTGTAAACAAATGCTAAAAATGTTATGTCATTTTTGATCATCTTTCCTTTCTAAAGTACCAGTTGTAAGACGCTATCTGGTTATTGATCATGTTTCTTTATCGGCTCTGCACATTATGGTATGTTTGCAGTTGGTACATAAACTAAACAATACTGGCCTAATTCATTGACCTTTGAAATCTGGGTCTAAATGGCAGTAAAACAAGGAGACTGATCACACTTAAGCAAGTCTTGAACTCCGTCTCACTGTCTGGTAAAATTTGAAATGATCACAACCCAGAAAGTAAATGAGACAGTATAATTTACCTGAAGAAAAAAGAATGTTCAAATCTATGGATGAAAATAAAATTTGAACTTTGAATTTTTAAGTCAGTAATTTCTTTCAGGAAAGAGGAACGATACTCATTTGCAGGAACTAGTATGAGGAGACCAATCTTGGCCAGAATTTTGACTCCTTTTTCAGCCAAGGGATAATAGGTTGACCCTAGAATGGTGTGAATAACATGTGGCTGATTTTAATTTGGGATGAAATATCTCAAAAACTTAATGTTTTTGTGGTTTGGGGCTTTCAGAACAAAAATTTGTCTAATGCTTGGAACACACATTATTCAGTGACCACACATAAATCTTTCTACCGAATGAATTCTAAGTTTATATTAAAAAATATAAAAATAGGGCGCCTGGGTGGCTCAGTCGGTTAAGCGACTGCCTTCGGCTCAGGTCATGATACTGGAGTCCCGGGATCGAGTCCCGCATTGGGCTCCCTGCTCGGCAGGAAGTCTGCTTCTCCCTCTGACCGTCCCCCCTCTCATGTGCTCTCTCTTTCATTCTCTCTCAAATAAATAAATAAAATCTTTAAAAAATATATAAAAATACGCACAAATTAAAAAGAGGAGAAAGAAAAATCTAAATTAAGTAGAGCTAATGAAACTAATGTGAGCTTTTAAAGAACAGATTACTACATCCTTCCCCAGTCCCCGGAGGTTTGATACAGATTGTTTGACTTTTATTTTTATTTTTATTTTTTAAAGATTTTATTTAGGGCACCTGGGTGGCTCAGTTGGTTAAGCGACTGCCTTTGGCTCAGGTCATGATCCTGGAGTCCCAGGATCGAGTCCCGCATCGGGCTCCCTGCTCAGCAGTGAGTCTGCTTCTCCCTCGGACCCTCCCCCCTCTCATGCTCTCTCTCTCTCTCTCTATCTCATTCTCTCTCTCAAATGAATAAATAAAATCTTTAAAAAAAATAAAAAAATAAAAAGATCTTATTTATTCATTTGAGAGGAAGAGAGAGAGAGAGCACAAGAGAGGGGAAAGGGCAGAGGGAGAGGGAAAGGCAGACACCCCGCTGAGCAGGGAGCCCCACGTGGTGCTGGATCCCAGGGCCCTGGGATCATGACCTGAACTGAAGGCAGCCACTTAACCAACCGAGCCAACCAGGTGCCCCACAGTTTGACTTTTTAAAATGAGATCATACAGTACTTATAAGTAACATGCTTTCAGAATTTATCCTAACATTATTACTTTTATTACTTAAGAGTTATTCTTTTATATAATGTTCCAATAAATATTTAGCTATCTCCCTTTTGAAAGATAAGATTGTCTTCAAGTTTTCACTATTTTGATCATTCAGATGTGTAATCTATTTGCATTGTTTCACACTTATTATTTCCTTAGGATAAATTCTTAGGGGTGAAATAAATAGATTAGATTGTATCTATTTTTAAAACTTCAATATATATTGCACATATGACCTTTTAAAAGGATGTATTGATTTAGACTTGAACACCCTCTTCATATGATTATTAGCATCGATATTCCATTACACTAATTGCTTTCATTTTTTAATTGTTTTTCAATCTGCAAGATAAAAAAGAGATATATTTTATTATTTTAATTTGCACTTGCTTGACTAACAGAGTAAACAACTTTTCAGATTTATTGGCCATTTCATTCCTTTTTTAACTCCTCTATTTATTTACTGTTGCCTACTTTTCTACTGAGTTGTGAATTTTTCTTATTTATCTGTGAGAAATTTTTGTATAGTAAATATTTTCCACTTCACTTATATATAAAATAAATACATGATATATTCAGATAGTAAATATAGTTTCACTATATAGTCAAGTTTATTTCTCCTTTTTACATTTCAGTTGTTATATGTTTTTGATTCCTAGTTTTATGGCATTATGATCAGAGAATATGGCCTCTCAAAATTTTGCTTTTGTGGATTCTGTTGCAGTTTTCTTTGTGACCTAATACAGAATTGTTTTTAAATAAACATTTCATGAGTACTTAGAAAAGAAACTATGTTCTCTGTTATATTGAATCCAGGATATTAATCTTACATTATTTAGATATTCTATATTTTATTCCCTTTTCATTTACTCAATCTGACAGAGATTGAGTAGTAAATTAAATTCTTCCACTACAATTATATGTCTAAAAATTTCCAAAGACTTACAATACTTGCATTATATATTTTGAAATTGTTATTAATTATTGAAAGTTTATGACTTAAACTTTTATTTAGGATGGATTGTACTGCTTTTATCTTAAAATAACCCTCTTAGACAAACATAATATTCTTCCTTAAATTATTCTTATTCATATTGTTCACTAGATCTTTGAAAATTCTTTTTACTTTCACTCTCCCATGCCATTTATCTAGGGATACTCTTTTATTTGTTTAGTATTTCTGTATATATCTCTTTAAGTAAGTTAGAGTTTTAGTGGTTTGTAGATAGCTCCCTTGGTCAGGTTTTGGTGTGAGGATTAGAGTAACATCAAAAAGTGCATTTGAAACTGGAAGGCATTATGCTGAGCAAAATAAGTCAATCAGAGAAAGACATGTATCATATGACCTCACTGATATGAGGAATTCTTAATCTCAGGAAACAAACTGAGGGTTGCTGGAGTGGTGGGGGGTGGGGGGATGGGTTAGCCTGGTGATGGGTATTAAAGAGGGCACGTTCTGCGTGGAGCACTGGGTGTTATACACAGACAATGAATCATGAAACACTACATCAAAAACTAATGATGTAATGTATGGTGATTAACATAACATAATAATAAAAAATAATATTTAAAAAAAGTACATTTGAAACTAATTTTTTTTTCTGTGTTAGATAATATTACATAACATTGTCATTATCTCTTTCTTAGGAGATCAAAGTAACTCATTGGTAAAGTTATTTTTGTCTGAAACTGAGGACAAAATCTCTGATATACTTTCCATTTCTTCCATTTTATATCTCTCTTCAGGTTCCTTATTTTATGTGTGTACTTTTTAAGTGTACATATATTTTAAAGTTATATAAAGTTTCACATTTATTAGTACTGGAATATACAGAATATTGCCTAAAAATCTTTTAAATCTTGTTTCTTTGTTGTTATGCATCTTTCTTGTTCTGATATGTGGTTATTTTTATATAGTCTTTTCCCTTATTTTATTGGCCAGAAATCTGTCTCTTTTATTGTTGATACTTAAGTCTTAATTAGTCTATTGCTAATATCATTTTGGTTTAACATTCACTAATCTGTTATTTTCAATATTTAATTCCTCCTGATTAGGATCTCACACATTCTTCTGTGAATCTGAATTTGGCACTTGTTAGCTGTGTGATTTTGCACAAGTTGCTTAAACTCTCTGAGCCTGTTTCCCACATGTAAAACTCAAACAATGGTATCTACCTCAGAAAGTCAGAGTTAAACTAAAGTGTTTAATAGACTGTAGTAGCAGGGTGGTTGCTTAGAATAGAAGCTTCTTTGTCTGACTCTTGATTTTGGTTTAGGTCATGATCTTGGGGTTGTGAGATTGAGCCCCATGCAAGGTTCTCTCTCACCCTCTCCCTCTTTCCTTCCTCCCCTAAAAAACAAAACAAAACAAAGTAAGACAAAAAAAAGAAGCTTCTATTGATATTGTTAATGCTTATATAATAATTTTAATGTTTTAAGTTAAGTGCTTGCTTCATTTATTTTTATTTCATAATGATTACCCTTAAGGCTATACATTTCTCTTCATTAAGCTTTGGTTATGTCTTTTAAGAGTTGAAATGTAGTGGTCTCAATTTTATCATTTCCTGAGTTGTTTACTATGGCTTTTAAAATTTATTATTTATGTACCCCTGAAACAAATAATACATTATATGTTAATAAAAAAATAAAGTGGAGACAAGAAAAATTATTATTTAACTGAATAGTGATTTAGATAAGCTTTTTAAAATTCCAAGAGGGTACTTTTTCACTTAGAATTTGTTATTAATTTTCCTTTTTTTTTTTTGTATTGTCAGATACAGATATGGATAGGGCTTATACAATTTCTGAAGTTGGGGATTTATTGATATTTCTTAGTATATATATATATTTGTGCATATCTATGTTTATATATATGTATGTATATGTGTGTGTATTATAATATTTTGAAAATATCCAATAAATACTTGAAGAGAAATTAATTTTAGGCTCTATAGGGTACATAGTTGTAGTACAACCTTATAAGAGTTTTAATTTTCTCTGCCCTTATATATCATTTATGTATTCACTTTGTCACATGTTTAAAAGGAAATAATAGAGGCGCCTGGGTGGCTCTGTCGGTTGAGAGTCCAACTCTTGATTTTGGCTCAGGTGCTGATCTCTGGGTTGTGAAATCAAGCCCCCCATTGGGCTCGGCTCTCAGTGGGGAGTCTGCTTGAGATTCTCTCTCTCTCTCTCCCTCTCCCCTTCCCCTGCTTGTGTGTGCTCTTTCTTTCTCTCTAAAATAAATAAATAAATCTTAAAAAAAAGAAATAGTAAAATTTCCAACAATAATAATTTATGACATTTCTCATTATATTTATAACACTTTTCTTACCTTATCTCAGAACAGTAAGTTTGCTTCATGTTAAGGTAAAAGTAAATTTAAATTGGGATTTTAAAAGGTATATCTTGTAATTAAAGAAATTAGTTGCACATTTTTTTAGAAGGGGGAGGAGCAGAGGGAGAGAGAATCTCAGGCAGGCTCCATGTCCAGCGCAAAGACTCCATCTCACAACCTTGAGATCATGACCTGAGCCAAAATCAAGAGTCAGGTGCTTAACCAACTGAGCCATCCAGGTGCCCCTGGTTGCACTTTTGGCAACTTTTGTTTGGACTTCCGGGCCTTTCCTCTCTAAAACAGGGTGCTTAATTAATTTTTTTTTCATCTTTATGTCCCATCTGCAAATTCTAGGACAATCGATAATCTTATTCAATATCCTATTGCATTAGATTTAGGTGGTACTACAAATTTTATTTTTTCTCTTTGTCTTTTTTTGATAATCTATGGGAATTTGAGAGGGGCTGGTTTGGAGTAAATGAAAAACAAAAATAAAACAAAGAAACAAAAACAGCAACTTGAAACTAGAGGTGGATTTTTTCCTTTTTAAAAAACAAAATAACTCCCTGCTAAGAAAATGAGGTATTGTGAACCTAGGGAGGAAAGTCGGGAACAAGGTTTATGTACTGGTGAAAATTATTTTCCTCATTTCAACAAACAGAGCTTATCGAACAACTTATTTGTTCATCCCAAAGCATTCATCTACAAGACACAAGGTATTGTGGGTCACACACCTAGTGCCGTTGGGGTATTTAAAGGTTAATATGACAGTTTTTGCACCTACAGAATTTGTCTGTAGTAGAGAGACAACACATGGTCATAATTAAGTAAACACAGATATGAAGAAATTTCTGTTTTCTTAGCAGCTGGTATAAAAACTTCATTTTATGAGGGGACTCCCACCACCCCTGCCTCCCAATGATGTTCTTGATAATTTGATGAGCCCACATCTAGACATAGGCTAAGACTCTAAAGTCCTACTATCATTCAGGGTCCAGACTTTATAGAGAAGAGAAAGCCCTCTGCCTCACAGAGGGCCATTTGGCCAGTGCAGTGACCACTCTGGTTGGCCAAGTGTGAGAAGATAAGAATCCCTGGGGCCAACGAGTGGAGACAGGGATTTGGGGAAGACAGAATATAGTTAATAGGGATTTTAAATGATTTTTACATTGTTTGTTGAGGATCTGTAATGTAAAACACTGTCCTACAAGTCATACAATTTTCTGTAAAAAAAGAAATCTTCATTTCTTATCAGTTAATTTGTCAAATGGACTTTTTGGGAAATGCTAAAAAGCAGAGAGACTTGCATACAAGCTGGAGCCAAGTGAAAACAGAAGTGGTTACATAGATATTGGAAACCAAAGAGAAAGGAGGAAAGCGGACATTTGGGTAACAGCAGATCAAAATTTTTGATGTGACAAAAGTTAGCCACAAAATTCCCCCCCCACACAAAGGAATTTAGAAAATGAAAAGATTATTTCTCATTGTGTCGTTAGAAGATCCATGGAGATGCTGGCATGTGAGATGGGTTTCTTTGGAAAGTGAGTTGCAATCATAAGAGATATGTTGAGGATATTTGTAGTGTGAAGAAGAAAGTGGGTAGATTTGGAAAGGTAAACATGTATCAGTTGTGTTCAGAGAATGGGGAGCAATTCAGTTTGTTCAGACCTTAAAGACAATGTAGGGGAGTTGAGAAAATAATGTTGAATGTATATAAATGAAAAGATGAACATGTTTCTAAATGTTATGGTCCATACCAAATATAGTAGTAATATGCTCCTGGCCAAATCAATAGGTATATTAAAGTAATTCTTATGAAAAACTATGGCTTGTTTTATGAAACAAAATAGTTTTAAAACTTACCCAGAATAATAATCATATGAATGTATGTTCATAAAAAATTGCAATGATAAACAAAATGCAGATGAATAATTTAAACATTTCAGTAGTGGTGTTGAGAATAGGCAGAGCAATGCACTAGGATCCCTTGAAATAGGCTGCTTGGGTTCAAGAAGTCATTAGAGTTGAATTGTAAAGGGAAGGCTTATTTGATAAACAGTGTTTAACTGGCCGTTTGGGGGGAAAGAAGATAATCTAAGCCCTAACATTTCATATCTTACATAAAAAAGTCATGTTAAATCAAATAGTTTAAAAATAAGGAAGCACCTAGAAACAAATGCAATGTAATAACTATGAAACTTTTATTTTGGGGAGAAAGGGTAAGCATAGGACTGTCCAGTTTTAGAAGTAACTGCAGTCATCATAGATTTGAATGACTATAGTTGATATAAACGGGATTGATATAAGCAAATAGGCTATAAAGAAATAGGCTATAATTAAATGGGAATTTGATAGAAGGAGAGTCCATTTTGAAGTTTTTTTTTTTTTTAAGTAAACTCCCTGCCCCCCATCCAGCCAAGGAGAGTCCATTTTGGATTGCAGCAATTGAAATCACATCAGGACCAGAATTGGTGCTTGAGAGAAAGAAAGGATTTGTTTAGAATAGGGTAAGTGGCTGGGGGGTGAGTGTGAAGTGGCCTGGAGCTACTGAAGACATTTGCAAGGCAGAGCAAATCCTACTGGCCTGCTGGGAGCAAACTGCTGTGCGGTTGGGAATCCCTGAGAGGTCAGACTAAGAAAAGCCTGAGGGGGGCACCTGGCTCAGTCAGTTGGGCATCTGCCTTCAGCTCAGGTCTTGATCTCAGGGTCCTGGAATCGAGGCCCTTGTCCGGCTCCCTGCTCAGCAGGGAGCCTGCTTCTCCTTCTCACTCGGGGGCCCCTCCTTTCTGCTTGAGCGTGCTCTCTCTCTCAAATAAATAAATAAAATCTTAAAAAAAAAAAAAAGAAAGGCCTTTAGAATCAGGTTCAGGAGTGTGCACCGAGGAGTGTACGAAATCTTTCAGAGGGTATTGTGGGAAATTAGGAATGAAACACGGAGAGAAAAGTGCTTTATTTTTGTTTTTAATGATTTTCCATTTGCTTATCCAGTATTTTGCCTTTTCACTATAAAACTCCAGAGAGGAAAAGCTGAAATGCTCTTTCATTGAAAATGTCTTTGTGACCCCTTGTTCTGAGTTTGAAATGTGGAATATACTCACAACAGTTAAATCAACATTAAAGCCAAATGACAGGAAATGAGCAAGGGCTTGGCATAATTGTTTTGTGCCAGTCAGCACCATTTATTTCTGATGGAGTGCATTTTCAACTAATGATTCCAGCACTGAACAAGATAAGGTTTGTCTTGCCTTGGCTTGTAAATTCTAAAATAGTGAGCCATTCTCAAGAGTCATAAAATATAGGGCGACACTTCTTGGCAATTACTCTTTTGTTGATTACAGTGCTCCATTTCATCTCTTTTTTTGCATTTTGATTCATTTATGTAATATTTTTCATTGATTATTCTTTTCATTGATTTTTCTGGCTCTAGTTCTAATCACTCAGTTTGCCTGTGACAGTGACACCACAACAAAATGGTGAGAAACGGTGAAATCTGGGAGCAATTTTCCCAGGAAGATTGGCTAAATTCTAGAAATGATTAATGAAAATGGCTAATATGTATAGCTGTGTGTGTAAATGTAATAGCTAAACCAAGAATCTTTAAAACAATCCACCGAGGTAGGTACGCATGTTATAGATGAGGAAAATGAGGCTTAGAGTGGTTAAGTAACTTGCCAGGATCACAGAACTGGTGAGTGGGAGAGCGAGCATTTGAACCCAGGCAGTGCAACTCCAAATCCCAGGCCCTGAGTGAGTGTATCATACTGTATCCACCATTCACCATGTGTTGAATTTTCCTCATTTGTCAAGATTTGGCTAAATCTTATCTTCTTTCTGAAGACTTTTCCAATCCCTTATCTGAATTTACTCACTATGCTCTTTAGGCTCTCCATAACTTTTACTTGTACCTTTACTGTAACGTGTCACACCACAGTTTGGTCTGTCTTAGAGTTTTAAAACAAGGATTGTAACTTGCAAATGGAACTTGGCCATAGACTATTTTGATTTGCTGACACACTGTTGTAGAAATAATTTACTTTGCATGCCTCTGCATGGGGCATACACTCACTTTTTTAGAGTTCTTACCACTCGCTCATGTCTTATAATGAACTAGCTTCTGAATTTTGCATTTCCTGCCTGTCCTCTCAAAGGCTTTGTAGCTGAGTTCTGTGGCTTGTATATTTTAGTTCACCTTTGCCTGGTGTGTCTTCCATTCCTCCTCCGACCCCCCTCCCCAAACCTCACTACTAGATTAAAAGCTTCCTGAAGTCAGACCCTATGTCTTCTTCATCTCTTTACTTCCATCACCGTATGCCACAGTGTCTGCCATATATCTAGCATTAAATGCAAGGTGTCTTTTAAAATCTCTTGGCTTATTTTTCTCAATGCTTGGGTTTACATAAAACTTCTATAAACATAGCAGTGCTCTAACGAAATGTTTCCAAGAAATTTTTGAAAGGACGTTATTATCATTAACCTTGACATAAACTATTTTAAAATGGCCTCAATGAGCCTTGCAAATCATTCCCTTAGAACTTGCTGTTGTCGAACAACACAAAAACAAATCAAGGAAAACATTTCCCCTCACGAGAAATGCTTAAATTCAGTCAAATGTCTCTTCACATAGCACTCTCACTTACTTCACCCACTGCTAACGAGATGGGATTAACAGGTGTCTTCTCTTTGCCTCGTCCTGTATTAGTGTTACAGGGCTTCAATTCCGTGTGTTATACTTTTCAGGATTGTTATATTTTCATTGTTATTTCAGTGAATTTGTTGAAATGTGAGTAGGTGCTCAGATAATCATTTTGAAATTGATGGAATTTTTAATGAGTTATTCAAATAATCGTTGTGAATATTATGGATAATATTGTGATATTCATTGTGAATATTATGATATAATATTACATAAATGAATCAAAATGCAAAAAAAGAATAAAAAATAAATTTAGTCAAATGTCTAATAGTAATCTCACCAAATAACTCTTTGAGGAGCAGTATTTTTTTTTTTCAGAGCACTTTATGAGTCTAGATAGACTCATAATGATTGCAAGTCATTATTTCCTATCTGACAGCATGTTATTTTCCTAATCTGCCGTTACACTCAGCTCAGAACAAACTTACACTAATATGATTTTGTTAACTGTAAATTACAAATCCAGTCAAATCTTTTAAAAGATCACACAATAATTTTCACACTTTTTTTCTTTATTCCAGTCAAAACCAACATTTTAAATGTGAAAGTTGTTAACATCATTCCAACCCCCTTGTGTTTAAATGAGAGTCAGAATCAGAAAAGATTTTTTAGAAACTTTTAGATTCAAAAGAATTTTTTAATCATTCTTTGGATGAACACTTACTAACCGTACATCATCCTAAGAATAATTGTGTTCTGAAGTAGATTTACTAAGTAGATTATGTTTATGACCCAGCTGTAATGGAATATTAAACTACCTCAGTTAAACTAAATATGTTTTGGATGTGTTACTTCTAATAATTATTATTTGGTTCAAATTATTATGTAGTTATTGGACAAACCTGATTTTTTCAAGATGTAATGAAGACAGTGCACCGAAATAGAAGAAATAGCAAATGTTATGTGCACTGCTGTTGAATATGGGCAGTAGTATTTAATAAAATCTTATGACATATAATGTGGAATGTGTGTATTGCCCCGTGACATGCATTTGCAGTTTCTGGTACTACCAGCTTCATTTACTGTAAACATTTCATAAGATACTCCTCAAAAGATGACCTTACTTCTGTGGGGTTTTAACCGAGGTTTTAGTTCTAAAGGGAAGAATGCAAATTCATAAGGCCCATACCTTGGACATCCTTTTAACAGTTTGAGTTTAAATGAGAGCTATTTCCCTGCACTTATGGATAGAAATGAATCATATATTTTTTTCTTTAAATCTTGGGGCAAACCATTTAAAAATTATGAAATTAAAGCTGCACAGTAATTGTCATGCATGGCTGGAAGCCGTAACCACTTCAGCCTTTGAAATACACTGCGATTGGTGTTCGTGTGGATTACATTTTAATATTATGCTGGAAGCTTAATTATAAAGGATTATTAGCAGATCATAAGAGGACGACAATGAAATAGGATTGTGCAGAGTGGCATATTATTAGCTGTCTAATCTTCAGGTCATATCTTTCTCTGAGGTTGACATCTTTCTTTAGTGAGAACTGTGGACTCGGTTTGTAAGTTCTACCAGGTTTTTTCCCTGACATTTTTAGCAAAAAGTCTGTATTTGCATTCCTGTTGGTTTGAGTTTTTTGTTGTCTGATTATTTGGTTGGTTGGATTGCTCCTAGCTGTGTTCTCTGATCCTTAGAAGTTGAGCTTCATAATGTGATCCCTCGAAAGCTGCTTGTGGACTTAGTGTTTCGGCTAACAAGGATTGGTTCATAAAAAAATGAGGATGTTCTTGGAAAAGCACATCTCTATTTTATTTCTCTGGCAAAATTTAAAAAAATAAATAAATAAAAATCTTGAAGCACTTGGGATGCCTGTTTAAACTCTTGCAAATCCCACAGTAAAACTGCAATTAGGCAAAGAATCAGTGCTGCCTGTTATAGTTTTCAACAGATGATAGGAGTAGCCAGGCATAAGCAACTGTCTTTTATAATGCAGGAGCAGCATTGTCCTAAAATAGCACTATGTTGACTTTTGTCATGTTAACTGTGGGAACTTTGGGGGAAATACATTTAGGTACTTGAAGACTATAAGTTAAAAGATAAGAGCAACTGATATTGTGAACAGCGTGCCTGAGAGGTAAATTGCATGGAGAAACTAAACATGACAGGCTTAGATAAAACACTTATTATGATTAATACCAGAAGGAGTAACAAGCTGATTTCTTTCTGCAGCCCCAAGAAACCTCACTTTTACCTGATAATGTTTATGACTCCAGCTCACTCACCCAATGCCCCACACTTTCTTAATGGCAGGCTACTAATCTGTGAAACATCAGGACTTTAGGAACTGTTGCTTCTCTGATTTTCACCTTTCTTTAGAAGATTTACAAATCAATACTGTCAACTTCCCACATCAAGACTTAAAGAAGGTAGGCCAGGGGTCCAAAAATCACTGAAACCAACCCAGATTTAATAGCATTTGTTTTCTTAAATATAGGTGGATATCATCTGCTGTTGGTTCTTGGGAGTGGGTGCAGGAATACAGTAAAGCTATTTCACTTGAATTATTGCCAAGGGCAACAAACGAGGTAGTCTAATCAAATCAGTATTTGGGAACTGATTTGGAGCAAATATGAGAAGCAGCAAGAGATGAAAACTCACAGCACATCAGCATCCACAGAAGGCACACTCATCTTTTTTTTATTTATATCAAAAATAATGACATTTCTATCTTCTCAGAACTATAGAATTCTGAAGTTGGGAGAAGCTATAAAGGTCTTATGATCTGACCTACTACAGTCCTATTACATCCCTGACATTTTCATCATGACAATGTGATTATCACTTGAGGAAGTTCTTTGATTTTCTAAATAGCTTTATTCTTATCTAGTTCTAACTAGTATAGATTTGACATGTGTGGGTATATAACTTTGGCCCGATTGTTCTAGTTTGGTGTCATGGCACTATCCAAAAGAGTATAGTTCTTCTTTGACAAGGTAATTCTTCGAAACCTATCACGGTTTCTCTAAGGCATGTCTTCTACTTGTGGAAAACTCCTATTTTCTTCAACTGTTCCTCAGATGAAATGGTCTTTGGACAAATTATTTCTCTAAGAACACGCATCATTATTTTAATACCCCATTTAAAATACAGCATTCAGAGTCAATATGTAGTATATATAGAATAATGTAGTTTACTCTTGCAGTAAAATCTGTATCTAATGAACTCTAAATTGTACATTACCTTTTTGGGCAGTCATTTCTTAGTTGACTCATATATAATCAAGTAGAGAATTGTCAAAGAAGCCTTAAGGCTTTTTTTTTTTAAAAAAAACCTATATTAAGATATGCTGCTATTTAAATAGCCCTTCATTTGAGTTGTTATTTTTTTTAAAAAAAAATCTATGTCTAGGACTTTAAAATTAATCTTACTAGTATTGGTCCAAATGTTTCAACCTATTGGGATCTTATGTAAAATCTTCCCTCCGAGTTCATATCAATATGTACGTTAATAGTCTTTAGTTTTAATTGTATAGCTACATAATTTAATAAAGTATATATACATATACATATATATATAATGTGTATATATATATATATATATAATACTTCTGGCACAAAGCAGGCATTCAGTAAACACTGCATATAAACTGCATGAGTGTAAGGAAACATTCTTGGTCTTTTGAGTCTTTAGCTTTTAGAAAAGTGCTGATACATTGGCACATAGTAAACGCTCAATAAAAACTTGTTAAATGAGTGAATAAATGGTCAGATATGTAAAAATTGTAATGTCATTAATATTTGAATGTGGGGATGGAAACTCACAGTGTTAAAGGTGTAAGAGGCTAAGACCTAGAAAATAGAGGTGGCCCATGAACCCCTGAAGGTGTGATCACTCCTATTTCCAGTGACATTAAATTCACTTGAAAGATAGCAGCCCAGAGAGATGGTTAACAACAAAAGTCCAAGAGGAGGTTGTTGTGTTTCTCTGTTTACTCCCTTTCACCTAATCACGGCATGGAGGAGGCCAAATGTCTTAACTTGCTTCATAATTTCCCCTGGCTCAGGAATAGTAAGAAAATTCACACATAGCCAGCGGAGCATAGAAGTTTCATGGAGAACTGACAGACACTAGGCCACTTTATTTGAATTTCACTTGCTTTCTATTTTCTCATTCTGTTCCAGGATACAGTCCAGGACACCACACTGCATTTAGTCATTATGTCTCCTTAGTCTCCTCTGGTCTGAGACAGTTTCTCATTCTTTCCTTATTTTTCATGATCTTGACATACCTGAGGAGTACTGGTCAGATATCTTGTAGAATGCCTTTCAGTGTGGGTTTATTTGATGTTTTCTTCATGATTTCATTGGGATTTTATTCTATTTTAATCTTTTTTAAAAATTTAGTTTTAATTTAAATTCAATTAATTAGCATATATTATTAGTTTCAGAGGTAGAGTTCAGTGATTCATCAGTCTTAGATAATACCCAGTGCTCGTTACATCACGTGCCCTCCTTAATGTCCATCACCCAGTTACCCCAACACCCCCCAGCAACCCTCAGCTTATTTACTATGATTGAGAGTCTCTTATGTTTTGTCTCCCTCTCTGATTCTGTCTTGTTTTATTTTTTCCTCTCCTCCCCTATGATCCTCTGTTTTGTTTCTTAAATTCCACATATGAGTGAGATCATATGATAATTGTCTTTCTCTGATTAACTTATTTCACTTAGCATAATACCCTCCAGTTCCATCCATGTCAAAGCAAATGGCAAGATTTCATTTTTTTGGTGACTGAGTAGTATTCCATTGTATACATATATACCACATCTTCTTTTTTTTTTTAATTTTTTATTCTTATGTTAATCACCATACATTACATCATTAGTTCTTGATGTAGTGTTCCATGATTCGTTGTTTGTGCATAACACCCAGTGCTCCATGCAGAACGTGCCCTCCTTAATACCCATCACCAGGCTAACCCATCCCCCCACCCCCCCTCCCCTCTAGAACCCTCAGTTTGTTTTTCAGAGTCCATCATCTCTCATGGTTCGTCTCCCCCTCCGACTTACTCCCCTTCATTCTTCCCCTCCTGCTATCTTCTTCTTTTTCTTTTTTCCTAACATATCTTGCATTATTTGTTTCAGAAGTACAGATCTGTGATTCAACAGTCTTGCACAATTCACAGTGCTCACCATAGCACATACCCTCCCCAATGTCTATCACCCAGCCACCCCATCCCTCCCACCTCCCACCACTCAGCCACACTCAGTTTGTTTCCTGAGATTAAGAATTCCTCATATCAGTGAGGTCATATGATACATGTCTTTCTCTGATTGACTTATTTCACTCAGCATAACACCCTCCAGTTCCATCCACGTCGCTGCAAATGGCAAGATCTCATTCCTTTTGATGGCTGCATAATATTCCATTGTGTATATATACCACATCTTCTTTATCCATTCATCTGTCGATGGACATCTTGGCTCTTTCCACAGTTTGGCTATTGTGGACATTGCTGCTATAAACATTGGGGTGCACATACCCCTTCGGATCCCTACATTTGTATCTTTGTTATACCACATCTTCTTTAGCCATTCATTTGTCGATGAACATCTGGGCTCTTTCCATAGTTGGCTATTGTGGACATTGCTGCTAAAACATTGGGGTGCAGGTATGCCTTCAGATCACTACATTTGTATCTTTGGGGTAAATACCCAGTAATGCAATTGCTGGGCCATAGGGAAGCTCTATTTTCACCTTTTTGAGGAACCTCCATACTGTTTTCCAGAGTGGCTGCACCAGCTTGCATTCACCAAGTACATACACCAACAGTGTAAGAGGGAGGATTCCCCTTTCTCGGCATCTTCACCAGTGTCTGTTGTTTCCTGACTTGTTAATTTTAGCCATTCTGACAGGCGTGAGGTGGTATCTCATGGTGGTTTTGATTTGTATTTCCCTGATGCCGAGTGATGTGGAACATTTTTTCATGTGTCTGTTGGCCATTTTTATGTCTTCTTTGGAGAAATGTCTGTTCATGTCTTCTGTCCATTTCTTGATTGGATTATTTATTCTTTGGGTGTTGAGTTTGATAAGTTCTTTATAGATTTTGGATACTAGCCCTTTACCTGATAAGGCATTTGCAGATATCTTCTCCCATTCTTATTCTATTTTAATCTAAGCATTTTTGTACGTTTCTTGGCAACTTGATACCTATCTTACTACCTTCCTTATGCAGTAGGCCTACCTTCCTCTCTATTTTTTTCTTTCCTTTTTTGAAATATAGTGGATTATACTGAATCCATTAACCAAACCAAAGGAAAACAACCTAACAACAAACAAACATAGAACTCCCTATTCCCCATTCCCCAGTTATTTTGTTTTCCTTGGTATTTTTCAGAAGACTCAGCTCTGTTTGGGTTCTAGCTGTTCTGTCCTTTGTAGTCAAGAGTCTCCAGTCAGGGCAGTCCCCTTCCAACTTCTATTCACAATAACTCCTGTGAATGCAGATTAGTTTCTTTAGCTGTCTCTGGTATGGTTAAAGTTTGCTTTTATACCACATATAATTTTTTTGGACTTCCATCCCCCTTGGTTATTTACTGTTTTAGGATTTCTAGTTTTATCTACCTTTCAGTTAATGTAAGGCTATGTCATGTTAGAGACCAGGGCACATTATTCACTATAGCTAGTGTTTATTTTTTTGAGTTAGTTGAGTTCTGATATGAAAATTCCTCTTTGCAAACATTCTTGCCAGTTCCACTTTATTCTCTTCTTCTTTATTATACTTATTTCTTCAAACACCAAATATCTATTGGGTGCTGCATGTGCTAAGAGCTAAGAGGATACAAAAAAAAAAAAAAATCTACTATGTATCATACTAAAAAAAAAAAACACAAACAACCTTACAGTCTACAAAGGGAGATTAGATATATGAAAAATAAGTCTGATAAATTGTACACGATGATTACTTTCATCACAGCATATATAAAACTTGTAATGAGCATAGCGATCACTGAAGACTATGATGAAGGTCCTGTGTGAGGTGAGATTTGAAGAGGTTGGACAAAGAAGAAGGAAACTGCATTCCAGCTCAAAGTAGCAGCAAAAGAAAATAATAGAACCATGAAAATATGTCCTCTATTTAGAGAAAAACAAGTTGTCATCTGGCTGTATTGTAGGGTGACTCGAAAGAAGAAAACAGATACGCAAAGATATGTTAGAACAGGATAAAAGTTATGTCCTAGTGTTTAGGCTAAGAATTTTTGGGTTTTTGTGTTGCTAATGGAGGAACATTGATGATTTTGGCCTGGAGAGGTCAATCAGAAGTTTAATCTGCCAGCAGAAGCCAAGATTGATTAGAAAATAGGGACTCTAGAGCCTGGGAAAAAGTTGGAATGTTTTTGGGGGGATAGAAATGGTGACCCTTGTGGTTTAGATTAGGTGACAATGAGGCTCAGAAACAAAGATACGTTCATGGGTTGTAGAGTAGGGGATGGATTCAAGAGCTTCAAGGGCTAAGGGGGAGAGAATTAACAGCAAATATGTGGCAGATACACAACATTATGGGTAATGTTGTTATAGTACTACGATACTGACTGATAAATACCACTTTGCTGAGACACCCAAGTGTCCCTCCTGTTCACTGGATGCTCAAACCTCTCTTCAGATCCAGGGCACCTACAATCCAGCTAACAGAATAACGGCAGGAGCTTGGAGGGCCACTAGGACCTGACTGGTTGGTGCCTCTTCAGTGCTGTTATGAAATAGTGTAAATATCACTCTTGGTGGTAGGATTTAGTAAATTAAGTTCAATATACCATTTCTCCGCTCTTACCTCTTTAGCTTTTCAAAAGTGAATTTATTAGCAAGTCAAAGCAAAGCAAGACAAGACAGGGATTTATCAGAAGCTATGCTATTAGCAGAAGACTGCCAGGTGACAGGCAGAGGTTGATATTTTCAATAAATCATAAATATGTTATGCTTATGTGTCAACTTTGTAATTGCAATTAGGAAAATATTTGTATTTTAAATATTATAAAAATATTTTCTATCCAGTCAGCTCTACCTATAACTATAGCATCATTATTAGTATTAGTCATGATAATACTTAAAATTTTTGTACTAGCTATGATGTCCTTTTGTCTATTGAATAGGCAATTTTAGGAAAAAATCTGTATCAAAATTATTATAATAATTATATATTATAATAAATACATATTTAAAAAATCCAATTAGCTACATTATTTGTTGCTAGTTCAGTTATTGTAATTATCAGGAGATACTCCAAAGTGATGGACTAAAAACTAATTTTTTTCCTGCTTTTTTAAGATTTTATTTATTTATTTGAGAGAAAGAAACAGGGAGAGAGAGAGAGAGAGTGGGGAAGGATAGAGGGGGAGGGAGAGGGAGAGAGAATCTGAAGCAGACTCCTGCTGAGCATGGAGCCCAACATGGGACTCCATCTCACGACCTCGAGATCATGACCTGAGCTGAAACCAAGAGTTGGATGCTCAATGGACTGAGCCGCTCATGTACCCCTTTGTCTGCTTTTTGAATAATCCTAAACATATTCTTTATTCTGTTTGTGTCCCATTTGTTCCTGTGAAATACGAATGTTTATTACCAGTTAGACCAATGCAGAATGTAGAACTTGAACAAGAGAGAATAGTAGGAAGTTGTAATGATTCAATAAGGTATTGGTTCTGCTGTTCCAATCCACTGGGAAATTTTTGTGTTCTGAAATACTGTATTAAACTTGCGTTTCCATGACTAAGCACAGAATCTCTGACTCTAGGTCATTCTTCCATGGAGCTAAAATGCAACACATTTGAAAATGGTAAACATAAGATAATACCTACTTTTGAAGTGATGAATACAAGAATTCATTTGTCATTCATGTTTTATGAAAACTACATTTAAAAAGCTTTAATGTAATTTCATTTATTTGCAAGAAGCAAGTGAAATTGCTTTTCATTTTGAAGGACTCTGATGTAGACATATGATTAAGCATTTAATTCGATTAAAATATATTAAATTCTTGCCATGTTCAAGACACAGTTCTAAGCACTTCCGAGAAGATAAAGATGGATATTTCTTATGTGAGGTTAATATAGGAAAAACAGAAAAACACAAAGAACTTTAGTAATAGAGAGACGTGAAAATATATTGAGATACACATTCAAAAAATATATTAGGGGTTAAAGAAGAAAATTCCATACCTCTGGAGAGATGATGTGAACAACATCTAACGTGTTTTGAGCAATTATTTTGGCCAAGCATTGCGTTCAATACTTCACAGGGATTATCTCATTTACTTTTGACAGTATTTTCATGCAATAGGTACAACCATATTGCTATTTTATACATGAGGAAACTGACTATTGGAGAAATAACTTCCCTAAGTTTGCCAGTATAGTAAGCAGAGGAGTGAGGATTCAAAATTTGATAATATAATTTCAAAGCCCAAACTGCTTATCAGTTTATCCTTTTACCTCGATTCAAGTTTAGGGAGAAGCTATCATTAGAAAAGTCAGGGTCCATGATTCTATATATGTTAAGAATCGTCAAGTACCATGTCTGTCACTAATACAAACCATCTGAAAAAGATAGAGCATATTAGAAAAATGAAATCTTTATTTGTGTATTTTTGCATCAGAAATAAGCATTAGAGATATTGACAATCAATAAATCTATAATAAAAGTAAAATTTCTTAGCACTTGTCTCTATTAAGCTAAATCTCTAGAAATCTAAAAGACAGAATGACTCTGAAAATCATTTTTATGAGATTGGGCTGGACACTGAAGTGCAGTACTTTATATGTCTCACTAAAGGTGCTATTGATAAGTGCCATATGTATGAAACTGTAAGGAGGAAACTTGAGGTAGTTTGAATTTTAGTCTCCTCTCTAAAAGCATTATAAACTACATGATGGTTAAAAACAATATAGAACCAATTTAGGTGAAAGAAGTACAAATGTAGCATTTCATCAAATCTTTTGTGTGAGTTGACTTTCAATAAAAAATGAAAAGGAAGTAATTTAGAGAAAGAAATACTGCTAGAAGAAGAAAAAACTCATTAATATCAAAAACTTCTCTAGACTGTACTAAATAGAGGGAAGAAAAATAATTTAATTTCCAGTATTAAACTGTTAAGAAATTCATGCAATGATTATTAATTGAGTATCATCTCTATTCCAGGAACTATTTTAGGCATTGGAGGTAGAATAGCAAACAATAGTCTCCACCCTCTTGAAGTTTATATGAATAAATGAATATTAATGAATATAAATAATAAATAACAATCATGCCAGTTGGTGATAAGTGCTGTGGAGAATACTAAAGTAGAGATAAGTGAAATGAAGAATGACTTTTTCAAATATATGGAGGTGGTGAGGGGGAATCTTGAAATTCTAAGCTTACACGTGATCATGCTATTTTTTGCTTCTATGTCTTCACACATTCCATGATAAGATATGTGACTAAGAAACCATCAGGATCAGAGGACATGAAGAGCCATTTGCCTTTGGGGCATGGGATTGTGTGATTTCACAGTTATTATGTCACTAACGCTGTCAGATATGGTTGTGTCTAGATCAACTGAGCTACAGTGCATTAAAACCATTCATTTTCTCGAAGAAGAGATATATATAAATTTACTACTCCATTAGTTCTTAGGTGAAGGACTAAAATGTTACTAACCAGAGAAAGCACTTTATTTTAAGTGACAGCAGGAAGGAGTGAGATTAATATGTAGAGTCATCAGTCAGGGAGAAACTTGGGGAAAAAGTAACAAAGACATAACTATTAGTAAAAGTTAGAAATAATTTAATGTTTGTATCTACTTAGGACTAACTTCATATTTCTGGTGACAAAAGATTTCCTGTGACCATTGTCATTTTGAAGAGATTGATTTATTATATCTCTTTGGAAGACACAGTAACCAAAATCATTGAAATCTATAGAATATGAATGTATCATCATGTATGGGCATAGATGGTGAAATATTTTATCTAACAGAGATATTGCAGGTAATAAAGAACAAGGAAGAAAGACTAGATTTTAAAGATAAGATGGGATTCTTATTTGAGGGTAGGCATAGAGTCAGTTGGATGGAAGGATAGAATATTTGAAAAATTTCTATGGCAGGAATATTTTAGAAGTTAGTATTTATTTGAGGAACGGAATACACAATTTCTGATCTCCCTCTTGTTCTGTGTAACAAAATATGTAAGTTAATTAGAGGAAAAAATAATCGAATTATGAAGGGCTAGTGCCTTTCAAAGCCCGAACTGCTTACCAGTTTATTCTCTTACCTCGATTCAAGTTTAGGGAGAAGCTATCGTTTAGAAAAGTCAGATACTCTTTTTCTATAGATTCTATATATATATTAAGAATCTTCAAGTGCCAGGTCTGTCACTCATACAAACCATCTGAAAAAGAGAAAGCATATTAGAAAAATGAAATCTTTGTTTATTGTTGACCAGATGTTGGGCATCTAATTGGCATGATTTATGACATTCTTGGTGACATGAAGTCTCACAAAGGTCTGGGTTCTCTCCTCACTGGTTGTCCACCCAAGAGCTCTTAGATGATTGGTAGGCAACCTACACACACATGAGCCAGTGCAGGAAAAAGGCTATTTCAGGATGAGGTTTTTTTTTTTTTTTTGATATAAGTTAGTTTTCTTTTCATAGAACGCAATATCTGTAACTGCACATGAACTTTGTTTCATTATTAATATCTTAATATATTTGAATACAATTTCAGAAATCACAAAAAGTCAGATTACAATAATGCACTTTTAGAAGAAAAGTGTTCTGTAAGATACTTGAAAAGCTGGATTTTTTTGTCTTTTATTATTTGGTTTTGTAAACTATTTGCTTACAACAAAAATCTTATTTCATGATACCTGTCATCACTGTACTCTTTAGATTAAGAAACAGTTCTATTACAAATGAAGGAAAAATTGTTTAACATGAAAACCATTTCCAAAACAATTTAATTGAAGCAAGATTTTTGGCAAGTATTTTTGTCTTCTGGGCAATAGCTATAGGTTATACATTTTATTTAGAATATAATTATTTATATCAAAATCAGTTGCTTGGTTGAGCCAATTTGCTCTTACAACCGTATGGTAGGTATGTGCACGTTTTCCTCCTCACCTGACTAGTCCAGTGGGACAGTGGTCTCTGAAGTGGGTGTGCATCCCCTGTGAGTGTGAACCATGATCCAAAGGGTGAGAGAGGGCAAGATTATAAATTCCACTTATGTTGATTTTTATGTGAATGGGAAAAGAATGAAAGTTGATAATATTTAGTATGTCTTCTAATACTTCTGCTCCCCCTGTGTCTGATCTTCAGCTATGTGTCTTGAAGTGTTAAGGAAGGGTAGGTGTTTTGACAGTAGCCTGCTCGCATGTTTGTTCACTTTTGTTTTGTTGTGAGGCACTGTAGTGTTACAAGGTGCCATTGATTTTGTTATGGTAAAAGCAAGACTTTTTTTTTTTTTAAAGATTTTATTTATTTATTCATGAGAGACAGAGAGAGAGAAGCAGAGGGAGAAGCAGGCTCCCAAGGAGCAGGGAGCCCGATGCGGGACTCGATCCCAGGACCCTGGGATCATGACCTGAGCCAAAGGCAGATGCTTAAACATCTGAGCCAGCCAGGCACCCAAAAGCAAGACTTTTAAATGCCAGTATCATTAGAATTGTGTGGAATGACCATGAGGATCTCTTTACCACACAGAAATTCATTGCTTATCTCATGAATTGTCAAAGATGAGTTACACACATTCTTTTTTAAAACTGCAGTAAAGGCGTTCCAGTTTTCCTGACATTTTTTGTGATACCAAGTGGATGATGATACCATGTTATGTAATAGGCATTATCAAAATAATATACCAGGTGAAATGAATGGTTTAAGCAGTGCTTCAGAGATTGTCTGTTTAAAATAAACTTATGATTTTGGAGAAAGCATTTTGAAAATTTGAATTTGAAAAATTTTAATCATTGGGTAATTTTATTGTCAAAAATGTGTCTATCACGTATAAAAACCTTCAGAATTACACACTTTTTAATTTTTTAAATTTGGAAGTAGAAATTTCAAACTTCTTTAAAATCTTCCAAATGAAGAGTTTCAATAGGTTTTCAATGATGTGTTAAAAATATTAAAGAAAGCAATATTTTTCATATAACTTATAAGAATAATGCTTGATTCGGGAGCAACATAAATTTCCTGGCAAAATTTTAATACTATTTTAACTGATATGTAAATCTATCTAATATCATATATATTATAGAACAATGTTGTACATGACCTAATGATATAGTAATAATAGATATTTTGTATTATATGGTATGTGATATTATATATTTTGTTGAACTAGAGACTATATTAAGGGATTATAGAAAGAGCTTCATGATTTGGTAAATGCAGACAATGTACTGTGGTGCATGCCCTTCCATTTAGATCTACTTACCTTTGTGAGGTATTCCTTTTAGCTGTGACTGACATTAAAATCAAATATCTGTTAAACTTAATTGGAAAGAAACATTTAATGATATATTTCTACTTAAAAATATTATCATTAATAAAGATTTTAATGAAAGCAAGAACCTTTAGTAATGTTGATAAATATATAAAATACTGTTTCAGTTATAGCTCATTATTATTTTAATTTCTGTTTTGTTTATGTTTGAACGAGCACATTGTATTTGTTTAATTTAAATGAGCACAGTCAAAATTTTTAATAATTTATTGAGTTACAGACACATAACATAAAGTTAACCATTTTAAAGTGAACAATACAATGGCATTAAATACATTTTCAATGTTGGGCAAACACCACCTCTATTTAGTCCAAAGCGTTTCTGTCACTTCAAAGTAAAACTCCCTTACCCATGAAATAGTTTCTCATCATTCCTTTCCCCCTCCAGCCCTTGGCAACCACGAGTCTGCATTCAACCACCAGTCACAACCTGCCTTCTTATGAATCGTACAGAAATTACATGTACTATTTGCTTCCTTGCTTCTCAGCACACTGGACTGTGTTGTAGTTTTCTTACTATAGATGCCTTGTGGTGGCTGCAGCCTCTTTTTTTCTTTAGGGCACCATGGAATAGCAACAATCATAACCATACAGAGAAGCTGCCTGTGTAAAGCACATAATGCATTCTTCACAAACATAATTTTACTTAAATCTCATTAGAACCCATCTCTCCTTTACAAAGGAGGGATCTGAAGCTGAGAAAGAAGTTAACAAATTTGCCTCACGGACAAAGTAGAAGAGCCTGGATTAGAAAACAGATTTGTCCGATTCAAGGTAACTGCTCTTTCCATTTCACTTTTGCTGGAGAGAAAAACTCTTTCCATATTTCTTCTGAATGCCTCATCCAGTCACTTTACCTAGCAACTCTCTGACCTTGGCTTGATTTAGCTTTATTACACACATAGGGCACTGATGCGATGTAAAATATCACTGGCCCCATGAATAAGAGATTCTTCTCTAAAAATCCTTAGTAATACCTAAGATGAATTCAGGCAACCTAGACAGACTCAGTCTCTCTGTATTCCTTCTCCCCTGAGACAGGTGGGTGAGGATTTGTTTACTGCACTTCATTAAAACCATCCTTTTGTACATTTGTACATTTATTTCTGGTCCAGAAAAACAGAGATGTGTTAAGCCAGTAAATCTCAGGAGCTCAAATCCCAAGACTAATCATTCTATATTATAAAAGAACCAAGGTCCTATTATATAACCATTCTACATTTCCTACACTGCATTCAATCAAAGAATTTACAAAGATCAGGAAACCCCATCGGGAGCTCTAGAAATACAAATTGAAGGGAAGGACAGTGAAACTCCCCTGCAAAAATCATCTTGATAAAAAAAAGGTGTCAAAGAGAATACCACAGGCTGGGGCTCAGAATCCTGAGCACCACGTTTTCATAATAAGGCCAGATAGAACAAGTATACAGTGTTATTTACCACAGATGCCACTGTCTAAGCGTTGTGTTCATTATTTATAAGATTCAAAACTAACATAGATAGGTAGAAAAGTATTTTTCAGGAATGCACTTACTAAGGCAATGGGCCTCCAACACTACTGAACTCACTTAACAAGTCACCATAGGGAAGTAACTATTTAGCTATTTTCTCCAAAGACCCTATATTACTTATGTGTCTTGTCATCTCTGATGCCCAGCACCATACCTGACAGACAGAAATTACTCAATGAAAGTATGAAGAAATAATGGATAAAAGAAGCAAAGAGAAAATTGTTTCTTCAGGCAAAAGGTTTTATTATGCATGTTTTAATGCCTTTGTTTTAGACTTAGATTTTTAATATGAAGGAGAATATTCTAGAATGGTACAAATATAACTACATATTTTTAACTCTAAGAAGAAAGAGAAGACATGCATACATGATGCTTCTGCTGGCTACCTTTCTTCTGCTGACTTCTTAGGTACACTTTGGCCCTTCGCCCTGCTCTCCACTTACTTGGCTGGCCTGGAATGGACTGCATTAATGGGTTCCCTTGCCTCTGACTTTTGGTTGAATTAGACCAAGGCAGTCATAGCAAGAGACCAGATAACAGGAGGAGAGTGAGTAAGGTTATTTATTCTCTTTATTTTCTTTCCCCTGGGTCACTGTGGGCTGACTGCTTGCCTTTATAGGGGTACTTTGCCAGACTCATCTCTGTCTCCAGGTTCCTATAACCACTCCTTCCATTCACCCCTTCAGTTCTTGGGATTTATGTGTTGCAGAGAATGTAATCAATGGCATTCAGGCTTGTTTTCTTAACTTTCATTAATATATTAATTATTTTTGAATTGTAATAATTCACTAGGAACTGTTTACATGTCTCTATTATTACATTTCTTCAGGAAAAATAACATGTTTACTACTAATCTGAAACCCCGAAATACACGTTTTACCTTCATGTTTTTACACGTCTCTATAAGGCAATGTTTTTAAATGTTGGGTTATGTTGGAATACACTAGTATGTCAGTAGGACAGACTGCATCTCTTTCTTTTTTTTTTTTTAAGATTTTATTTATTTATTTGACAGAAAGAGAGAGCAAGAGAGGGAACACAAGCAGGGGGAGTGGGAGAGGGAGAAGCAGGCTTCCCGCAGAGCAGGGAGCCCGATGTGGGGCTCGATCCCAGGACCCCGGGATCATGACCTGAGCCGAAGGCAGACGTTTAGCTGACTGAACCACCCAGTCATCCCAGATTGCATCATTTCTTATGAAATTCTGTAGTTCTATTGTCCAAGTAAAGTGGGAACATAATATAATTGCTATGAAGCCAAAGTTATTAATTTTAGTTAGAGATTCAAGATCATATGTTCTGTAGTCCAACTACCTGGATTCCAAATTCTGACTCCAAAACTTACTTAAAATTTTTAGAAATTAGAAACATTGATAACATGTAAATTACACTAGTGTATTCATTGTTGTGTTCTGGGAAGGGCTGAATGTAAAGCGCTTAGCCCAGTGTCTGGCAAGGGAAAAACACCTACTGTATGTTCCCAGGTATTATTATTTGCTACAGCATCTCTGTCATCATCAGAGAGTGTCAGTTACCTATAATTTGCTAAGAATTCTAATTTTAAAATGCCTTATTTCAATGGAAATCCTTCCAAAATGCATCTCATTCTTTTCTGCATTTTTAAGATAAAGACTATCTTGTCTCAGTGACCAGGCTCGTTTTAATCGACATTAATTTTCATTGACTCCTGATACCATTAGTTGATATTTAAGTGTTTTGCTTTATTCAGTTCTTTACTAAATGCCAACAAGAGGAAACTGCTCTATAACCAAGAAAGTGTTAAATACCAATTCTAAAAACATTTCTGGGTTCTTTATGAATTATACAGACAATAAGTTCCCTGGGATTGCTGTGGATTTTAGTGATTAAAGAAGGCTTCATAGATGGGATTTCAGCTGGATCTGGAAAAATGGACTTGTTTTTACTAATCCTCAGATGAAGTGAATCCATTTACACTATGGGCTCAGTCAGTTTCAGGTGAATGCTCCCCAACAGTCACCTGGGGATAAGCCTATCATGCCAGAGAAATGTAGGCTAGGAGAGTCTCCTAACAAACACTGAGAACAAACTGGCCTGTTTTGGGATTTTGATAGAGCACGTTAGGTGAATATTCCTGGCATCAAACTACCATTCCAAAGAAAGCAATGTTTTCTTCTTCTTTCGTCTTAGAGGGCAGTGCTCTGGTGTCCTGAAGAAGGAAAGGAACTAACACAAGAAACATTAACTCATGTTTTGGGTATGTCAAACAAACTTTAGGATTATTAGTTCACAGAATGATGTCTCTGTTCTCGGCTTTGTCAGAGTATACTTGAAATGGATCATGTGTTTAACAGTGAAGTGATATTTAGATAACTCTGTCTTGTTCACAATTTCTGTTTTGCAAGGAGTGGAAATAGAAGAATTGAGCCAAAAGTCCAAATATGAAATGAGATTCACAAATAATTCAAGGATTGTTGTTAGGGGCAGGGTCCAAATAAAAAAAGACAAGAGACAGGGCAATGGAAGATCAAAGCAGAGGGGAAGCAGAGAGCTGGAAGAGCAGAGCCTGTCCCTTCAACTGTATGCACGTGCAGCCAACAGCTCTGCGCTTTGATGATGATGATGGGGGATTATAAGTATCCTATGGTCTTTTTGGAGAAACTCTAAAAATCGTTTTTTTTCTAAATTCAGGTTAGGTTGACTGTAAGAGGATTAACTGTGTCTCTAACAAAAAGGCTTTCAGGGATATGGGGATTTTAAGGCGCTTGAAATAATCCCTGCAGAGCAGGCAGGAAAATAGTATCTTTACTTTAATCGAGTAAAAGATATTATTAAGGAATCAAATATGATAGATATAGTTCAATTTATTATATTTATACTAAAAGTATTTGCTTAGCAATATTAAACAATTCTTTATGAAGGCAGCCTGATTTATATATTTTTTTTCAAGGATTGATGTACCATTTGTCTCAGCATATCTGTTGCTTACAATTTAAAAAAAATGTTGTCATTTGCTATTTTTAATTTATTTTTTGCTCTGTCTCTCTTTCTTATTATCCCCCCTCTGGTTGTATAGAAATGCAGAATAATATAAGAGTTAAGAGTTTGATTGTGGAGTGAGATATCAAGCTTCACATTTAACCCTGGGCTACTTATTCTATATATGTCTTTCCAGTTACTTAGCTTCTCTGCCTCAGTTTCCTGATTAGTAAGCTGAGGATACCAACACATACCTCATTGTTCTGGTGACAATCCAATGTGGTAATATATGTAGGGTGCTTAAGTATATGTCATATAAATACTGTGGAAGATACAAAAGTTCACAGATACCTATAAAAAAAGATACATATAAAAAAAGTTTATTATTCAAATAAACTTTTATGATGATTCTATTGACAGTTCAATACTACATATTTATTGCACAAGCAAATTTAGATTTATGTTCCCATTTTCAATTTTGTAGTTTGGTAAAGGTGATGATGATGATGATGATGGCGATTCCCTGTAAACATGTAAGAAAATTGAGCCTCAGAGATTTTAAGTCATTTGTAACTGCTAAATAGAAGAATTGAAATATGAAATTAGGACATCCAATTTTAAGGAATTGAGATTATTTTTCTCTTCAGTGGTGTATAGAGTGATAAGCATGGAAAAAGAGAAAGGTAAGAATGATTTTTTAAAAAATTAATATGATGTTATCTTTTATAGCTCATTTCCCTGATTCTGTTGTACTGTGGCTAAAACATCTTGTGCTCACTTCGAAGGGCAAACAAATAGTGACAGGAGAAATACTCACATGTTGAGTGTGTGGAAAAGCACACGAAAGGGGAATGAGCAAGCGTCTTTGATGTACCACTTTAAAGAATGAGATTTTTACTGTTGCTCAGAGGGTTCTTAAAACATGGGGCATACCATATAAAATATAATTTGAAGGAGCTATCCAATCCCTCTGAGATAAGCAAATGGCTATAGGGATTTTAGCCAGCTTAGAAGGCGAAACCAGGACACTCTTGGTCTCATTTGCATCCTTGAAGGGAACTGTGGAATAGGGTATTTTATTTGGCTTCATTTCTACTGGCAGGAAAAAAAAAAGAAACATTATCAACTCAGAAGGATTTTTCAGGTCTTAAGGATTAACCATCGAAAAGAATGACAATTTTATTAAAACTTCTTTACTTTAACCATCTATAAAGGATTGATTTGAAGTACAGATTCCAAGAGGTTTTAAATTAGGTAGCAGAATCATTCATCTTTACAAAAATCAACCAGTCAGGCATCAAAATCTAAACTCCTTGGAAAAAATAATGCTATATTTCTTTCAGTTGAGTATTTCTATACTGAGAACAAGATTAGAAGTTATATCATTGGTTAGAAAAGAACTGTTGTTTTTTACTTCACACACACAATGTCACCTATCTTTTATTTCCCCCACATCTGCCTTGATTATTTTTTCTTTTTTTAAAGATTTTTTATTTATTTATTTGCCAGAGAGAGATACAGCGAGAGAGGGAGCACCAGCAGGGAGAGTGGGAGAGGGAGAAGCAGGCTTCCTGCTGAGCAAGGAGCCCAATGTGGTGCTTGATCCCAGGACCCTGGGATCAGGACCTGAGCTGAAGGCAGACGCTTGACCATCTGAGCCACCCAGGCGCCCCTGCCTTGATTATTTTCTTAAATGAAAGATAGGATAAATACTTCATTCTTGTTAACTTAGCAGTTTTCAAAATGAATTAGTTCCCTAACATCCTCAAAAAGTGACCAATGTGTGTGAATTTAAACAGGCAATCTGTTGCTGTTATTATCCTTACAGATGCTCATATTGTCCTAATTTTGGTCACTGGAAGCCTCTTTTGGCATCTGAGTCTTGGACATAACCTCAGTGCGTTCTGACAGCCTTCTTACTCACAAAGCTCACCCTGTATACTTTCAACTCCAAGACTAGAATCAGCCATTTCTTTTTCTTTTTTTTTAAATTATATTTTATTTGTAGAGCAGGTTTTTTTTTTTTTTTTTAGGTTCATAGCAAAATTGAGAGGACGGTACAGAGATTGCCCCCACTTCCACACATGCACAGCCTCCCCCCTTATCAACATCTGCCACCACAGTGGCACATTTGTTATAAATGGTAAATTTACAGCAACCTATCATAATCACTCAAAGACCAAAGTTTACATTAATATTTACACTTGATTGTACATTTTATAGATTTGAAAAATGTATAATGACATCCAACAACACAGAGTATTTCACTGTCCTAAAAACCCTCTGTGCTTTGCCTATACATCCCACCCTCTGGGTGGCACCTCTCCCAAACCCCTGATGACCACCAATTGCTCTTGTCCCCATAGTTTTGCCTTTTCCAGAATGTCATATTTTTGGAATCATACAGTATGTACCCTTCTCAGATTGACTTCTTTCATTTAGTAATATGCAGTTATATTTCCTCCATGTCTTTTTTATGGCTTGATAACTTACTTCTTTTTAATACTAAATAATATTCTATTGTCTGGGTTCACCATAGTTTATCCATACACCTACTAAAGGACATCTTGGTTGCTTCCAAGTTTTGCAATTGTGAATAAAACTGCTATAAACATCAGTCAGTAGGTTTCTGTGTGGGCATAAGTTTTCAATTTCTTTAGGTAAATACCAAAAACACCCACACCAAGCTTTTTATCCCCTTCCAAATAAATGATTTTCCTTGTTTGAGTCTCCAAAAATAAAACTGAATACTCTCTTTCTGGGGTACCATTAACATAGTGCCTGTAATCCCAATTATAGAATTTATTATGACTTATTGTAATCATTGAAAATCTGCCAATCTAGATTTCAAGTGAAATTGCTAGAGAAAGGGATATTGATAGTTAAAATGTTTCACAAGCATTTCTGAATGGCTCTCCTGGAAAATTTAAACAATTTATTCCTTCATCACCATTCCACTTGAATATACCTTTTTCCTTACTCTTTTAATTAATTAATTAATTAATTAATTTTTATTATGTTCAATTAGCTAACATATAGTACATCATTAGTTTTTGATGTAGTGTTCAACGATTCATTAGTTGTGTATAACACCCCGTGCTCATCACCACACATGCCCTCCTTAATACCCATCACCTGGTTACCCCATCCCCCATCCCCCTCCCTTCTGTAACCCTCAGTTTGGATCCCAGAGTCCAGAGTCTCTCATGGTTTGTCTCCCTCTTTGACTTCTTCCAATCCGGTTTTCCCTCCCTTCCCCTGTGGTCCTCCACGCTATTCCTTATGTTCCACATATGAGTGAAACCATATGATAATTGTCATTCTCTGCTTGACTTATTTCACTTAGCATAATCCCCTCAAGTTCCTTCCATGTCGATGCAAATGGTGGGTATTCATCCTTTCTGATGGCTGAGTAGTATTCCACTGTATATATGACCCACATCTTCTTTATCCATTCATCTGTTGATGGACATCTGGGCTCCTTCCACAGTTTGGCTATTGTGGACATTGCTGCTATGAACATTAGGGTGCATGTGCCCCTTCTTTTCACTATGTCGGTATCTTTGGGGTAAATACCCAGTAGTGCAATTGCTGGGTCATAGGGTAGCTCTATTTTTAACATTTGAGGAACCTCCATACTGTTTTCCAGAGTAGCTGTACCAGCTTGCATTTCCACCAACAGTGTAAGAGGGTTCCCCTTTCTCCACATCCTCACCAACACTTGTTTCCTGTCTTGTTAATTTTTGCCATTCTAACTGGTGTAAGGTGGTATCTCATTGTGGTTTTGATTTGTATTTCCCTGGTGGCTAATGATGTTGAACATTTTTTCATGTGTCTGTTAGCCATTTATATGTCTTCTTTGGAGAAGTGTCTGTTCATGTCTTCCGCCCTTTTATTGACTGGGTTATTTGTTTTTTGGGTGTTGAGTTTGAGAAGTTCTTTATAGAGCTTGGATACCAGCCCTTTATCCATGTCATTTGAAAATATCTTCTCCCATTCCATGGGTTGCCTCTTAGCTTTGTTGACTGTTTCCTTTGCTGTGCAAAAGATTTTTATCTTGATGAAGTCCCAATAATTCATTTTTGCTTTTGTTTCCCTTGCCTTTGGAAACATGTCTTGAAAGAAGTTGCTGTGGCCAATGTCGAAGAGGTTACTGCCTATGTTCTCCTCTAGGATTTTGATGGATTCCTGTCTCACATTGAGGTCTTTCATTCATTCATTTTGAGTTTATCTTTGTGAACGGTGTAAGAATGGTCCAGTTCATTCTTCTGCATGTGGCTGTCCAATTTTCCTAACACCATTTGCTGAAGAGACTGCCTTTCTCCCCCCACCCCACTGGATATTCTTTTCTGATTTGTTGAAGATTAGTTGACCATAGAGTTGAGGGTCCATTTCTGGGGTCTCTATTCTGTTCCATTGATGATCACAGCTTTGCAATATAGCTTGAAGTCAGGCATTGTGATGTCCCCAGCTTTGGTTTTCTTTTTCAACAATCCTCTGGTGATTTGGGGTCTTTTCTGGTTCCATACAAATTTTAGGATTGTTTGTTCCAGCTCTGTGAAAAATGTCGATGGTATTTTGATATGGATTGCATTCAAAGTGTAGATTGCTCTGGGCAGCATAGACATTTAACAATGTTTATTCTTCCAATCCATGAGCATGGAATGTTTTTCCATCTCCTCGTGTCTTCCTCAATTTCTTTCGTAAGTGTTCTGTAGTTTCTAGAGTATAGATCCTTTACCTCTTTGGTTAGGTTTATTTGTAGGTATCTTATGGTTTTTGGTGCTATTAGAATTAGCCATTTCTTAAGGAGCCCTGCTTCTTGATAGTGAGTAACATATTTCAGAGACCACAGTTGAATGTTGGAGAAACCAAACATTTTCTGTAAGATATTTTAGCATAGCTTGTTATCAAAATCTTTAAATTATTACAATTATACTTCAGTACCAAACCAGAATAATTTATTTTTTTATCTTTAATTTTTAACTTTTTTAACCTTTTGACCTCTTTCACCCATTTCTCCCACCCCAACCCTCACCTATGGCAACCACCAATCTGTTCTCTGATCTTTTTTTTTTTTTCTGCTGCCGATTCTGCATATCAGGGAGATCATACAGTATTTGTCTTTCTCTGTCTGACTTATTTCACTAGTATAATTCTGTCCAGGTTCATTCATGTTGTTGTAAATGGCAAGATTTCATTCTTTTTTATTGCTGAATAATATTCCTGTGTGTATATATGTGTGTGTGTTTGTGTGAGTGTGTGTGTGTACCACAATTTCTTTATCCATTCATTGATAGGCATTTAGGTTGTTTCCATATTTTGGCTATTGTAAATAATGCTGCGATCAACATGGGGTTACATACATCTTTTTGAGTTGGTGTTTTCATTTCCTTCTGATTAAATACCCAGAAGTGGAATTGCTGGATTATGCGCTAAGTTCTACATTGAATTTTCTGAGGAGTGTCTTTACTGTTTTCCACAGTGGCCGCACAAATTTGCATCCCCATCAGCCAGGCACAAATGTTCCCTTTTCTTTACATCCTTGCTAAAACTTGTTATTTCTTGTCTTTTTGATAATAGCCATTCTAGCAGGTGTGAGGAGATATCTCATTATGGTTTTGATTTGCATTTTCCTGATGATTAAAGATGTTGAACATCTTTTCATGTGAGATATATATATATATATATATATATTTATTTATTTATTTATTTATTAATGGCTTCCTTTGCTGTGAAGCTTTTTAGTTTGATGTAGTCCCTCTTCTTTATTTGTGCTTTGGTTGCCTTTACTTTTGGTGTCAGATAAAAAAAAATCATCACCAAGACCTATGTCAAGTTGCTTACCACCGATGTTTTCTTTTAGGAGTTGTATGGTTTCATGTTTTGTGTTCAAATCTTTAATCCTTTAATTTTTGTGAATGCTGTCAGATAGTGGCCCAGTTTCATTCTTTTGTATATGGCTGTCCAGTTTTTCCATCACCATTTATTTATTGAAGAGACTGTCCTTTCCCTATTGTATATTCTTGACTCTTTTGTTGTAAAATAATTGACTGTAAATATTTGTGGGTTTATTTCTGGGCTTTCTATCCTATTCCATGCAAGTTTTTCCTGAATCTCTTAGAGTTTTAGTATACAGGTCTTTTACCTCCTTGGTTAAATTCAATCTTAGGTGTTTTATTCTTTTTGATGCAACTGTAAATGGGATTTTTTCTTAATTTCTCTGATAGTTTGTTATTAGTGTGTAGAGATACAGCAGATTTTTGTATATTGATTTTGTATCCTGCAACTTTTCATTATGTTGAATAAAAGTGACGAGAATGAGCATCCTTGTCTTTTTCCTTTTTCTTTAGAAGAAAAGTTTCAATTTTTCACCATTGAGTAAGATATTAACTGTGGGCTTTTCATATATGATCTTTTTTATGCTGAGGTACATTCTCTCCTTACCCACTTTGTGGGGAGTTTTTTTAAAAATCATATATGGATGTTGAATTTTGTCAAATGCTTTTTATGCATTTATTGAATTGATCGAATGATTTTTATCCCTCATTTTGTTAATGTGGCATATCATACTGACTGATTTGCAGATGTTGAGGCAGGCTTGCATCCCTGCAATAAATCCCACTTGATCATGTATGATATTTTTAATTTTTAAATATTTTTAAAGATTTTATTTATTTATTTGAGAGAGAGAGCACGCGAGAGAGCATGAAATAGGGGAGAGGCCAATGGAGGACAGGCCGACTCCCCGCTGAGCAGGGAGCCCGATGTGGGGCTTGATCCCAGGACTCTGGGATCATGACCTGAGCCAAAAGCAGATGCTTAATAGACTGAGCCACCCAGGTGCCCCTCATTTGTAATTTTTTTAAACAGATCGTTGAATTTTATTCACTAATATTTTGTTGAAGATTTTTGTATCTATGTTTGTCAAAGATATTGGCAGAGTAATTTAGTTCAATAGTTTCCAATTAATTTTGGTTATGTGTAACTGTAAGTAAAACATCCTCATGCTACACTCTCATTGCAGGTATATTTATTCTTTTATAAACTATATATAAGTAATACTGTAAATATTAACTAAAGAGTTAGTCAAAAGTAGAAATAGGACTTTTATAATCTTTTCTTTTCACACTCCAATGTGTTGTATTGTGGATGTGGGAGAGGTGTGGGGGAAGAGGGGGTGGGAGAGTTTCTCCATTCCAGAAAATACTGATCTATACTATGAAGATCAAATATTGCGTGTTATAATTTATGTAATACTTTATACTTTTACCTGACAATTTCTTCTTGTCAGTTTTGAAAATTAAATCAAGATTTAGTAATGATCCATTCTTTGATAAAAATTATAAAGTGTTGAGATTCAGAAGAAGCAAATTCTGAATGTTTTTGTTCAACATTCTTTTTGACTCACAGGCCCATTAGAATTCCTTGGTCTGGCTGGTGTTTTAACTGTTTTGCTTAGGTATTTTTCAGAAAATAATAAATAAGAAGTCATTATCTGTTCATTTCAATTCAATTGACACTGTTGAATGTCTAAATAGAATCCTCTCATCCTTTCAAATGCTAAGGCTTACATTGTTGAAATCCGTAGTTTTTATAGTCCTGGGAATTTAATAAAATGCTCCTTAATCAGAGTTAGTTTGATTTAGGGAAATGCTAAATTTTCATTTATGATGATAGATGTAAGGCCTGTGGAAGACAGTGTTTGGGGTTTTATCATACACTGGCATCTATTTCATTACAGTAATACAATTTAATCTCATTCCTGGGTGTGTGCTATAAACTAGTAGGTTAATAAAAACTATATAGATATTTTTTTACTAGGTTTTGAAGCAAAACACCATGGCACTGTTCAGAAACAGGTTATGTAATTCATGTTGAAGGATACATACTCTTATATAAAATATAAAATATTTTTTCTGGTTAAGAATGATCTTTGCTATATTCTAAAATAACTGTGTTGGTTAATTACAGAGCTAGTAAGTATCATTCACATTTTATCCCTGTGTTTCTTTTCACTGCGTAGTCCAGGATTGGCAACCTGTACAGGACCAAATAATAAATATTTATTTGAGGCTTTGCAGGCCATATGGTCTCTATTGCAACTATTAAACTCTGCTAGTGTAGCATGAAATTAGCCATAGACAATACATTAATGAATGACCTACACTGTGTTCAAATTAAACTTTATTCATGGACAGTGAAATTTGAATTTCATTTAATTTTCATTGTCACAAAATGTTTTTCTTCTTAATCCCCCCACTGTCATTTAGAAATGTAAAAACCATTCTTAGCTCCCAAGCCATAAATGAAAAGGCAGTGGGTTGGCTTTGACCTGTGAACCATAGCTTGCTGGTATCTGGTATAGCCAACAGAACATAGTCCGCAGATTGGATTTTCTATATGGCTATTAATTTAAAGGAGCCAAGAGAAGCTAATTAAAAAAAAATTTAATTCCAGTATAGTTAACATACAGTGTTAGATTAATTTCAGGTGACAAATATAATGACAATAATTCTATACTTTTCAGGTATATAATACCATGATTCGACAATTCTATACAATACTCAGTGCTCATCATGATGTGTATTCTTTTAATCCCCTTCAACTATTCTATCCACCTGCCCTCTGGTAACCATCAGTTTGCTCTCTGTAGTTAAGAGTCTATTTTTTGGTTTGTTTCTTTTTTCAAGAGAGGCTAATACTGTTTTTCAGAATATGGGTGCTTCTCTCAGTAGCAATCACTTGATGGTCAAGTTCAAATTTCTAAAGATTTTAGGAAGCAAGCACAGAATTTGATATTCTTCTAAACTCAAATATATTACTATATTTTCTCTATAAATTCCTTGTCTTAAAGAGTCTCTTTTTCTCTACTAACATGCATTAAGTGAATTATAAGATTAGAATCATGCATGGAAATCAATTCAAATAGTCAACGACACTAACTTTAGTTTATTTCATTCCCTGAAATTTATTGTAAAATGAACAATTTGATAGCACTTTGATTGTTTCTTACATTATCTAATTTGTTCCTGGCAATAGCTTGTGAGGCAGGTGTGATTGTTACTTCATATTGCAGAGGAGGAACTTTTAGAAGAAAATCTAAAAATGACACTGTGATGAAGAAATTGAAGGCAGGACTTGAAGTACTACTCATCTGTAGATTCCAAAGCCTGCTCTCCTCGTCTGAGTAAGGGTATGAGTGTCCTTGTATACACACACACACACACACACACACACACACACACACACACATCTGTGTATACATGCCAACTTAAAACTTTACCTACCATTTATTATTTTGAAAAGAAATCAGAAAACATTGCAGAGAATTTATTAAATAAACTTAAATAGGCAACCTAAGATAACTGTCATTTCTTTAGTGATTTTTTTAAGAACATGTGTTCAGAAGTTTATACATATAATTCAGAATCTTAAGCCAATATTTGAATCATCATCAATGTTTAAAGTAGGATCCTCAAAGTTTACTTTAAAAAGAAAACATTTGTATTTATCTTTCCTCTACTTTTTCTACCAGTTTAGAAGAAATTTATCTGGAGAAAAATCAAGGATTGTTGAGATAGAGCCAATCAGAGAAGATGAAAGGGAAGCCGAGACCAGTGAGATAAAAATATGTTTCTTTCCTCTAGGAATTCAAAGGCCACACACTTATTTGATAAGGCTAAGTTGCTAATTTTATATTGATTTATGGGAAATTAATTGTTTTGAACTTTATACTGCTGTGAAATTTAATAGCAACCTTATGACATATGCTTTATGGCAACAATTTTCAAACTGTGAGTCATGATACATTAGTGGGTCATGAAATCAATATGGCAATGTGGTCAGCTTTTAAAAAATGGTAGAATAAAAACCGTGAGAGTGCATTATTCTAAATAAGGGTAAGTATTGTTTCAGGAGACTTTATTTTCAATTGTGGATGTTTGGTTATGTCTCTCTCTTTTTTTTAAAGACTTTATTTATTTAACAGAGATAGAGAGAGAGCACAAGTAGGCAGAGTGGCAGGCAGAGGGAGAGGGAGAAGCAGGTTCTCTGTTGAGCAGGGAGTCCTATGCGGGGCTCGATCCCAGGACCCCGAGATCATGACCTGAGCCGGAGGCTGACGCTTAACGACTGAGCCACCCAGGCACCACTGGTTATGTCTCTGTTAATGTGCTCTCTGGGTCCTCACATGAAATGAATTTCTCACTATGAATGGTGGTCTCAAGTCCTTGAAGCCCTGATTTACAGAGGTGGTAACTCATTTTCAGTTTTGCTGCATGCAGTTTGTTGTCTCAGTTCAAACTCAGACCCCAGCTCTAATGATTAGTAATTGATCCAGAACTTTATTTAGAGTGCATTTGATTTAAAATACGTGTGCCTTCTTTTGTCACCAGTACATTTTGCTGTTCTTCTTCTTCTTTTTTTTAAATATTTATTTATTTAAGAGAGAGAACACGAGCAAGGAGAGGGGCAGAGAGAGGGAGACAAGCAGACTCCCTGCTGAGCGCGGAGCTTGCTCAGCTTTGATCCCAGGACCCTGAGATCATGACCTGAGCCAAAACCAAGAGTTCGACGCTTAACTGACTGATCCACCCAGGCGCCTCAGTACATTTAGCTGTTCTAAGCAAGAAAAGCCCAGATTCAGAAGTTTGAACAGTTGTGTAACAATAGTCTATGAAAACATGAAGATTCTTGGAGAAGTCAGATGCAGGAGAGAGGACATAGAGGGGGAAAGGGAACTAGAGACAGGGCAAAAACAAAAAGGGATACACAATCAGAAACATCTCATAAAAACGGCACAGGGCTTTTATCCTACTAGAAGGATGTATAGATTATGGACAGAAAAAGGGTGTATTGATTAGAATAATGGGTAGGAATTAACTATATTTTTAAATGAGTAACACATTTATTTCCATGTGAAACTCTGAACCAGTTGTTTCAATACTTTTGGCTTGTAGAGACCAGTAAGAATAAGGTAAAGCTGGGGGATTGGGCAGCATAGTTTTGACATTTTTATTTTATCAAGATAAAGAAAAAATTAAACAGCTATCATCCTTTATAACATTTTTTGTTTATTTAAAGGGCATTTTAACAATGAAAAAGCACAAATTACCAAAAAAAGAGTACATTTTATTTTGTTTAAAATTCACTATGTTGCCTTTTTTCTTTTTCTTTTTTTCTCATTTTGCTAAACACTGAAGAAAACTTACTGAGTTTCATTTGGTAACCACTGTTCTAAATTTCTTTCCAAAACTGTGGAAAGGGTATGACTGCCAGTCTGCCAGTCTGTCTATCTATATTTCTATTCAAAAGAGGAAACGTGAGACCTTGGGAACATGTGGAAATGCTAAATTACAGCTATACATTAACTGGCTTTCCAGCATCTGAGGGAAAGGGTGGTTCTCAAGTAGATTAGTATTTGAAGGGAGAAGCAGTGATGGATGGCTGGGTGATTCTCTATTGGTGTATTAGATGGTTATCGGCTATGTGTGAGTGCCTAGGTATTTCCTAGTATCTCTGTTTTTTGGCCATGGTTTCTTTGAAATGTTAGACCCTTAACATGATATAAATCACAGTAGGTAGCTACAAAATCTCACTTATGACATACACTGTGTCCTACTAGCTCACCTATAAATTGTATGTCATCACCTCAAGATAACTGACATAATTAGGATTGTTGTCTCAAACTTTGA
This sequence comes from Callorhinus ursinus, assembly GCF_003265705.2. Classification (NCBI taxonomy): domain Eukaryota; kingdom Metazoa; phylum Chordata; class Mammalia; order Carnivora; family Otariidae; genus Callorhinus; species Callorhinus ursinus. Next base: position 91,837,999 of record NW_027397066.1, on the reverse strand, counting down.
AAACTGTTGTTTTTCCTAAATCATGTTCCTAACCTCCTTGATTAGTACTCTCACATACTGAAGGAAATGGTTCCAGAATTAGGTAATTTAGATTATTAATATTATTTGCTTTGGTATGTTAAATCATTTAAAACATTTGCTCTGATCTGCCTTCTTTCTTTACCTAATTATGAGTGGAATTAATACCTCAGAGAGATTTACATCTTTTTCTTCCAACTTTTAACTTGGAAGATATTTTTCTATTAAAATTTTATTTAAAATTTTTAAAAATTTTATTTGAAATTAAAATTTTTTTTTAAGATTTTTTGTTTATTTATTTGAGAGAGAGAGAGTGGGAGATAGAGAGCACGAGAGGGAAGAGGGTCAGAGGGAGAAGCAGACTCCCCGCTGAGCAGGGAGCCCGATGTGGGACTCGATCCTGGGGCTCCAGGATCATGACCTGAGCCGAAGGCAGTCGCTTAACCAACTGAGCCCCCCAGGCGCCCTAAAATCAAAATTTTCCATAAAAATAAATCTCACGTTCAATTGTTATCATTAGAAACAGTACATAAAACATTCAGCAACTACAAGTCAATGGTAGCATCATTATTCTTTAAATACTTTCTTTAAGTCTTTTTATTCTTTAGAAAACCAATGAAGGGGCTTGACTAATATTATCCTGGTTTTTAGCAAAATCACATGTGTATTCTCCTGAAAGATTGCACTCTCCTCCATACGGATTCCATAAACCCATGCAGCTGCCGAGTCAGATGGTGCTGGGCTTGCCAATCCCACTCAGATGTGTTGATGGATGTGCGCCCAGGTCTGCTGGTGCGCTAAACCAACCAGCGGAACGTGTTCTCTCAGTAACTGAAGAAGTTTGGGCAGGAGACTGGGAAAGCTGGTGCAGATATTTTAATGTGATTGTCGTTCTAAGAGAATCTTGCCCTAGACTTTCAGCAATTGTTCAAAACCTAGCTCAGTCACTGGTACTCCACTATCAGTGATAAATTAGGAAGAGAGCCCTGGGAGGCAAAGCACAAGTTCATTTGTCCTTTAAGCTTTAATAGTGACTTTTAACACATAGTGTATCTTAGTTGAAAGCCAAATAGAATCAGTTGTGTATCGAATGTCTTTTCTTTCACATTCATCCTATGAAGCGGTTCTTAGAGGAAAAATGAGTAGGTCTAGGTCTCCTCACTGGCCATCTTAATGGCATTTGAAAGGAGGGTCTTACAGTTTATGCAACTCTTTCTTCTACAGCTCCAACTGAAAATCAGTCATTTTTCACTTACTTGTCTCCTATACAATCACAGAAATTCTAATTTCTTCTCTCTAAGGAATCAATATGGTCTCAGTGGAGTGCAGGAATTTGGGGGTATTTCAATGACTTATAATAAAAAGCATATCTAAAAATCATTACAAACACTAAAAATCATCTTTATTTAGTTTATTTTGAAAACATGACGGTTAAGAATGGGTAATATATAGTATGTGTACCTTAAGCAGTTAAATTAAGTCTCATGATTACTTTGGCCAGGTTAATTAATGTCTTTAACTGAAAATTTTTCATTATTTAAAAGTTTTAAGAATAAAAACATTATATAGTAGTTTTATTCATTCATCTACCAAGAATTTACTGAGTGCTTGTAATTGGCGGACTTTAAGCTGGTCCTAGAAACACACACGTGAATAGGAAGTAGTATCTTCCTCAAGGCCAGTGACTTATTGACTGAAATGTATATTAGACATTATTGAAGCATTTGATATGAGAGCATAACCCAATCAAGGAGTTTCAAAAATCACAGAAGTTTCTTTTGCTTTCAGAATTTCTTGGTATGACTTCACTTTGAGCAATAGCTACTCTTTGACCTTACTTTTTTCAAAGTAGATCAAATTATATTAATGCAATGAGGTCCTGGTCTCAACGCTACCAGAAAATCTCATCCTGAGCAAAGTGTAGTGAAAATAATGCTGGTCTAGAGGCCCTTCACTTCATCTTTCTATGCTAAGTTGTTCACCTATAAGACAGGGATGATATTTTCTAATTCCCAAAGTTGTTGTATAGATCAAAGTGATATATAATGTAAAAACAATACAAATGCTATGTAGTATATAAAAAGAGGTTTTAATTTAAGATTATTAATCAATATTGTAAAATCTTAGACTATAGAGAATGTGGTTTGTGAAATTTTACCACCGAAAGAGTTTTGAATGTCATCCTGATTTTTCCTTTTACATGAACAATAAACATGGAGTGTTTAGGAGTATGAATTAGAGGATTTAGCACTAACATCACAGTTCAAAAATATCTGGCTATACATTTTACTATTTTCCTCTATTTGGAAAAATTGCCTAAATTTTCGGCACAGCTGCAGTTTGCATTCAGGTGCAAGGAATTATTCTTCCAGCATTTCAAGTTTATCATTGTGAAGGCTTTATGATATTGTGGGAGGAACACTGGACTAAGAATTAAAAAAAACAAAACAAAACTAGTTTAGAGCTCTTCATCTGCAATTACTTGTATTATCCTGCTTAAGTTTCGGTTTACTCTTCTGGAGAAAATGGGGATAATAATTACCATTCTATTTACTTTATTAACTAGTGGGGAAGAATAATTGAGTGAAGTCTGAAATGCCATAGAGATATAAGGGGTTGTGTCTGGAATTGCAATAACAGCACATCTATTACACTGGGAGCGTTAAAACTGTGGTAAATGCAACTTTGCTGGAATGTGGAATTATTCTAATAATAGAAGCTGCCCTGGCATTTCCTTTATGTGAATTATTTGTGCAGAAGTAATAGCCATGACTTTCATTGTCTTTTCATGAGTCCTGGGAGGCAAGAGCCTTTGTGAGAACCTTATAGGTATGTCTGCCTCAGGACACAACTACTGCCAAATAGACGAGTGTTTAACCATCTACCTGGGAATGTTCCAGCTAAACAGTACTCCATTTTTTTAAAAGTTATTTGTTTTAGATGAATTAAATGTGAACATGGCACACGCACATGCTCTGGTCAGAGAAAAATGGACTTCTTCCATAACGTCAGAAGTTGTGGAATCTTGATATTTGGACACATTTAAACAGCAATATTTTATGAGGGATCAGAAAAAGATGAAACTGGAAAGGATCATATATATCTATATTCCTTGGTGTAAAATAATTGCATGATGTATGGTAAGAGAAGCATTAGAGTCTGTATGATAACAATGCAACAGATAGGATTTCACAGAGGGGCTAAGGCTTTGAATGGCCAGTCCCTGTGAAATGTAAACCAAAACAATTTTTCTTCTCAAAGCAGGCGGTGGAGCCTCAACAGTTGCATGGATCTCCATCACTGGACACTAAGCCACCTTCTAGTCCTGTCTCTTACTAGAACCCCCCTTCTAAATTATTGATTGTACTTGGTTGAGATAATTGGGTGAAGTTATTAATTTTCTTATTGTTGGTCTTGTTCTATCTACCATCCCCAGAAGAGTGTCAGATACTTAGGAGGAATTCCTTTATTACTTCTTGAAGGACTGAATGAAAAAAATGAACCACTATAACAGTGTCAATCTCACCTATGGCAAATTTAACGGCTTTCCTATAACAAGATTTATTTGTGTATATAGCTCTCCTATTTGTTGTACAGTTTTTGAGGGAAGAGATGGCAATTTATTTATCTTGTTGCTACATAATCCTTAGTGCCCAGTACTTGGTAAAACTTTAATAAATGACTGTTGGATATATGAATATAAATACATTTCTTTAAATATAGTGTGGGTGTTCTTCTTGATATATCAACGTATAAATGAGTGATGAAATGTTAATTAAATACATTTGATCATTATTCCTTTTTAAAAGGCTCTTCTGTATGTGAAATTCAAATGAAAATGGCGCATATTATTTAAGGTATTTTGAAGCTTTAGTTATCTTTTTCATGAATGGAATGCTTTTCATAAATACTCAAGTTCCAAACATATTGACTTAAAATAATTAAGTTCATTGGGTAGTTTAGTAATTTCTGAGAAAAAAACACAATTTAGGAGTAGATAACCTGAGAAGAAGCTTTTAAATGACTGATAGTGAGAATGCTAGCCTAAGGAATGGCTGGGGCTGGGCATAGCATGTTCTGATTTTCCGTATCTCCTCTTAGATTTCACCAACAGTCTAATTCCAATTTCACATGTTCCCACACTATCATATGGAACATATTGGGCATGACAGACTTTGTTGAAATGAACAATCCCAAACAACATTCAAACATTTCTTTCACTCTGTGTAGCTATCAGCTTAAGTCTTAATCCTTTTCTTTTTATCGTCATGTTATTCAGCAGTGTCCTGGCCACATTTTTTTCCTATGGTGTATTTTCCAGTTGCTAATATAAGATAGCTTAAAGAGCATATACAATTCTTAATTTGATGGTAGTGTTTTCCCATCATGATGCTGTGGCATAGGACAGTAGAGGGAAAGACCAACACAATCGCAAAGTATATTAAATGACTACATAGTGGAAGAAGCTATGTTTTCCTTCTTATGGGGTCCAGGAGGAAATTGTGAAATATTAAAAGAGTACAGATAAAAGCTTTATTGAGGAAGAGAGAAGCTTTATGTAGAGAGTGGGGAAAAAAGTACTTTTAAAATCAGAAAATTAGAAAAAAAAATGTAGTGTGTGAATGTGTGTGTATATGCCCTGACGGGGGACAAAGAAGCAAATAAAAAAGGTGATTAAGAAATGGTCTTGGGGCACCTGGGTGGCTCAGTTGGTTAAGCGTCTGCCTTCAGCTCAGGTCATGATCTCAGGGTGCTGGGATTGAGTCCCGCGTCAGGCTCCCTGCTCAACGGGGAGCCTGCTTCTCCTTCTCCCTCTGCCTCTGCCCCTGACTCATGCTTGAGGGCTCTCTCTCTCTCTCTCTCAAATAAATAAATAAAATCTTTTTAAAAAAATGGTCTTAGTTGCTTTACAAGTAAAAAAAAAATTGTGCTGTAAATTGAATCTAAGTGATACTGAGCTCAGCCAACACTCAGCTTCTTACAAAGAAAGGAAGAAAGTAGGATGAGAGGTTTAAAAATTAGAAAAATGTGATAAAATAGGTACAGACACTTTAGGTAGCCAAACAAGAAAATTTTATTCCAGTCTTTCATATAAAGCCTAGTAGTTAAACAAAGGGTATTTTTTTCTCTTACTGCCTCTCCTTTGGTCACTTTCTTTTTC
>NW_027397066.1:91799216-91832720 GCF_003265705.2 Callorhinus ursinus | reverse complement strand
TTCTTTCTTTCTTTCTTTCTTTATCTAGGAGATGGTAGATTTTAGTGTTTTCTTTGGAGAACTTGAAATAGCATTGTACATGGTAAAAGATGATAAATTACCTTGTTAAGTGATCTTCTTTTTGATAAATTCACTGAAGTTGGTAAGTAAACAGTGAGTCATTTGTTTTCTTTTGAAACCATTGTGATATCCAAGACCCCAGGGAGCCCAATATCATATAGTAATCAATTTCAAAGATGGTGAGAGACACTATCAGGCAGTTTGACCCATCAAGGCTGCCACAATGGTGTGGTTTCTTGGCTTTATTCCAATTCTCTTAAATGTGTTTTTCTTAAAACTAAAAAAAAAGTTCAGAAACCCTGTGTATATTGCCTTCTGACTCATACATTAACTATAGCAAGACTATTATTTTCTTCTACACTGACCTCATATTTCTATGTGATGCAAATAAAGTAAATATTGAAGTAGATACGAAGTAAATATTTCATTCATGATTTTGCACTGTTTTGTTACACTAATTTTGTTTCTGGTTTCTTTAATCTTCCATTCATCAAGAAATCTGGTTTCTTTGCTTTTGTCTTAAACCTTCCTCAGTCCTACAATTTCTTTTCAATACAGCAACCATAGGGATCATTAAAACTTTAGAAGGATCCTATCACTCCTGTGTTAAAACACCCCAATAATTTCCCAGAAAAGGTCAAGAAGATTCTATTTTAATCAATAGAATTTTAGTATTGATATAGAATTAATTGAGGTTTGTTTTTTGGGGTGTTATGTGACCAATTTCTGAAATAATTCATATATGCTTAAAAGAATGTGTATTCTCTAATTGTTGGGTGCATGGTTTTATATATATATATATATATTAGATCATATATATACATATTAGATCAAGATTGTTGATTGTATTGTTTACATCTACATCCTTACTAATATTCTATGTGTTTGGTCTGTCAATTTCAGAGAGAAGTACATGGAAATTTTGTAAGGTGTTAACAGATTTTTCTCCTTGTTTTGTCAGATTTTTGCCTTAAAGAGGTTGAGGCTATATTTTTAGATACATGTATACTGATGGCTGTTATAACTTCTTAGACCACTTTTTTCTTTTATTAATCAATACTGTCATATTTTCTCCCTATTAATCATTTTGTCTTTTATTAATATCCTTATCAAAGCATTATTTTGTTAAGTATTTGCCTGTTCTTTCCCCCCCATCATTTTATGTTAACATATCTGTGTTATTGTGTTTTAAATTTGTCTTTGGTAAATATAGAGAGGTAATCCAATCTCAGAAACTATCAAGGGGTGCCTGGGTGGCTCACTTGTTAACAGTCTGGTCTGCCTTTGGTTCAGGTCGTGATCCCAGGATCCTGGGATCGAGCCCCGCATTGGGCTCTCTGCTCCGCGGGAAGCCTGCTTCTCTGTCTCCCACTTCCCCTGCTTGTGTTCCCTTTCTCGCTGTGTCTCTCTCTGTCAAATAAATAAATAAAATCTTTAAAAAAAAAAAGAAACTCTATGTCAATAAATAAGTTTATTTTCATTGATTGTAATTGCTAATGTGGTTGATTATAATTCTGTCATCTTGGACTATGTTTTTCCTGGACTTTTACTGACTATTGTTTTCTTGTTTTTATCTCTCTTTCTTTTTGTAAATTGGTCTCCTCCACCCCATTTATGGTTTTGAAGCTTAAACAGCCTGTATCTATATATTCTCTACCTACTTATACATTTAACTGAACAATGTCTAAAATTACTGAACATCTTGATCTTTCTACTGATTTTATTACTTTGTTTATTAACTTAAACATTTTAATAATAGTTATTTTAAAGTCATTTTCAGATTACCCTACTATTTTGAGTATGAGATTTCTTGTTTTTGAATCCGCTCATGGTACGTTTTCCCTTATTATTTAAAATTTTAATTGTGTATCCTTTTTTTATGTTAACTCCACTGGAATTAAAATTAAAATTTAAAAATTTAAAAAGTAAGGTACTTTTTAGAACAAACTTGAAAAATAAAATTGTATATATATTTTTTTTAATTTTATTTATTGGGGCACCTGGGTGGTTCAGTTGTTAAGCGTCTGCCTTCGGCTCAGGTCGTGATCCCTGGGTCCTAGGATCGAGCCCCGTATGGGCCTCCCTGCTCCGTGGGAAGCCTGCTTCTCCCTCTCCTGCTCCCCCTGCTTGTGTTCCCTCTCTCACTGTATCTCTATCTGTCAAATAAATAAATATAATTTTTAAAAAAAGATTTTATTTATTTATTTGAGAGAGAGACAGAGATAGCGAGAGAGGGCAAGAGCAGGGAGGAGAGGGAGAAGCGGGCTCGTTGCTGAGCAAGGAGCCCGATGCGGGGCTTGATCCCACGACCCTGGGATCACAACCTGAGCCAAAGGTAATGCTTAACCGACTGTGCCACCAGGCGCCCTTAAAATTGTATATTCCTTAGTGAAAAACCTGTGAGAGTCCTGTGCATGATCTAGGTCGTGGAGGCAGCAATCTCCTCCCACTCACCCCCCCACCCAAGATTTCGTCTGTCATATCTCTACAGGATTAATTGGTTCTTGACCAATGCTATTGTTTGCTTCTTTACACAGGTTTCTGTACCTTATAAGTAAGTGTGAATCTGAGTTCCACAATTTTTGGAAAGGGTGGATATTCTTTTTCAGCTCACGTCCCAGAGTATGTGGTCTACACCTGTGTTACATTTCCGGGCCGATGTGCAGATTTGTTTTTTCAAGTGCACTAACTCTAGTTCTCTTTTCTTGGATGAGACAGCTCCTTTTGGTTCTTGTATTTGTGATACACTTTGGTTTCAAAGTTCTGGCTTCTTGTACAAGATCTGCAGTGTTGGCTCTCATCCTTACTTACTCATGAAAACCCATCTCTACTTGTATATGTGGTCCTGAAACTTAACTTTATGTAGTTTAGAATGCATATGTTCTGCTATCTATCATCTATCTGTCTCTCTATCTCTCTATCGTCTATATTGATAATTGTTAGAATTTTGTTTTTATAAATACCAAAAGACCTTTTTGTATTTTATGGAATTTTGTTAGCACAACTATAAATCCTGTTTTCCTTATTCTGGCTTCAGATGAACACATTTTATTCTTCGTTATTTACATGTAAGCATTTTTTCTATCTATATCTCATTTTTAAGGTAAAATATCATAACTTTCATCTCTGAATTTTACTTGACTCCTCAATTTATTTACAGGAGATATTGATGCTTATTGATATAATTGGTTTTTAAATCTTTTTTTAATGGTATCATGTCACTAGGTATATGTCTTTTGCTTTTTTAAAAAGATTGTATTTATTTGTCAGAAAGAGAGAGAAGAGAAGCAGGGGGAGTGGCAGGCAGAGGGAGAAGCAGGCTCCCCACTAAGCAGGGAGCCAGACATGGGGCTCAAACCCAGGACCCTAGGATCATGACTTGAGCAGAAGGCAGATGCTTAACTGATAAGCCACCCAGGCATCCTCGTTTTTAAATCTATAGCCACATGAATTCTGGTGAGTGTCAGGTGTTTAGGAAGAGACAACTGACATGCACATGTGCACACACGCACAAGCACACAGGGTATAAGGGAAATGAAGATTTTGACTTAATTAGATAAAGATGTAAATTCTTATTGGCAGTAATAAGTTCACACAGAGCAGGAATTCATGGGATCAATCTCACCTGAATTTCCCTTGATGCATAGAGCAATGATGGGGACTTACAAATGCCAGATCTGAGGTACTCCGTTCTTTTCTCTTTATACTCACCATTTGGAGCACCTTACACTGTTTTTTCAGGAAAGATTTACAAACACTGGATTTTCCTGGATTTTGCAACAGGCTCAGTGTTAGCAAGGCCATGTGCCCCCTTGAGAAGACATAAGACTCTATACACAGGTGTTTTGAATAGTTTCTCAGCCCTCAGCTTACCACTGTCTTGGAAAGCCTGTTTCTCCACAGATCACTTCTAATTCTGATTTTCTTATGATTTTATACATTTAGTTCTGATAATCATAATTTGATTCAAATCCATTATCATTCAGTAGGATTCAATCAGCAAATGTTTATTGAGCACTGACCATCGGCCAGGCAGAATGTGGGTGCTGAAGTAGTGGAATCAGTCATAGTTATTGTCTCATGTGGAACTCGAGGTCTGGTGAGTTTGTGTGATTGTGGGTTTTTCTCTTTTATTGATTATTATTGTTTCTGTTGTTGTTATTGTTATTACTATTGTTGTTAGCGTTTTACAGATAGTTACCATAGTATCTGCATTGATAAAAAAGTAAAATCTCGATAAAGACTGGTACTAGATCAACTATTCTGCAATGGTCAGATTATGCTCAACTCTTAATGTTTGGTTTGGGGCATTAGGCATTATACTTTAAGGGAGACATCCATGACCAGAATGTTGGGGAGATTTGAAGCCGTGCTACATGGAAATTTGGCAAAAGGATTGGAGAAATAGAATTGTTGATAATAAAGTTGGGAAGAGTTGTATTCACCAATCCTTTCTTCCCTTTTTCACATAATATGATGACATTCAGAGTGAAAAGTCTGTCATCCTCTATTTCTATCAATGTGAATGTCATATTAACTATTTTACCAGAGCCACGCAGATGGCTCTGGTAAATTTACTAGATTGTCGCAGACTCCCAATGGCTAATAGTAGGGATCAGGCCCCTCCACTGTTTATTATTCACCAAATACCAATGCCTATGGCTGGCTCAAGTTGTGTTTACATAAAAGGATGCTAAAGCTACCATTGTATACTAGAGAAGGCCCTTCACATTTGTTTCTGGTCAAATCCAAATGTGAATCATCTTTAATTTATTTATTTACCAAAGAATAAATTATAGCTTTTCACACTGAGAATAAACTCTTTCCATCTGTATCTTCTCAAAATTGTGTTGTGCCATGCATGGGGCTTTTGTGAGCCACAGATAGAGTCACATTTCTTTCTACTAACTGAAACAAGCTTGTAGAAAGTTAACCATCAGAAAGTTAAATATTTGTTATGGGTTCTACAAATGGAAAATATGAACATGAAATTAGTTTTTTTTTATTGAAAATATGATCTATCTGTAGAGTGGTAGGACACCAATATAAAAATGATTTTGGTGCATGATAAATTCATAGCTCGCTATATCAATTTGGGGGAAGAGGGGATAAAAAATTGGAACTCTGGCTTGTTATCAAATTTAAATCATTACCAGACAAGATCATGCTAAAGCCCAAATACTGTGGTTTGGAACTATCTAAATCTATTCCAAATTACCCTTGGAAAACATCAGACAGGTTTAGATTCATTGAGCTTATATAAGAAATTACTTTTTGCTTGTACTGGCTCCATCTGTTCTAAGCTGCAATGAACATGCCTCCCCCCTTGTGTCTGCAACCCCAGGAAAGGTGTCTCACAGGTGCATGTTGGGCCACTTGTGGTAAAGGCTCACCGAAATTCCTTTCCAATTCTAATTTTTAGATTCAGGTTCCTTTTCAGAGTAGTGAAGAGAGCAGCAGAATTGAAAGGATAGAATGCTTTATTTCTTAAAGTCAATGAAAATTTTATTCTTATTTTTTCTTTTCTCTTTCCCCTGAAATATTTAAACCTGGATAGACTATTTTATACTCTGGTTCAAGGTTCACTTCAAAACATCTCTGGACACACCTTGTTTTATGTCTTGTTGGGTATGTCCTTTCAGTAAGTTAATGTTTATGCTGGTCCTAGTAAAGAAATTGAAGAGAGGGGTTTTTTGCATACCAGCTGGAATATATAAAGTCTGAGATACTCTAGCACTTTTTTAAATCATCTCTTTGAATGAAAACTGTTCATAGTTTCATTCTTTCACTCTTTACTGTCTTTTCTCCTTCCTACCAGCACCTTCCAAGAGATATTTTCACAGTTTACATAATGTAGAAATACACATTTTTAATCATGACATGTTCAGAAGTCTTTGGTTTACAAATAGTACCTGGCCTGTATTGAGTACTTAGGCCACAATGGAATATTATTGACATAGTGGAAACTTTAAAAATAATGTACATTTTCCTTGGAATCATCATCTTCTACTTTGCAAGTGTAACTTTGCATTACCAAAAAATTAGGAATGCCTTTAAATAGTTTTGTTTTTCTTTATGAAGAGATAAACAAATACATATTTTCTGTTTACTGCATACTTCTATATCTCACATAAGAGTTTATTTTCCTGTAAGCCTCTATATTGATGTATAATCTAAGCAACATAGGACAAAACTTTCCCAGTCTTTGAATCTCTTTTCCTTTGTTTTCTTCCTCACAATGGCAGCTTCACTTTATTTTTATTTCCTCATTTGGTTCCCACTTCTCTCTCCCTATAGAGACACAGAACACAAGACGCAGTTCCCAGCTCCCTTTCCAGATGGGTATGGGCATGTGGAGGTCATATGCTCTAACATGTTCTATGGTGGATTCTAGGATATCTTTTGGAGATATGAACATAGTCTTTGTCTTCTTCTCTCATTTTGCTGCCCTACAGCATGGGTATAGGCCATCTTGTAGCCTAAGCATGAGGCCACCTTGAGGAGTGTTAGAGCAGTGACTGGAGAAACCCCAAAAGGCTGCAATTCACATTGTGGCTCCTATGAATAGTACCCCTTGGAATTAGGTAATGTAGCAGCTTTAGAAGCTGGGTCCCTGAGGGCTTCCTGGGGTAGAGTCATTATACCAGTTCCTTTATCCCCAGAATTCATATACGTGAGGAACAAACTTCTTGTGATGCCCATTGTGAATTTAGACTGTAGTATTAATTGTAGTTGAAGCTAATATTGTTTTATATACCTTTATCTGAAATAAGTTTACAGTCTACCTGGAAAATGAATATGCATATTTAAGAAGATAAAAAACAACTGACAGATTATATGACAACAGGTATAAATATAAAACTAAATTATCACATATTAGTGGAGGCTATCGGGTTTTCCACATTTTAGGAAATACGCATAAGGTGAGAATTTTATAACAAATGACCTAAAGTCTAAAACTAAAATATGTTGGTGATGGAGAGCTAATGAGGACCCTAGAATAAAGGAATAGAATTAGACAAAAATGAAACATGAAGTGGGTGATACATGAGAAATTGAGATAGAGATACGAGAGAGGGCACTGGCTATAATGAGAACGTGTGTAGGATTGGGATTTTACATGGTCAGATCATGAGTTTGTTTTTGACTTATATTTCAAGAGTTATTTTTTTTTTATTTTTCATCATGTTCAGTTAGCCAACATATAGTAAATCATAAGTTCCTGTTGCAGTGTTCAACGATTCATTAGTTGGATATAACACCCAGTGCTCATCCCAACATGTGCTCTCCTTAATACCCATCACTTGGTCAAGAGTTATTAATGTGTATGTGTCTCTATATACGTTATTATGTAAATTATATATTATATATAGTATATTATATATTTTTATAAATTATATATTTTATATACATACTGTAATTTCCTATATAAGTTTAAATTACCAGTTTATAAATGATGGTGATTTTGTCCTTTAGTATTTTATAATTTCCCCAAATGGCCTTGTATTTTATAGCAAGTAAAGTAGTAAGAAAAAACATATGATTTCTCTTAAAATAAGTCCTCATCTTTTTAATTTGAGAAACAAGACAGAGGATCATAGGGGAAGGGAGGGAAAAATGAACAAGGTGAAAAAAGAGAGGGAGACAAACCATAAGAGACTCTTAATCTCAGGAAACAAACTGAGGGTCGCTGGAGTGGCGGGGGGGTGGGAGGGATGGGGTGGCTGTGTGTTGGACATTGGGGAGGGTATGTGCTATGGTGAGTGCTTTGAATTGTGTAAGACTGATGAATCACAGACCTGTACCCCGAAACAAATAATATGTTATATATTAATAAAAAATTAAGTACTCATCTTTTTAAGGGAAATTACAGGCTCATTTAGATCATGAAGAATTTGAACCACTGACTTTGGGTCTTCAAAGAGATTTAACTTCAAGATTTTGTATAATTTCCCAAAGTAGTTCATGAACACATTTAAAATTTTTCACTGTTGGGAAAGTCTTCCATGCACTTAAGTTAAATCATGTGGTTTTGGCAAATTTTTCTTGATTGTCCCTCAATATAGGTGAAGTTTCATGTCCTATGCAAAGAAGAACAATCATCATTTTAAAAGGAAATTCAGTTGCATGATAGTAAAAATAACATCTTACTTGATAGAACTTTATAGTACCCTACAATATGTACTTTTCATTTGATATTCACAACTCTCTGTAACAGCGGTACTCTTATTATCCTGAGTAATAGTTTAATATCACCTCTTCTGGAAATTACTGAATTAAGAACTGAACTCATCTCTTATAATATCAAATCCAGGAACTCTGGGTGTGAATCTAGGTTTTATGATATGTGAAACCTAAATTATGCAATTTCAGGGGCCCTCCTAATGAAAAATAATATAACACTAAAAATATAAACTTAGATTTAGATGTGATTATTTAGATAAGGAAAGAAATAGCAAGAAGTAAACATTTTAAAAAGCTAGCAGATATAGCATTTGAAAATCCATATAATTAACTGCCTGATATAGTTCTATAATACTTTTTATCCTGAATTTTTTTTAAAGATTTTATTTATTTATTTGGCAGAGAGAGAGACAGCGAGAGAGGGAACACAAGCAGGGGGAGTGGGAGAAGGAGAAGCAGGCTTCCTGTGGAGCAGGGAGCCCGATGCAGGGCTCGATCCCAGGACCCTGGGACCATGACCTGAGCCGAAGGCAGACGCTTAACGACTGAGCCACCCAGGCGCCCCTTTATCCTGAATTTTGTTGCAGCAAATACACTGCATACTCTTTGCCTCTTCATATGACAATGGTTTTGTAATTTCTTTACATAGAACAATAATTCAATCTATCTTCTGGAATAGTTGATGGAAATTTCTGGGACTTTTTATTGATGGATCTGAAAATTTTCAGCTTCACAAATCATTTTAGCAATGTCAAGTAAATTTTTAAGCTTATTCTCAAATTTGGGAAAAGTATCAACGTTCTTTCATGTGTGGACTATAAGATTTCATGGTATTTCAAGGTTACTTATGCAATAAGTAATCTTAAGTACTCTTTGCATTGACTAATTTTTTTCTCTACTACATCCTTTTTGTAAAGAGTTATTGTAAATTTTGTGTTATTTTGTTTATGTCAAAATTTTGTGTCAAGTTAGCAAAAATTGTCTTTACCAATGTATTTATAAGATTTACTCTACTTTATTAATCGACTTTCAAATAATCTGAGTCTAGTTGTTACTCCTTTTCAAAATTTGTGTCTTCCTTTAAATGAATTATTGCTTTTAGTGTGGTCTAATTTTTTGTCATAATTTACTTCTCAATGTCAGAATAAATTCTGTTACTTCCCTTGCTCATTTTATCATTTTATTTATTTATTTATTTATTTTTCATTTTATCATGTTAGTTCATATTCTACTAATTTTAATCAGAAATTTCAAAGTTGTTTTCATTAATAAATTTAGGATGACTAAAAAAATTACCCTTCAATTGTGTCAAAATCAGAAGTCTCAAGCTACCTGTAATGTAACCAAACACTGTGATACTACATGCATTGCTTGATCAATGAATATGTGAGGAATTTTGTCACTGAACAATTGTTTCTTCACACTGGCTTGTTGCATATATAGAAATTTTGGGTGTCTTTTCATCTGGAAACTTCAGACTTCATTAGGCCATGATAAGTCTATACACTTAGACATGACCCAGTATGTTGACATGCAGAAAGTGAGTGATTTCAGTCACAAACATATTAGTTGAAGCAATACTGTTGGGCTTGTGTTCTACAGAGACAGGATTTCTGATAAAATTCTAATGTAATTCCCATAAATAAATAAAATATTTGGTGCATTTATGGTTTATACATTGCATTATTCAGTGTATTTCTTTCCTGATAAGGGAGAACTTACATATTGTCTAGGCATTGATGAGAAGCAAATTTTTCACTTGTAACTTTACATGTTTGGTGATTGGAAAACTATCCAAAAGTTAGTTTCTGGCTCCAGTCATTCATTTTTTCTTCTTTCTTTTTTCTTTCTCTCTCTCTCTCCCTTCCTCCCTCCTTCTCTCTCTTTCCTTCCTTCCCTCCCTCACCTTTTTTTCCTTTCTCTCTTTCTTTCTCTGCTCTACACATACTTCCAGCTAGGCCTTCAAAGACGTGTTCATATCATAGTACCACCTCTGGCTCTGTCATATGTTGGTAGAAAGACTTGTGGGAGCCATTTAGGGCTAGCAATAACTTAATTATACACAGAAATCACTGTAAATCCCAAAACTGTACTCCAGTAAATCTAAATTAAATGTTTTTCCAAATAGTTTCCCCTTAGCTGGATCTCATAAATGTCCTTGGCTGCTCTATTATCACCCAAAATGAAAGGATGGAAATGAAAAGAAAGTTGGAGTAGAGAAGGAGACAGATTTCTTAACAAAATTCGACTAAAATATTTAACTTTAGAATATTTTGCAAAATCACATAACCTTTGGGGTGCTGGAAGGGGCTTATAAATGTGAGGGATGCTGAAGTTTCAAGTGCTTTGCAACAGCAAACCTGCCTCTATGCAGTGCTACCATTTTATTTTATTTTTTTTAAAGATTTTATTTATTTATTTGAGAGAAAGAATGAGAGAGAGAAAGCACATGAGTGGGGGGAGGGTCAGAGGGAGAAGCAGACTCCCTGCTGAGCAGGGAGCCCGATGCGGGACTCGATCCCGGGACTCCAGGATCATGACCTGAGCCGAAGGCAGTGGCTTAACCAACTGAGCCACCCAGGCACCCCAGTGCTACCATTTTAAAGATGCAGATTTTAGATCTAAAGTTGAAACGCTCGACTCTACATTGTTGGATAACAATGTAAAATCACACTTATGACAGAGATTATTTTTAAATCCAAATTTTATTTGTAATTTTCAACTGGGTGACCCCATATAGGTCTAATTCATTCTGTTTTATTTTATCATGGTCTACGTGACACCCACAGTTTGCTATACATCGGAGTGATTGGTTGGTTACTAATATTTCCTGATAGCTAATGGCCGTGCTATACTGCTTTAACTTACTTAAAGTTTTAGTAACTTTTTCCTTCTTGCCTTATTAAGTGTGCCAAGAAGGAACCCTATGGTTATTTTTTTCTTCTATTCTCTTCTCAGTTCTTCTGAGGTTGGGTTATTTCGCAGTGTGCAAGCAAAAATGGTGGATGGCTTGCCTACAGTACAGAGTATCGTTGATGAGTCTGTAGTGAAGCCAACATATTTTTTTTTAAAGATTTTATTTATTTATTTGACAGAGAGAGAGACACAGAGAGAGAGGGAACACAAGCAGAGGGAGTGGGAGAGGGAGAAGCATGCTTCCTGCCGAGCAGGGAGCCTGATGGCGGGGCTCAATCCCAGGACCCTAGGATCATGACCTGAGCCAAAGGCAGACGCTTAACGACTGAGCCACCCAGGCACCCCAAGCCAACATGTTTTTATATTAGTATTCACTAAGTTAAATATGTCACATGTTGCACGTCCATACATGTCCCCACTATATTCATGTTTCCCTTAATCTAAAGCAATGCAACATATTTTGTTAGCTGTTTTCTAAAAGAACTAATGTCATGTTCTTGATATATTGTCCTGGTCTGTTGTTTATTAGAGATGCCAGTTGTATTTTTTTTTCCTTGGGTAGTGCAGCATATAAATAAAATATATATTTTCTTGATTTAACTTTTCATCTCAATATTTATTGTAAGTTGTGCTTGACAAGAGTACAACTAGGTTAAAAATTCTCCACATCAGGCTGGTGCCATGACCCCAAATTTCTCACGTTTTTTTTATGCTGGAAATAAAAACCCATGGTTTTCCTGGGGATAGTTTATAATACTTAGTGATGATATATGATAAGCACTGGGTGTTTATATTACTTGTGTCAAGATTCCCTTAGGTCTATAATTAACATGTTTGCCAAACGCTATACAATTTCTCTGATAAATGTACTCACCCTTTTAACTGAGTGACCCAAAGATATGTTGTATTTTAATCTCCACCTGACTTCTACATTCACTTTTTCCAAACATTTTATTTGGCATTTATCACATTTAGTGCTCTCCCATTCTTTTCATCCTTCTTGTTTTATTGATGAATAATGAGAATGTTAACACTGCTTATCTTGACTTGGGCAAATGAAGAGTGACTTACCTAAGAGCCTCTAGCCTGAATCAACTGGATGATTTCTGTGTGTTTGCTTCCAGTTTTAAGCTATGATTGCTGATACCTAACAGTAGCTATAAAATACACATTTGTGGGGAAGGCTCTAATCTCACAGTCAATGAAAGTAATCTTATTCTGTGATATGACTATAAATGAAATCACACCTCACAATGGCTAGTCTGATGCCCATGTAAAACCAAAAAGGTTTGAGATACAAGAAAATTCAGAAGAGATAGCTCAATAGGCATCTTACCTGTGTGAGCCACTCCCCGCCCCCCGAATTCGGTCATTGCTGTGTGAATATTCTTAAAATACATTCTTAAAATTAATGAGTTAGTCACCTTTGTGAAAAAATATTTTTTTTGGGCGCCTGGGTGGCTCAGTTGGTTAAGCGACTGCCTTCGGCTCAGGTCATGATCCTGGAGTCCCGGGATCGAGTCCCGCATCGGGCTCCCTGCTCAGCGGGGAGGCTGCTTCTCCCTCTGACCCTCCCCCTTCTCATGCTCTCTCTCTCTCTCATTCTCTCTCTCAAATAAATAAATAAAATCTTTAAAATAAAAAAAATATATTTTTTCCCCAGAGAGATGGATTATATGACTATGATGAAGGTTTAAAATCAAACTCATAATGATAAGATAAACCATAGCAGCATAAGAAAAAGAATTAAGGAAGAACATCCAAATGACATTCATTCTGAGGATGACTGGTGACAAAATGTGGGTGTCACAAGGAGTTGTCATATACAGAAGTACTTGAGTTACATAAAGGTTTATGTTAAATACATCATTCTCACTGTGTGTGTGCATATATATGTATATATGTATTTTTGTATGTATATATACATATGAATGTACACATACATTTAGGTACACATACACACATATAAATAGCGGGATAGAATATATAGATATAGATATTTAGGATAGAGTATATTACTCTAAATATTTTTTATAAGATATATGTAGCAAATACTGGCACCTTAATTTGAAACAAGCACTGTTATTATCTCACTATTCATATATGCATGGGTATATAAAATATACATGTACATAAATATTTTTCATTCATCAGGAAAAGCCAAACTTCCATAACATAGTTGGCTGACCAAGCCTCAGCTCAGGCAACTTCATCACATTAACACTTTTTAAGTCTAGCACATTCCTAAAATTGCCAAATTCATCTTTTACAAGAAAAAGAGATTGTTCTTGCATCTTATCTTTTAAATCTTCATGCTGCATTGATTCTTCCTGAATAAGATTCCAACCAAGAGACATATTTTTAAGTTTTATCTTCTATTTACAAACTCAAGACTGTCAGTCTGCTTAGTCACACTGGATTGATGTTTAGTTATCATCAAAGATTTTGCTGAAGCACATTCAGCCACACATTCTCTTTTTCCTTTATTGCTTACAGCACTGTTCACAGTAGAAAGTACTAATTGAAATGAGAAAGCATTTTTGTGAATTAACTTCCTCTTATCTTTAATATTATGTACCTTTAACTCTACAAATAGTTTATATGGCTTTTGCTGTTCTAATATCACATTTTCATTTGCTGAGATACAATAAGAATATATGTAAAATATATAAAGAGAAGAAACATACATTAAGAATAAGGAACTGAATGGGTGAATGGGTAGGAAAACCCTCCACATTTACTGAGATGTAATCCTAAATTCTGCTTATGATATGCCTTTTCTAAATATGGTATGTGTTCTTGCAAATGCCTGAGACTTTCAAGGGATGTTATTAAAAGTAAGTAGGAGTGAGTACAATGTAACTTGGGCACTATTTGTTTTAAGAAAGCAGTATGATATGGTTGGGAGGAAAATCAGTCCTCCTACATAAATGAAAACCTTATTGCCTCTGGAAACTTTGGCCCCAGCCCTGGGGTTAATTTTCATCTCATGACCTGTGCTATATTTGTACTTACATGAAGATATCTGTAAGAGTCCTTTCTCAAAATGCAAATTCCTGAAATACTTTGTTCTTGTTTTTAGGTACAGAAGAAAAAAATATTTTGAATTTAAAGCAATAGAAATATCATTTCAGATACCTATTTAAAATACTTCTAGTACTTCAAAATTCTATTTCAATTCATCCTTTTGCCAACAAAAAAAATTGCTACTTCTTGAAATGATATTAATCACGTGAATCCCTCAAACTGCTAAGTTTTAAATTTTTGATAAGCACCTTCTGATTCTCTTGGTCAATATCATAAACTGAGCTTGTACTGAATGTTAGGGTCTTGTGTGGTGAAAATATGTGCAATTAAAAGCCTGGATAGGAGTCTTGGCTTTACCACTTCTTGGTTGGTTGACTTGAGGGAGGAAGATTTGGCCCACTGAACTTCAGTTTTCTCACTTCACAAATAGATGTAATAGTGTCTAATTCGAGGATGGTTGAGAATTCATGTATGTTATTTTGTATGTGTAATATTGTGATCTTTATATATAATGGATTTAAGTATCATCACTATTATTGTCAATAACCAGGTAATAACCCAACTGGCTTCTCATGTCTCCAAGAAGGGTGAATGTCCGTAATTGTGTGGGGAAATATCCAGCTGGACACTGTGTAACAGGACTGGGAATGCAATGGGAATATAAGATTATTATATTCAAAGGATCACCTCACATATATCAGTATACACAGCTGGGTGAAGAAATAGAATTGACAGATGCTCAAGTTTAGACTTTCGTTTTAAGGGATTAAATTGGATAGGGGGATATGCGTTCAGATAAGAAAAGGCATTCTTGCTGGAGAGGTCATAACGACCACAAATTTATTTCTGTTCTATCAATTCATGTTGAAAATTATGATTAGTACTAATAGTTCCATAACAATTGTTCTAAATATTCCAGTGAGACCGAGTACAGCTGTTTGGCACACCATAGGTACTGATCATAAATATGCTCAATAGTTACTGATATAAAACAGTAGTACTGTATTGAGCTTAAGTGGCCCTCTTACTATGTCAAAACTATAAATCTTTCTTAGGAGTCATGTGTTAAAATATAACATCATGTGAAGTCAAACACTAGTAATTTTTAAAAGCAATAATCTTGAAGAGTAAGTAGGTAACTTTTATCACCTTTCTAATCTTTCAACCTAGAGCTTGGGTAATAATTTAAAATACAGAGAGACACTTTGGCAGAGATTTTAAAATCAATTTTAAATTCAGCCCTGTATTATATAATTAATCCTAAAAGCAGTACAACTTCTAGAATGACTTTGAAAAAATTTTCACTTTAAAAAGGAAAAGAAAGAGAGAAAGGAAGGAAGGAAAAATGGCAAAGAAATGAAAAGTGACAACAGAGAAAGGAAAAGAATGTTTCTATTTATTTACATAATTACATATGGGATGATAAAATATTTCAATGGATGTCACTATCCTATGTCTATAAAAAGACAAAGTGTTTTTAAAATATCAAGTGAATTCTGTCATACAGTAATTTAAGCCTACTTATGAATTTGCAAAATTCCCTGAGAACATTTGCTTCTTTCTTTTGATATCCTTTACAGATGTTTTTAAATTATCAAATAATTTCACAAAGGGATTTTCGTTCTGTTTATTCTTTAGCAGGGATGGTATTAATTTTTTCTTCCCAGAGTACAATATCTCTTCAGAACTTGTTAGCCAGTCATTTCTTTCCCTTGAATACATTAATGATTGATGTTTACCTAAACATAAGTACCCTATAAGAAAAATAAGCAAAAGTATTTTTAAAAATTTTGACAGATATTCATTTACATCAATAATGACATTATTAAACAATATTTTTGTACAAATGATTGTCGTTGGAGCTGCAAGAAATATAAATGCAAACAACAATGAGCTTTATCTAGGAGAGGGATATAACAAATAACTGGCTAAGGACAACTCACATCTCCTGGGTGCTTATAGATGGAGGTTAACTTGTAAGATTCAGACAGGAAAAGCTTCACCATTTTTTATTTGTCTGCATATATTTTTTTAAGATTTTATTTATTCTTTTGTGAGAGAGACAGAGAGAGAACAAGCAGAGGGAGAGGCAGAGGGAGAGGGAGAAGCAGACTCCCTGCTGAGCAAGGAGCCTGATGTGGGACTCGATCCCAGGACCCTGGGATCATGACCTGAGCCAAAGGCAGACGCTTAACCATCTGAGCCACCCAGGCGCCCTTGTCTGCATATTTTAAGCATAATCAAACAGAAATTCCCATGCATGCAGAATATTTTTTAGAAGATTTCATGTGATAAATGGCAAAAGAAAAGCCAAAGTTGGTGAGAGCTCAGAGTATCCAAATATCACATCCTACTGATGGTGGAAAGACTCAGAAACACTTTGTGGACCAGATTATGATCTACATACTTCTATATCTTACCTACTTCTGTATCTCACCTACATTTTCACTTGGATGTTGATTAAGAATTTCTAATTTATGTCTAAAATGGAAGTCTTGGGGTTTTCTCCCATGTATTCAGCTTTTCACATCATGATAAACGGTACCAACATTTTTCTAGTTGCTCAAGTCCCAAATTTAGGAGGTATCCTTTTTATTTTTTGTTTCCCTTCACCCCCTGTGTCGGCATCACCCATCCAATCCTGACTGAGTTTCTGTAGTTCTTGTCATCACTGCTACCATCCTTCCATAGCAACATCATCTCATTTCCAGAGCTCAGCCAATCACTACCCAGAGTATCTGGGTTTAAATCCCAGCTCTGCTGCTTCCTAGCTGTGTGGCCTTGAAAAAAATTCCTTCACTTTTCTGTGTCTCATTTCTTTCATATGTAAAATAGGGGAAAAGATTTTAATATCTCAAAGTTTTCTGAAGTGTAAATAAATTAATACATAAAGTGCTTAAAATTATACCCTTCTATATTTAACCACAGGCAGAATTTCATGCATTTTGCCTATACTCTCATAAAATATTCAAACCTATAAATTGGGATGGCCAGGTAAAAAATTTAACCATTCCAGGTATGTTATCTTCCAGTAATAAGACTCAGTAGAAAATAGGTTTTGGATAAGCTTTGTTGTTGTTGTTGTTGTTGTTGTTGTTGTTGTTAGTGTTGCTGCTGCTATTATTTTCATAAATAACCAGTTTTTCAGGGTTTCACCTGTCCTTCCCGCTGCCCACCCTAAGGGAGAGATGCAAGTCTGATACTTATGATTGGAGAAAAGAGAGGGAGAATGATTGGGTAGGAAGGGTCTCAAACTGACCAGGCCAATGAGTCCTTGAGCCTAAGATGTTCAAAAGTACTGAATTTCACAGGAACAGGCCTGCTTTAGTTCCCCCACAATCCTTCATCCTTGGCTAGGAATAGTCTGTGGCAAGTGTGACCTCCATGCAAAGATGGTGGTGGGTCTGGAGGCAGATGCGGTAGCAAAGGCCATCTACACAGCAGGAGATATGCACTCTGAATATAGTACTTTCATAACTGCCACTCAGGCTGAATTCATATCTGTGACTTTTTTCCCCCATCATTAAAGTCTCTCCTGAGTGGGACAGAAGGTGGGCTAGGGCTTGAGGAGTACAATACGTTTGTTCTATGTCAGAATCTGGGAAGTGAGAGTATGGACAGGGCTCTGCTTCCCTCTAAGCTGTATCAAATGTTAGTAACTTGAGGTGGGAGATGTCTTGAGACAAGACCAGAATCCTGATGCTTTTGGACAGAACCTGGCCCATGAGGTGTATGAACAGTTAGAAGAAGAATGGTTCCTGTATTGGTAGGATCTGCTACCTGTCAAAGAAGAGCAGGGAATAGTGACTGAGATTTTTCCCACCCAGAAACCAGGAGAGCACTAATTAGAGTTCTTGGTGTGTTAGCATAGAACTGAAGGCATGCAGGGATCAAACTGCTGACAGGAGCAGAGACAGCAAAATGTTCCATTAGTAGTGGGCTTGCTGGCTCACAAAGTACTGTAACAGCTTACTCTTAGCTTCCCTGTATAGACAGCTCTTAGAGAAGGTTGCATTGTGTGGTCCTGCAGCAAGGGGCATGCAGAAACTTCTAAATCCCTTCCATGTGATATGAGAGCCAAGGAAACTTGAAAGGTGACTCAAGCTGGCTGTCTGCCTAAGCACACCGTGCAGCCAAAGTTAAAATATTTGTTGCACGTTTCCAAATAGAAAAGGCAATTCACCCAGAACACTTAAGGGCTCTCAGCATCCAGAGAGAGAAAGAAAAAGCAGAACTTCTAGAAGAAAATCATGAAGGCCTTTTTTTTTTTTTTTTTTTTTTTTATTTATTGGTCAGAGAGAGAGAGAGAGAGAGCACAAGCAGGGAGAGCAGAGGCAGAGGGAGAAGCAGGCTCCCCGCTGAGCAAGGAACCCAGGGCGAGACTCAATCCCAGGACCATGACCCCAGCCGAAGGCAGACGTTTAACTGATTGAGCCACCCAGGTGTCCCTCACGAGGCCTTTTAATTTGATTTTTCTATAGTAACATTTAGTGCCAGAAAACAGGTAGACAGGTAGATGGCAATTTTAACAGCAACAATAGAAGAGTAAGAAAATCTAAGGAGAGTCAAAGCAGTATTAAAAAAAGACCTGGAATTAAAATTAAACATTGTTTTGAGATTCTAAATTTAAATTCAGGGATAAATTCATGGATGATTTCTTTTAAAATTCATCTCTGAAATGACTGTGTTTTGCCATTTAAACTTTTTTTTAAATCCGTAATGCATTGTGGCTGCTATTCTTCCTGAATTTTTTCGTGTTTAAATATATTGGTTTGTTGCCTTTTTACTTGAATAACTTCTTGGCTAGGTACTATAGTTTTGCATCACATTTGTTCACATTGTGCAACTGTTTTCTGGTACTGTGTGTTTCTATGGCAAAGTCCAAGGCTGGCTTGATTTTTCCATCCATATAGGTGACTTGCCTTCTCTGTCTAGAAGCTTGAATCACTCTTTCTTAATCCTTGAAGTTCTATGGCTAAACTAGACCCAACAGGTCTCATTTTTTTGTTGTTGTTCTTTTCAATTGCAGATGCATTTTTTTCTTCTGTATTTCAGATTCATGTATATAATATCAAACATATCTTCTTGTTGGGTTTTCTACTTCATCTTGTTCATCTTTATCTATATTTTGTGTATATTATTGTCTCTTTGGTTTCTTTAAGATCTTGCACATCCTGCATTTATGTTGGTTATCTCAACCCTTTAATTCATGCCAATTAACTTTAGAATCACACATATTTTGGTCATTCTGCTTCTAATTTTTTATTAATTCTGCAGGAAAGTTGTTTTGTCCTCAGTTCATTTTCTCAATATTAAATACTCCTTTCTAGCCTATCTGGATATTAAGATCTCAACTCTGATATCTTATTTAAATCATGTTCTTACTGTGTATTTTATGGTATAAATGTCTTAGTTTATTTGGGATCGTTGCCACAGCATAACTTATCTAATTTAAACAAATATAAATTCTTCGTTACTTTATAATTATATTTAAATAAAGGTCCAATATGGATTCAAAATAAATAATTATGTTATGACTAAAGACAAAAAATAATTTATAACATAATGGTCAAAACATCATAGTGGCTTTTGGTGCTCAGTTGAAAGATTAAGATGTTGAGTGACTGAGGCTAAATATGCTCATTTGATCTTCATTTCCCCATCCATACTCAATGTGTCCAAGAAGATTTCACGTTCTAACTAATTAATTTATAAAAATAGAAATTGAAATAATATGAAATTAAAAACCTTCAATGACATGAATCTGGAAACACTGTAATTCTCTCTGTAAAATGTTGAAAATATAATCTAAAAGCTCAGTTCCAAAGGCATTTTGAAATCACCAGTGTTATTGGGATATGTTTATAGCATCTTAATAGCGAGAAGGGGAAAATATAAGTTAAAGAAATAAATTCAGCTTGGTCTTATGACGTGTCAGATCTAATGTTTATGCCCGACGTTCAGAAGAATTAGTTAATTTTGATATGTTATTACAAAAATATATAATGTCTTCTCTGATAATATATAAAGATGACATATTTGTTAGGAATCACTTCAAACTAACTTTAAAATGAAAAGGAATATAGTAGAATTACATTGGCTAAGCTTCTGGCCAAACATGGATGTATTTGAGCTTTAGAAATAACTATAATAATATAATTTGGATGCTAACAAAACTTTCTGTCTTTCTTCTTTTCTTTGGGTGTCCATATTCTTCCTTCTTACTATAGATTTGTTTTCTTCATGTAGGCAAAGAACATAGGTACAGAAGCTATGGATTTTGCAACTCTCAGTCTTAAATTACTCTAGACAGACCAAGCTAACTCTCTTGGCCCCATACCCAGGAAGGGAGCTCAGTGGCTTAGCTCAGGGCAGGAATCTTTAACTTCTCCTATCAACTATAGATTTTCAAATAGATTTTGCCCATACATCTCGAGGTCTTGGTTACCCACTCATGTTTGAACATGAAAGAAGAGATAATTATTTCAGTCGGATTTTGCATTTTCTCTCTTTTGTCTAGGTAGGTATGTTCTTGGTGGACTGTCTCAAAAATGAGAGGTTTTACAGGGAATTCTGGGTACATTGGTGAAATTGGTTCACTAACAAACTTCACTTTGTGGTATAGGGTGGGAGAGCAGAATAGTTGACTGAGGGTTCTGTAAAAAAGCAGAATTATCCAGGTTTTCTTGAGGCATCAACACTTTGATATCTTCAGGCAGATGGTTCAGTTTTTCAACTGAGAAGACCTCTAGTTTTTGTCTGTCAATAAAAATTGCAGGGCAGGAGTGGGTACAAAGAAAGCAACTGATACAACCATTTCATAAATGGACCTTCATTTATGCCCCATGGTCCACCCTAATCCACACACATGTTTTTCTTTAATTCTTTTTCTTTTTTCTTGTTTTCTTGTCAAGATGTAGTTCTGAACTTTTCCAAGATTCTTCTTGAAAGAGTAACTTAGACTTCCACTACAAGCCCTTCATTCAAATGGTATGGGTTAAAGTTTCCTCTAGTCTGTTTTGTTCTTCAACACAATTTCAAATACTTTTCATTTCATAGATATGTGTTAATATCTTAACTCATATCTGATGACCATAAATTTGATTTAGGGTTCATATTCAAAGTACTTAAAATCCATATGACATTGGGAAAATGAGACAAGGAGTCTAATTGATTTATAAAAATAGAAATTACAACAAATTCTTTGTTGTTTACTGTAATACTGATACATTATTATCAGTAGTAAACAACTGTGACAACAGACTGAATGACATGGTTATTCCTTTTTTTTTTTTTCCTGTGTTGCTACTATTGTAAGGGAGTCTTGGGAGAAAGTGCAGTAAAGGCATGCCAATTTAGCTTTAGAATAATTTATACATTCTTTCTCAGTCACCTGCTTCATATTTCCATTGTGTGAGGCCAAAAAAACAACATAAAGTTATAGACAGTATTATAAAACTAAGCTTCTGACCCTTGATCTTATTTTCACATTAGTCCATTCTAAAGTTTTTAATTCTATATATCTGATGGAGAACCATAATATTAGACTAACATGGCTTTAATGAAATTACAATTTAGACATGGCTAAAACTGAGAGAGGACAATACATCATTAACTATAAGTTGTGAAGCTCATTGTTTCTTTTCAGAAATATGCATTTCTGAAGGGGGAAATAAGTACATATGTTTCAGATTTATTTATATTTAAATCATTAAATTAGTCTTATTTAGAGCTCTTAGATGCTGCACACTTCTTTTTTTTTTTTTTTTGATGTCTGATCGTATTTATTTGTCACTCATAGAAAATCTCATTTTTGACTGGACTCAGACTTAGAGGTAGAGGCTCTCAGAGAGGACAGCCTCCATCTCTTGGCAATCTGTTCCTGGCGTTTTTCTTTGGCCTCCTTCATTCTCTTGGCCAAAAGTTTAGCATATTCTGCAGCCTCTTCCTTATTTTTCTTAGTGCGCTGCTTCTTCAAAGCAATACGCCGCCGTTTGCGCTGGAGGACTCGTGGAGTAACAAGACGCTGAATCTTAGGTGCTTTGGTTCTAGGTTTCTTCCCTTCTTTGTTTAGGGGCTTTCTCACAACATACTGGCGGACATCATCTTCTTTAGAGAGATTGAAAAGTTTGCGGATTCTGCTGGCTCTTTTGGGCCCCAGGCGACGAGGCACAGTAGTATCAGTGAGTCCAGGAATATCCTTCTCCCCTTTTTTTACAATGACCAAGTTGAGAACGCTGAGATTGGCATCCACAATGCAACCCCGAACGGATTTGCGCTTTCTCTCTCCAGTCCGCCTTGGTCTATAGCAGGAATGCCCCTTACTCAGCAGCAGGCGGACACGACCATGGGTCAAGACACCCTGCTTCATGGGGAAGCCCTGTTTGTCATTGCCACCACTGATTCGGACCACATAACCCTTCCATTCTTCACCCAGAGCATCAGCAGCAACTTCTGTGGCCATACGCTTCTCATAAAAGGTACGAAGTTTGCGTTCATCGTCCACTTCAATGAGTTTCTGGCAACCAGTAGCTGGGAAAGAGATGTTCAGCTTCATCCTGAAGCAGCCTACCGCCTCCGAGGCGCCACGAAAAAGATGCTGCACACTTCTATTTATTTCTCCTCTTTCATTCTGTCTCTCCTAAGAGCTAGCAAATGTCTTCATACACCTTCAGGAAGCAATTCCAAATATACGTATTTGGATTAAAATACAAACCAAGTGAAAGTTATGCCTTACATTGCCATACTGTATTTTATCACAGGTAGAATCAGTTTTTCATTTGCATTATGATGACTTTTTTTCCTTCAATTTATATTTAGTTGGTATAAGGTTATATTCTTAAAATATCAAATAATTCTGGTCCCAAATTAGGCTATTAATTGAAGAAGGTAGTTTTAATACATTCTGTTTTAGAATTAATTTATACTGTGTTGACTTGATCATAGAAGACCACATAGTGATTATACTAACCATCGAACTAAAGGAGAGGTAAGAACTCATTTGACTTTTGAAAACTGTGTTCAATTAATGTTGAACATTCCTTGGTACTCCATATGCTAGTTAGGTGGCAAAAATTAGTTTCATTAAAATGTCCTTGTCTTTTATGCCTTTGGCCTACTATTTTACACTCTTTGTTTTATTTGTTCTAAGGATGTTTTAGAGAACTTTGCTTGCCTCATTACATAGTGTCTTTTTAATGAAGACATAGGAGGTATTTTTTCAAGTCTCTATGCTTTCGATAGTTCAGTTCTGAGAAACATCTCTCTCTCTTTTTTTTTAACTCTATGACCACTGAATCATGGAATTAAGATCCCACTTTGAAATGGCTATCGACAAACCCAAAGCCAAATTTGTTGGTTATTCCCCAGTAGGCATTTCACAGGCATAACTTGGAGATATTGCAGGTTCAGATCCAGACCACTGCAATGAAGCGAATATTGCAAGAAAGCGAGTCAAATGAATTGTTTTGTTTTTTAATGCATATAAAGATTATGTTTACACTGTACTATAGTCTATTAAATGTGCAATAGCATGTCTAAAAACACAATGTACTTACTTTAATTAAAAATATTTTATTGCTAAAAAATGTTGACCATCATCTGAGCTTTCAGTGAGTTTTAATCACTGATCAAAGAGCACCAGAACAAATATAATAATAATGAAAAAAGTTTAAAATATTGCCGGAATTACCAAAATGTGACACAGAGACAGAAAGTGAGCAAATGCTGTTGGAGAAATGGCACCTCCAGACTTGCTCAACAAAGGGTTGCCACAAATCTTCAGTTTGTAAAAAATGCAATTATATGTGGAGCACTGTAAGGTGAAGGAACCTTAATAAAGTAAGGTGTACCTGTATATACTACTCTTATTCCTGGCTTCATCTTAGTGATCTTTGCCATATTTCTTTGCTCACATTTTCTCACTACTTTTATTTGTACTATAGTATTTAAATGTAAGTATAAATATAAATAGATTTTAGTATTTTCAAGTTACATAAAATCCTTTTTGGGCAAAGTAGAAACTAAATGCTATTTGTATTAATAACTACTAGAGTAGTAACTTCTCTTGCTGCTTATCATTATAAAGATGAATTGGTTGGGAGTTAATTTTTAGCTCATTATATCATTTTTCCAATGTATTTATTATGTATGTTGAGTAGCAAACTTTTAAATTTTTGTCTTCCTCAGATTTTACAACCTTCCCTTAAACCCATGAAGCATACAAAGAAATCTTAACATCTGGAAATATGGGACCTGTTGTGTATTATTTTACATAACAGTCATTAAGGAAATTCATAGTATGTTGATAAAAATGTGTATTCTTTGTTGTTTTTCTTTAATAAAATTAAGAGATTATCTAATTTTAATAGAGATTAAATAAATGAATGAAATCAGATTTACTTTTTCTCAAATTTTATTCTAATATTAATAATTCTATCCAGCCTCTCCCCCCCCAAAAAATTATCATGTCAACAAACCAAACAGATAACACACTCAATGTCATGTGATAGATACAGAGACATGTAAATATTCCACAAATTATATATTGGATGGCTCTATGTTCCCAAGCACTTTCCAAGCACTGAGAATAAAGCAGCAAATAAAATAGCAACAAATAAAACAGACCTACCCTCATGGAACTTATATTCTAGTGAGGGGAGATGGGCAATAGTAAATGATAAAATGTATAATTAATTGTGAAATGTTTTAAGAACAAAAATGAAAGTGGAGAAAGGGGCTATGGAGGGATGTGGGGCTTAAAAAATGAAGTAGGGAGACAGAGAAGCCATCACAGAGAAGGTAACAATTGCACGGAGACCTAAAAGAGGCAAGGGGGTAATCCATGCAGACATTCGGATACCAGCAAACATTGAGTGCACATGCCCTACAGGGGAGCTTGGCCACTGTGTTGGAGAAACAGCAAAGTGATCTGTCTCTGGAGTGAAGTGGGAAATATGGAGAGTCGTAGGAGATGATGGTCAGCTTTTGCAGAGCCTTTTGACTATTGTAATGGATTTCATTTTTTTTTCTTTGCTGGGAAGAAAACCATTGGAAAGTTTTGAATATAGGAATAAAAAGAATCACACTGCCTGCTCTGTTAAGAAAAGATTTAAGAGCGTTAGGCAGAGAATGAAAGGCTAAAGACTAAGATGCTACTGCAAAAGTTCATGTAAGAACAAACATAGTAAAGCTATATAGGCTTAGACACAGACACAGAGGTGAAGAGTGGTTGGGTTTGAGTGTTAAGTCCACAGGTCTGTTCAAGATTGGATGCAGAGGTTAAAAAAAGTCAATGAAGATGCTGGGATTGTGCCCTGAACAACCAGAAGGATGGAGTTGCTGGAAACTAGGTTGGGGAATATTGCCAAAGGAGTGGATTTGCTGGGATGATCTGTAGTTCACTTTTGCTCCTTTTGAGTTTGAGATTCTTCATACTTTCTCCCCACTTAGGCATCCAAGTAGAGATGCCAAGTAGATTAAATATTACCCAGTGTTGTGTATGGATGTAATTGCATATTTATAAAATTCCAGTGATCCAGACAGTTTGGAAAGTCCTGTTTTTAGCTGACAAGTTGTGTTTTCCCATCAGATATGTCTAGGTATTTCTGTTCCCTTCATTGTCTACTATAGTAAGGCCACTGGCTTCTACTTTATTACCTAACCTGCTTAATTCCCCATTCGTTGCTCACATTTGCTCTTAATTCCCCATTCATACTGAAGAGATGCACATAAGTAATCTTTTACAGAAAAAAAAACACCCACAAATAATAGTGAGTATTTCCTCATATCCTCACGTGGTTTTCAAATCAATAAGAATTCCAGTAAGAGAGAGACAGGAATATGACATTAGCCTAGGTTCCCCCAACCCTCCCTCCAACCACCAAAATCCAAAGAGACTGATTCTTCCACTCTAAAAAGTAACCGAGAGGAAATAAATGTTTATGACTGTCGAGAACCTTTTGTATTAAAGGGAGTGAAAACAGGCTGGTTGTATCTGGTGATATTATTAGCAGGACACTTCCTCTGAGAGAGTCTTGCTTGTTAAGGCTGTAAAAGGAGCAACAGATAAGGTGGAGTGCTTACAACTTAGCAACAGCTTGGAAAGTATTGTCGATAAATGCTCCAGTTTGAAATGGGGCCAAGTGATAGGATGTGATAATATTGTACAATTGAAGCAGCACTTGAGTATCTAATCTTGGGATTAGAAAAGATCTGGGGGTTCACACCACTGAAGCCGTGTCGGGGAGGAATTTATAGCTCTTCTCATTGATATTAATAACAGCCCCAGATTAGTGGAGGCAAACTTTCATAGAGTTTACTGCAATGTATCTATGATAAAGTGTGGAAACTTGCCCTTTATAACAGGAGGAAAAAAAAAAAAGACCCACCTCTCAAAAGTGTTGTAATAGAAACGAAAGCATCTGGTTCCCACTATCACCATGTTTTGTATAAATGTTTCCAAAGATCTAGTTCCTTGATAATGGCCTTCGGTAAATTCATTTATGAAAAATCTGGCCTCACAGCAGCATTTCCCTACACAATGACTTTACACGTGAGAATCATTTGCTAACCTAGCCTTTCATAGTTAGCTAATGTGGAGACAGTTTGCATTCAGTTCATAATCTGCACACAGGAAATCCCAAAGAAGCATGTTGCCCCATCACCAATAGCCAAGAAACCAGGAGGGAAAGCAAAGAGGTGACTGAGGGAGGAAGAGGAAGATGAGTGAGGAAGGGAAGCGAGGAGAGGAAGGGAGTGTGAGAGAGAATACAAATTGGAAACAGAAGCTTGAAGGGGAAAATGCCATGTTAGAAAGTAATCTTTTGAATTCTGTTTTTAAAGTCGTGCCTAGAAGCT
Source organism: Callorhinus ursinus (assembly GCF_003265705.2). Taxonomy (NCBI): domain Eukaryota; kingdom Metazoa; phylum Chordata; class Mammalia; order Carnivora; family Otariidae; genus Callorhinus; species Callorhinus ursinus. Next base: position 91,805,675 of record NW_027397066.1, on the reverse strand, counting down.
GTCCAAACTACAGCCAAATAATAAGATTATGTCTGATTCCTGATCCTAGCACTGTCAGGCTTGGTTAGTGTGATGTCTATAATGTATTTGGTGTGGTTACTTTTTGTTTTGTAGCACAGCAGGAACCCTCTCCATTAGACATAAATTGTTTACAGGTTTTTTTTTTTTCATTGCTGAATTTGCATGGAAATTTCAAAGTGAACATTTTTACTTTACAATATGGTTCTATTTTTGGGGGGGGGCGGGGGGGCCCAAACTGGCGGTTACGACTATTCCAACACAAATGAAAATCACTACACACAACCAGTAATTCTTTTTCATGAGAGTTAGAGGGTATTTCATGTTTTATGGTAATTTTAGATCAGCATGAGAGAAGCTTTGCTTATTTTTCTAAGGGTCCATCACTGCATTGTTTTAACAATATTTATAATATTCATCATAATAAATTCAACACCAACAAGTGGATAAGGTTACACTTGGAAAACTTAGTATGGTACCTTCCTTGTTTTTAAGACTATTTTCTGTCCTTCAGCTTACCTCAGGAAATGTTTATTTATGGGTTCAACAAACATAGGTATTAGGAGAAGAAAGCAGATTTAAGGCTAAGGCATATGGCATTGACATTAATTTCCAAGCTAAAGATTTCACTAATTCTTTTCTTTTCTTGTCCATTGAGGAAACATCTTTTTTATCCTTTTATTTCCTAAGAATGCTTACAGAACTAGTTAGTAAACGCTGGTCATTTCCAAACCAAACACTTCAAAATGGTTTGCTATTATTAATAGTTCCAACAGTTGGTTTGATAGGTCCATAAAGGAATCATCAGCTCATTTTATGGGTCTTACCCCTACAAATGGAAATTATTATTATTATTTTTTAAAAAAGATTTTATTTATTTATTTCAGAGAGAGAGAGAGAATGAGAGATAGAAAGCACGAGAGGGAAGAGGGTCAGAGGGAGAAGCAGACTCCCTGCTCAGCAGGGAGCCGGATGTGGGACTCGATCCCGGGACTCCAGGATCATGACCTGAGCCGAAGGCAGTCACTTAACCAACCGAGCCACCCAGGCGCCCTACAAATGGAAATTAAAACTGAGTCCTGGGTTGAACACAACTGGAGAATATAAAGTTCACATTCCTAGTAGAAGTGAAGTTTTAGGATATGTGCCTTGATTTCTATTCTAGGTCCATAAGCGATTTTTCTTTTAAAAATTTTCTCCAAAACTTGCACTCACGTCTGGGTGTATACTTCCAATCTGAGATGGCTTGTACTGCCCAACATCAGATGCGATGCCAAATGGTAATCCTGGCAGTTATTTTTGTTGGTATTTTTACTGTTGTACACAACACGTTTTGATAAAAAGTGGTGAGAAAATTAAAAGAATCCAGAGGCAAAAGTCTTCCTGAGATTATTATACTTGGTTGCTCTTTTTAATGCAAAGTCTAATTCACATCTGGAGTGTTCTGACAGGGTTTTTGTAATGAATTGACTTCGAACATTTCACTCTTCTCAAACAAAGACTCCTGGAACTTTAGTCTTCTTGTCCTGTAAATCTGCGATGTTTCTTTTTTTGTCAATAGGCACGCGGAAGGACTTAAAAAGACACATTTATTTCATTTCTGAGAAATTAAATCCAGATTTAAAGCTTTTCTCTCACCCACTACTGTTGGCTCTCTTTAGAATGATTCTGTGGTGGTGCTGGGCCCCAGGAAGCATTGTAACATGTGTTGGCAATCTTGCAAACCAAATTTAGAGTCCCTTAGATTCAATAGCAGGATATTTATGAGGAGTGATGCTTGCCCTGAGCTTTTTCTGTGGCTTGATGGGAGGCCACTGGCAGTGCTTTTAGGGCGAGTTTTTCTTGTTTATCCCTGATGATGTTTAATGCAAAACTAATCCACTTCCCAGGACATCCTGCTGGGGACAAGTCATTCTATTAATAGTTAGCAGTCTTGATTCTGCTTTCCAAGTGGGATATAGAATTAGGCTCCACATCTTCTCAGTAACGTTCATTTATACAAATCAAAATTATCTTGAGATAATAGGAAAAAGATGAAATGAAAGACTGGTTTTCTCTTGTTTCTATGACATCTCCCTGCACTTTGTTTTTAATGTACTTGATTTGTTTTGAATTACTTTTTGAAACAATTCCTACCATTTTTTAGCATGAAGCCAATCCTAATTCAAAAACTGCAAAAACAGAAGATGTTTGTTGTTTTAACAGTACTGACTTAACTTATCTCACTTAATGTGCTGATAAATGTTTAATACCTGGCTCTCCAGGAAAAAGAAAAATCATACTTTGCATTATTTGCAAATTTCCAGGGTATAAATGCTCCTACCATGATTAACCCCAACCTAACAGCCTTCTGTCAACTGACTTTTAATATTCTTAAAAAAAATTAACAGTTGGCTTTAGCAATGGCTGGCTTCCACACTCCACTAGAAAAAATATTGTGTTACATATATGTCTTCTATGTTATTAAGTGCAATCCTTCACTAATTAAAAATTACACCAATAACATCACAATATTCTCTATAAAAAGAGATTGTTTGGAATGATCAACCCTGAGCCATGTCATAACATCCTGGAACTTGAGACCTAGAAGGATTCTGGTTTCACGTCTTCGTGTTGAAGAGACTGAGATCCAGAAAACAGAATAATTTTTTTGCAAGGTTACAATGGCATTAGTGAGACTCAAACTGCATCTACTGGGACTCAGCTCAGTGTTCTTTCCATTAATTTATTCTTGTTTCTGAATTAATAGCTCATCATAGAGATGATCTTGAGGTACCTGGGTTTTCCTTGGTCTTAACAGAGCTAGTTTGCTGCTCGGTTGTTACAATAACTGTTAAATCTCAGGACTAAGGCATCAGTCAGTAACTGATTTCTCATTTCTTTAGTGACTATAAATGATTGTGCAATCTAAAGTAAATCCTGCGGAAAGAATATGTGCCCTTATAACTATGATGTTTCTATTTTACCACTTCAGAGCTCAGCCAAACATGCAAATGAATGGTATACCTTTTAATCCACAGTTTTTGTTGTTGTTGTTCAGAGACAGAGCAAGAAGGAGAGAGAGAGAGGTGGGGGAGGGTCGGAGGGGGAGGGAGGGAGAGAATCTTAAGTAGGGTTCCATGCTCAGTGCAGAGTTGGAAGTGGGGCTCGATCTCATGCCCCCGAGATCATGACCTGAACAGAAATCAAGAGCCAAACGCTTCACCCACTGAGCCACCCAGGTGCCCTTTAATCCACAGTTTTGATCTTCCATAACTTTTAACTAGAAAGTTACTCTAATGTTTTTGCTATAAAAATCCTGGCCGGTATCTATCTTTAGCTGTTGTTACCCTGTGTAAATCTTCTACGACCAATTTACTAGACTATTTACCTCTAAGTTAGTTTTCATCATGATAGGTCTCTGTTTAAAATGAACAACAACAACAAAATTATTGCTTTTCATCCAATCCAATAAATCTGCTCTCCTTACCATCAACTCCTGGTGACGAGGATCAAATATGTTTTGCTCACCCATATCCTCAGTGCCACCACAGTGCCCGGACCCGTCCGCATTAGCAGTCACCTTACCTGTATCATCTTACGTACCCACACATACTCTGTGCGTGGGAACTACTCAGATCCTCACTCCACACCTGGAGAAATAAATGGAAGTAACTCCCCAAGGACTCACAACCAGGTAGTAGCAAAGCCCATATTTGGACTTAGCTTTTCAGATTGTTACTTTAACCACCATACCGTATACTATCCTGTTGAATATTTTTGACAGCCTGGCCTGGTGTGGAATGTTCTCCATAATTTGGGATTAGCCCATCTCCCTAGGTGTTCTCTCTCTAAGCTTCTGGGTGAAGTCTTGACTTCAGGCATGCTGGTGCTCTCATGATCCAAGCAGGCACCAGAAATCCTTTATGCATTTGCTGAAACTGTGTCCCGTCCCCTTGTCATTGGAATCCCCTTTTATGTTCAACAACAACATCCTAACCTTTCTTCAAGGCTGTTCGTTAACCACCTGCCCTCTCCTCGCTGTGCTCTCACCTCCTGAACTCCACGCACTGCTTTGCATTTCTGGTGGTTTTTTTCTGGATGTCAGGCCTCCCCAGGCAGTTCAGATCTCTTTGGCTGGGGACAATGTGTTATGCTTTTTTATATTATCCACTGTGACCTGTACAATATTATAACCATTTTATAATATTTTTTCAGTATGCATTGATGATAATTTTGTTTGTCAGTTATGCAGATCATCACAGGCATTTGACTGCACCTAGCAAGTGAGATCCTGGAAAAGAACAGTGAATTTCAAAATGCCTTTGACAAGTTGAATGATGCCTGATAGAGACAATAAAGAACAATTCACCTGTGAAAACTATCCTAAGGACACAGACTGAACCTTTCAGAGTATTAGCAACAGTAGCAGAAAAATAATAGGATTAGAGTGGATAATAAGCTAAATGGGAATCAGCAGCATGCCTTTATGAACCGTGCATAAATAAAAGCATAGCGGGCAAGAAGTCTGCGCTAATCCTCTTACTAGATTTTGCATAGGTCAGGCTTTCTTAGGAATAATTCACCCAATCCTGAATTGTTCTCTTTCCACCGAAGTGATGAGGAAGGGACTGTAACAGTAGGGATTTATATGATATATTAGAAAGATAATAGAAAAGAAAGGAACATAAAATTCATTCAGCGTTCTGCCCTTTGAAAACCATTTAACCCATAGCCTTGATTTTGCAGAGAACAGCTCTCAAACCGAGCCAGAAGGGGTGTTAGCCTTTTCTTCCAGTTTCTTTACAGTTCGCAAACTCCTCTGTCAACACCGCTTTGGCTGTACAAACCTTATGGTTAGGAACTTCCACAAAAGGCTCGATCTCAGACTGTACTGTCATATTCCGCAAGTGCTGTCTATCCACACGATGGTTCACTGGAGAGAGCAGGAGCCAGCCCCGAACGCCTAGAGAGCTCCTGGCTTAAGTTCCTATTTCCATATTACCTTATGGAAATCCAGTTCCTTTGCTCCTGAGTTGCTGAATTAAACTACTTTTAGCCCCCTGAAGCTAGTGCACCTAATGAAAAAGATTTAGTACGGAATGATGACCGTTTTAGCTCTCTGAGGAAGCTTGGTTGGGTTGCATGATGGTAATGATTAATAGTAAGTATTTTGGGTGTTTAGGAATTCCTTCAGTTTCACTCTTTCTAGTATGACTTGTTCTTTCACTTAGTTCTATAATGAATATGTAACCAATCTTTATGGATTTGGCAACATTAGCGGCATTTCCCCCTTGTACCATCTGATAACGACCTTTTGAACTGGTATTATTATACTTACATTAGTAAATGAGGAAACAGAAGTTAAGTATCTGTCCAATGAGAAACAGCTAATAAACGTCTGACTTTATGCTCTTTCTACTGTATTACTGAGCCACACACAAACTTCTCTTGGACTAGGTTGGTGAATTTGATCATAAATGCTCTGATTTTTTCATAAGTTAAGACTTGTAGAAAAAACTTTCATGAAAAATTCGTCACGTTTGCATTGATAAGTAGAGTCTAAATGAGGCAAAAATAAAAACAGCTGCAATGTGTCTTGTACTTTTACAAAATAGAAAATGTGAGATGTTAATAAAAACATGCTGATTAAAGTATCTCTATTACAGAGGCTCTTATTAGGGGAAAGCAGTATAAAGTTACAACAAGGAATATTTTTAGGAATCACATCTAGTAATTCAAAACTGTAAACCTTTGAATTCTATAAGCCCTATTGTATTATTAGCATAATTATTACCACAGGTTGTGTTTTTACTGTTTGCCTTGTTGTCCTCATTTCTTTTTTTCCACTAATGCTCTGGAGTTTCCTTAAAGTGCTGATAGTTTCACTCCAATAGGCCTAATGGTGGAGTAACTTTACACTAACCTTCCTTAAATGGTTATCCCTTGACATACTAATTTTTCACAGGCTAAAACTGCAGCTTGTTAAAAGTAAATGCATTCCTTCCAGGCTCCAATGGTGGATTCGAGCTCAGATGACCCCTTGACATTTTACAGGCATTGACAAGGTGCTGTCCCCTCTCTGGAAATAATCTAAACATTGATCCCAATGAATGGAGGGGAACTCTAGATAAGCAAAGAAAATGTGTTTATAGACATTTTTAGGTCATTCAAGCTGTATTGCTGAAGGCTGAATTACTTACACTTTTAGAGAGCAGGAAGTGGAGGGGGAGGAGTTCTATCAAACCCAGTTAAATATATATTTTTTAAATCTTTGCATATAAATGACTCCTTGGATACTTTATTAGGTTAGTAAAATGCAAAGCATATTTGTTTCCTTTTCGGTGAGGATGCAGCTCATACTGACAAGAAGTGGGATAACATTAGATTACACCAGATAAAATTCTTCTTTCACTTTCTAGATATTTTGGCAAATTTCTAAGAAACAATCATAGTCTAAAA
>NW_027397066.1:91691910-91798816 GCF_003265705.2 Callorhinus ursinus | reverse complement strand
ATATGTGTGTGTGTGTGTATATATATATGTGTGTGTGTGTGTGTGTGTGTGTGTGTGTGTGTATATATATATATATATATATATATGAACACACGATTATTTTTTAAGAATTTAGTTTAGGTGGGTTAGCAGTAAGCCAGAAACTTCTCCTAGAATGTCACTTCCAGTAGGATGAGAGTTTATGTCTCTTTAGGTCATTGCTTTATCCCTAATTTGACCTGACATATGGTTGATGCTTACTAAATACTCTTGACTGAATAAAAATTCAGTTGAAGAGTGTTTATTCAATACAGTTCCAAAAACAGTATTCCTGGTCTGAGGACTTGCTCAGCCAGGCAATAGGTGTAACCTTATTGTGCATATGGATGCATGAGACTTTCTTAGATAGATGCCATTACGTGTTGAAATCATAGAAGTGACATTCCATCCTCATCAAGCAAACTCTTTATTCCCATGTTGATTGCCTATAGGTTAAAAATACCATAATGTGAGGAAACCATTGTCTAGTGTGCAGTTACTTTGGAAATCACTATTCTTGTTATGAATTAATGAACTAACCTTAGTATAAGAGTGAGCTCTTTCTAGGGCTTGGTAATACTAGTCTATCTTGGGGAGACAGTCTATATGCAGAACAGTGCAGTAAACTAAACACTGAGCAGAGATAGAAAACAAATAGACTGCTGTTCGTCAAAGAGGAAATCAGACTGAGGCACACATGAGACTTCATGCTAAATAAACAATATACTATAAATGTATATCAGTGCAAATATGTGTATATGTGTACATGTGGTACAAACTGTGTATTTGTGAGCCAATGAAGAATAGAAATAGAGTTAAGGAAGGCTCCCTGGAAGAAGCAAATGAAAATAGATTGGCTTCTAAGAAAGAGTGGAATATCACAGGTAGTGAAAATGCTTTAGATACAAGATGTAAAAATGGAAGAAGGTTATATGGAGGACAGGTCAAGTAGATCAGCTTAGACATAGTAAAGAAGCTGTGTTAGGAAAAATTAGATATGAGGTAAATGTGATAGATATGATAAACAAAAACTTACTATCACAGGTAGAAGGCAATGGGTAGAGAGCCTTAAATAACATCTATGATTATAATAATTTTGAACATTAATATATAGTTTTATAACTAATAATAGGTATTTGGTTATTTGTCGATACATACCAAACTATCTCACCCCCACACGGCTTAAAATAGCAACACTTAATTCTTTCTTATGTTTCTGTTGCTTGATTAAGCCTCAGCTGCATGATTCCTCTGATGGTCTCACTTGAGGTAACTCCCGCGGCTGTGGAAAAATGGCGGCCAGGCCTAGTGCCTTGGGAGGGATGGCTGGGAAGTTGGGTTCACCTGGGATGGTAAGATGACTAGACTTCTTTATTTCCTCGTGTACTCTCTGAGGTCTTGCTCTCTCTTTGTGGCCTTTCCTCATGGTTTCCCTACATGGTCTCTCTCTATCAGGTCAGCTGTACTTCTTACATGGCGGTTCCAGGGATCCCAAAATTGTGTTAGAAGAAGCTATAAGATATTTTTAAGGCTTAGGTTCAAAATTAGAATAGTGTTACTTCTTCCACATGCTGTTGGTTGAAGCCAGTCACAAGGTCAGCCCAGTATCCAACACGGAAGCAGATTATACAAAGACATAAATACTGGGAGGCTTCATTGGGGGCTCTCTCTGGAAACTAATTATCACAGTGGGTGATTTCAAATCATTATTATTCTCATCAACATCACCACTGCAGCTGCAACAACAAAACACATTTATTAGGCCCTTTTGAGTTCTAGACACTATTCCTAATATTTAATTTGTGTTAATTTGTTTAAATCTAGAAGAAAGCAATATTATCCCAATTTTACAGATGAGAAAACTGAGGCCCAGAGAGGTTAGGTAACTTGTTCAGGATTACACAGCTTGTAGTTCAAACGCAAGTAATCTTACCTCAGAGCCTGTGCTAGTGAGTACAACACTGTCCTCAAGAAGAAGTGTAAAATTCCAAACCCCTCCCTCTATCTGTCTAACATCTCAAAGTGTCTGCTAAATAACAAAGTGTCAGAAAAAATTTAAAATGATGTGATATCCCTGAGTATTTATACCACTATTCCCAAAATGCTTCAAAATAACTGAATAGATTTAGTTCCATTTGATATGCAAAGGACATGATGCCAAATGTGAAGGTTGCGCTTGTTCAAGTTGAAGGCCTATGATGTTGCCCTACTTCAGAAATCAATGCACATTGTAGTTGATGTGAGTGAAATTCGCCAGAGATGTGAAGTGTGCAGCTGTTAAGATGGACCACAATCTGAATATGCTCCCTGGCATTGTGCAACGTGACTGAGGTGTAGAGTTAAATTTATAGACCATTACTTCAGACCTGCATTTTAGACTAAACATCAAATTCAGCATCTGGGCATCTATATTTTTTCTCGTGGTTTTATTATTCATGTCTTTGTCTTTGTTTATACTGACATATAATGTAGAAACTATAAAACTATTTCTTCATTTAAGTATATACATTGTATTTTGATTGATCTTCTGAGAAGTTACATAGTTTAGTGTCAAGAGCTCTGAACTTTAAATCAGAAGAATGAGGCTTTAGCTCTGGATACATTCTGTTATTCATTGTGCTACTGTAAACAATCACTACTTCCCCTAAATTTGAATACAGCTGTATAACCTTAAAAAGTCACTTGATGCTATCGGCATGTTTCCGTATCTATAAAACAGAGATGGTAATCTTCAGTTCTCAGAATGCTGTGAATCTGAAATAAATATGCAAATTTTTATGTGCTTAAAAAGTTGCATGTAATTACATTTATGCAAATCCAAGGCAGTATTAATGATAATTGAAAAAAACTATAGCCAAATTGATGCTTTATCATTAATGTCAGAAACCACCTCAGTTATATTACCTGATCAGTGTAATGATCTTTCTGGTATAGTGTATATATTATTCCATGTCTACACTGTTCAGTACAGCAGTCATCTGACACATGTGGCTTTCGAGTACTTGAGATATGGCTCTTGCAACCAGTGGACTGATTTTTAAATTTTATTTAATTTAAATTAAAATTTAAATACCTGTATGTGTCTGGCAGCTACCATATTGAAGGATTCAGTATTTGAACATTGCATCACTGTATCCCACCAGCCTTCATATCCTCATTCTCTTTTGGGAAGAGATATCTGGAGTCATTCGTCTTTGATAGTGATAGATCTCATTCATCAATACTCTTTGGCCTTGTCCTTCTTTAGTTAAGGGGGCATATTTACAAAGCTACTGACAAATGCTAGGGAGGCCATCTGACCTAAAGCAGTGCTCATGATAACTGCTCTCTCTAGGCATGTGGAGCTCAGGAGTTTGAGTCTGATTTTCCTTGAACACTAGCCAAAAGAAAGAAAGAAAGAAAGAAAGAAAGAAAGAAAGAAAGAAAGAAAGAAAGAAAGAAAGAAAGAAAGAAAGACAGAGTCTAACTGATGAATGCTCAATTTCCTAATTATACTTGGAGAAAAAGAAAGAACATCTAATGGGTAGCAAAGGAGCCATCTGAACTAATAGGAACTCAGCATTAAAGAGCTCAGTGGCTTCCTGTCCACAGTGTCATATAGAATTTAATTTTTTAGCTTTGGCAAAATTCAAAATTCACTTTGTTGTGTTCTTTTCATTTAATTTTTAAGCCTTAGAAAGATTCAGTACATATGTTCCTGATCGGTGTAGACGTAACTCATCAAAATGGGTTTGGTAAGACTTGTTTTGAAGAGGTTCCAGAAATCCTATGAGTCTCTTGAATGAGGAAGAAGACTGCATCAGTTTTACATAAAACTCCCATCTGGCCAGAGGTGCCTTAGTAGAAAGTCCGGCCAGCTACCAGGCCAGTTGAGTGCTGAGGTAATTCCGCCTTCCATAGCTAATACACAAATATATTAGTATTTAGAAATATGTTATCTCTCTGCATACAATGTAGGACTCAAAAGAGCATAAAAAAATACCTACCTCTTTTCTGTCAAGGTTAAAAATGAAGAAACCATGGCTCTAAGAGCAAAAGCAACTTGAGCAAGTATTTAAACGTGGTATATGACAGATCTGGAATTCAAACTCAAGCCACGTGGTTGCTGGTCATGGATACTTTTCGACATAGCACACAGTCTCATCTCCAGTCCTTGAAAACCAATATAGTATAGATTAGAAAACTAGTGTATTAAGAACACACAAAGACACCTGTAATTTTATATGACTTTTCCTCTAATGTTACATGATTTATTAATATTTCAATTAAACATGTATATATCTGTCCAAGTTATTTTCAAAAGAAAAAAATGTTTTAACTGTAAAAATGCTCTTCTTAGGTTGAACATGCAATGGGAAATTCCTCCTGGCAGCCCGCTGTTTTTCGACCAAAAATAAATGAAAAGAGGAGATTTTGCCTAATTACTTTTCAGAGGAAAAGAAGTGGAACCATATTCTTTATGATTTGTTAACATAGAGGCTTACAGGGTGATATGATATAATCCAAGGGATGAACTGTGTTTCAGTTCACACCTGATGCCATGAGATCCGATGGCTGTTTTTGGTTTTTGTTCTAGGGATTTTAGAAAAGAGGTGTCACTTAAACTCTTAAGTGCTATCAGTTTGTCTGGGGAATGTCTGTCTGAAGGAATCTTACTGTCTCTAAATTCTTGTCTGTTGCTGTCATCAATTCAATAGCATTATAGCTCTCCTCTAAAAATTTATAAGCTAGCAAAAGGCTGAAGCTGGGAAGATAAAAGAAATACCCATTGTGTTATTTTATCATTTGTCTGTTTCAGAGATGTTTACACACAGATTTTTTTTTTTTTTTTTTTTGTATAGTGGCTGGTTATTCAAGCTCCTGACAAAATGAAGATGGGAGGTTCAGGGCAGAGTCTTCTCTCTTCATTTGATTCATGGGGTAAGATTCTGATGTTGGGAAATGGTCCCAGTACCCAGTGTTCTACTTGGTGACTCTGAATGTCATTTAATCTCCTGTTCTCATTCTAGTTTCTCAGTTTTTAAAGAGGAGAGAGCAATTCTGCAAAAATTAAAGCACTATTAATAGTATTAGCATAATACATTGGAAACTTTCTATAACATTATTCCTTAAATATTAGATGTCATCACAAGGAAAAGTCTGAATTTAACCTTATCCAAAAACTTAGTTATTGAAAATCAAAAGATTAGGCTTCTAAATATCTTCATATACAAAAATAGAAGAAACTAAAGATGCTGTAGAGGTTAAAATAGTCTCAAAAAGTAGAGATGGAATAGGAAAGGCTACTAATGTGGGGGGCGTATCTTAAAATAATAACAAAAGCAGGTCCATTTCTTAGAATTTAAATTCAAAAAATATGCTTAAGGAAAGAAGAGATCACTATAAAAGAATTCAGAATACTGTTCTAAGTAAAATTTCTTTGTGATTCTTACAATGAGATATAAAAGTTTTAAAAGAAATGTGCATTTACTAATGTTAATGCTATAACCAAACATATCGAGACTATATATGTAGTATTGTTGTTGTAACAAATCATATATTAAAATATTTATATGTTATAGATATTTCAGGGTTTAAAATTCTTCATGATAGATGTGGCCTAGTAGGCCAACTTTAATTCAAATATGTTTCCTTGTTTATACATCTTGCTGAATATTTGCATTTTTTCAAATGCTAGAGAACTGCTTTTTCACCTCTGGTAATTTTATTACCATGATTGGATTTGCTACCACCTCAACTCTAAGCAAGAGAATAAAGACTTCAATAATGTCAAATAAAATAGCATGCGTGTGTAAGTGGCCTTGTAACATACTATTATTGTTTCATAGTCACATTTAACGATAATTATTCTTTGGAGAACTTTGCATTATGTGGTTTCTGTAGAGCTACATGTGATTTAGTGACAATGGCTGTCTTTTTAGTGATTACAGATTTAAAGGATTACTGAACCCTTCAGATTTTAAAACAACAGAATATCCAAGAGGATTTTATTTTCAACTCTTGTTTACTTCCTAAATCATGCATTAATGTGATGTTTGGAAAATGAACTAAATATTCCAGTGCTGAACCAAAGCCATCTAGAATGTGAATTAGAAAAGTGGAAACAAATTACCCAAGTGTCCTGGAAATAATGTGTTATATATACAAATGCATTTACAAATAAAACACATTAAAAGTGGGAGTGTGACGTTGGGTGTACAGCTGGTTGGAAATAAACCTATTTTTTGCACGCATGACATGACCTTGCATAGATTAAAAAGGTTAATATATGTAAAATACGTAGACTAGTGCCAAGCACACAGAGCTACATGGCGTCTGCCATCACACCATCATCATTACTATTATTCACCTTGGCTCTTTCTGGTCTCTTTGACTTTTATACTCAAGTTAGATTCTTGGCTCAACTATTTTAAGAACTGTCTTAAAAACCATTCTTAGTTCTTTTGTCCTTTTGTTCTTCCACCCCAGGCATGAGACAGTGCCCAGCTCTAAGACAATTGAATCCTTCTCTTCCTCCAGTATTAGAGGGTGTTGGTGGAGAAAAATATTCACCGCTGCTGGTTGGAATGCCAGAATTTAAAATTGAGCCTTAGGATGGTTTGGCAACACTCTTACTTATCTCTAGTCCACTCATTTCTATATCTCTCAAAGGAGAAATTGCAAACTTTATTTCCTCCTTTAAGCCTCTACCTCAGCTTGATTTTCCCTCTCTCCTTCAGCAAATTACCTCATCTCAGTCTTGCTATAAAAGCAAAACGATTAAACTTATTATACTAGACACACACACACACACACACACACACACACACATCTTGTTAAAGTTCCTCAACTTCTCTCTCCTATTGCTCAAAAAAACCCCGCTGTGTTTGCCTTTTCTTTTATGCCTCAAAGGAGCGTTCATGTTCTTTTCTGGGCTCTCTCTTCCTTTGCTCTTCATCAAGGCCCTTCCCCCCCCCCCCCCCCCCCCCCCCCCCCCCCCCCCCCGCCCGCCAATCTTTCTCTGGCTGTCATTCCCTATCTAGTGTATTTTAAAATACATTCCTCTTCCTTTTGCTTCTTTCCTCTTAGAAATTAAAAAGAAATCTATCCTTATCTTTAAAAACTTAAAAATCCTCTTTTGCTCAAGCAAATCCAATATTCTTCTTCACTGCCAACTTTTTCATAAAAGTTTTTTTTGCCCACACAACTTCACCTACCATTGATCCTCACTCCATTGTGTCCAAAAGACTAATAATGCCGTAGAGATTTTCTAATTGCCTCATCAATGGGCTCTTCTGGGTCTTTATCCTGTTTAATCTCTGCAGTGTTTGGCACTGATGGATGTTTCTGCTTTCTCGAAGTCACTCTCCTCAGCAGATCTTGTGAATTTCTTGCTGTGTCTCCTCCCCGTTCTTGACTTCTCTGTTTGAAAATCTTTATCTCCTTTAGGATTTCCTTTTCTTGTGTTTTTCCCTTATGTGAAGCCAACGTCCCAAAGGCTCATCTTTAACTTTCTCTTGTTACTTCATATTCAATCCCCACGATGGATGTTGTTGCCTTTGTTTATTCTTGTGACTTGAACTTTCACCTATTTTTGTATAGGAGAAGTGCATAGTACTTCCTTCCTACAAACACACATCATAACTATGGAAATATTATGAACTCGAGCCATCTGTCTGTCAATGATCTATCATCTCTTTATCACCTATCATTGTTTCTGGCTCTGTTTTCTCTCTGGAACTACAGATACATTTCTTTTTCCTTTCCTTTCCTTTCCTTTTTTTTTTTTTTTTTAAAGATTATTTATTTATTTATTTATTTGACAGAGAGATAGAAGCACAAGTAGGCAGAGAGGCAGGCAGAGGGAGAGGCAGAAGCAGGCTCTCTACTGAGCAGGGAGCCTGATGCGGGGCTTGATCCCAGGACCCTGGGATCATGACCTGAGCTGAAGGCAGACGCTTAACTGACTGAGCCACCCAGGTGCCCCTACAGATACATTTCTAAATACTTACTGGCTGTATGACCTGAATATTTTGAAGACCTCTCTCTTTTGTCATTACTACTGATATCCATTTACCCTCCAAATTCTGTCAGTTATACTTCTAGAGGGCCTCTTATACCTACCACACCTAGATCCATTCATACTCCTCAGTCTGGCAGTTCAAACTTCTTCTATTTCTTATTTGAACTATTTGAGGAATATCACTGTATTTTTCGGTTTAATTTATTTTTATTTCTGTTTATTCAGGAGCCATGAATTCCAATCCATTTTTACCTAACAGTTATTTTTCTAATAATTCAGATACGATTATATGACTCCTTTGTTAAGAGTCTACCCCACTCTCTTTTTTTCCTTTAGGATACAGTCTAAAATTCTTAGTATGACGTCCAGAGTGTTCTCCAGAACCTGTAGTTAACCCGCATTTCTAATTTTATTACCACCATTTCCCTGTGTACAAAAACATTGAATATTCAGGACTCTGAAACTCCTTCTATCTCCTATCTCAACTCTGGCTAGAGTTTGATCTTTCTGCCAAAATATATTCTCTCACCTTTATCGATCAGTTGCATAGATAAAACATTAGAATAGTGCACAGCATAATTATTTAATAATGATGAATATTTTATTATTAATTATTGCTATTTTTACTTACATTTTAATAAATTCAGTGCCACCTCTTCTATTTTGCCTGATTGGATTCTGCCAAATTGGAAGTCATCACTCTCTCTTCAATCTCCCATACTATTTAATGCATTCAATATTGCCTTATGGATAGTTGCTTATTTCTTTGCCTTTTTCATCAAAGAACACAGGCTGAAGTCTGAAGAACTTGAGTTCAAATCTTAGCTTTATCACTTGTGAGTCTGGTGACTTTTCAGTCTACTTGGTTAAGACATAACGTTTAAAATACTGAGTCTTGGGGTACCTGGGTGGCTCGATCGATTAAGCATCTGCCTCTGGCTCAAGTCATGATTCCAGGGTCCTGTGACTGAGCCCTTCACTGGGGTCCTTGCTCAGCAAGGAGTCTGCTTCTCCCTCTCCCTCTCCCCCTTCCCTGCCACCCCTGCTTCTGTGCTCTCCCTCTCGGTCTCTCTCAAATAAATAAATAAAATCTTTCAAACTGAGGGTTTTAGAGGGGAGGGGGGGTGGGGGGATGGGTTAGGCCGGTGATGGGTGTTAAGGAGGTCACGTATTGAACGGAGCACTGGGTGTTATACGCAAACAATGAATCATGGAACACTACATCAAAAACAAATGATGTACTGTATGGTGACTAACATAACATAATAAAATAAAATTAAAAAAAAAGGTACCATGCACACACCACAGATGCACCATACTCAGCACACATACACCACACAAAAACGCACCACGCATACACCATGCACATAGCACACAAATAACTCACAGGTAACACATACACTGCAAGTACACTGCGTGTATACATACGCACAGCACATACCCCCACATAAAAAAATTTTTTTTAATTAAAAAAATAATAAAAATAAAATACTGAGTGTTCCTGGAGGAGAGATGGGCAGGGGATGGAATGGGTGATGGGTAGTAAGGAGGGCACTTGTGATGAGCACTGGGTATTGTATGTAAGTGATGAATCACTAAGTTCTACTCCTGAAACCAATATTATGCTTCATGTTAACTAACTGGCATTTAAATAAAAACTTGAAAAAAAAAGAAAAAAGAAAATACTGAGTATAAGGCCTGACACCTATTTAACATTTAATATATGTTAGTTCTTGTCTTTTTTTCCCCTTTCTCCCTCTCCTTTTGTTCTCTATCACCTATCACTGTGCAAATAGTAGATGCTCAGTTATTATATTATTGTTGAACTGAATTAAAGGAAACTTATAGGAGAACCAACTCATATACGTTTTTCAGTAAAGCTTCAGGATTTAAGAAATCAAAATATCAACCTAGTAGAATTTTGGAATTAGTATTAGCTCCATCCCTACTATCACATGACAATTTTGCCTTTTAATTTTAATGACAGCATTGTTGGACACCGTAGGCACAGTGTCAAGCATTTGTTATAGATCATTCATTTTATTCACACATTAATCTCATGAAATAGGTACTATTATCACATCCATGGCCCCAGAGATAGCAAATAATGGAACTAGAATGCAAAACTAGGTATTCTGGCTTGAATTAAAACTCTCAACCACTATATCATATTAGCATTGTCTGTTTCTGGCTTAGTTCCTCCACCTTCTATGTATCAATTAATTACCTTACACGGGAAAATATTAGAGAACTGAGACTGCATATATTTGCAGGACTGAAAATACAGATTGAGAAAGACGAAGTTGGAATATTGGAATATGTGGCTGATGGTGGGGTTTGAAGGGATAACAGGTTGAGGGTATAATAATCAAGAAAGACTTGGGCCAGTAGGACGGTGGGTCAAAGACCAAGAAAAACTACTCCAATGGCCTATATAAGCACTACTCAACCACCTCAAAGGGAAGTTTCCTCATGTGTCTTGTGAAGATGATATGAATTAATGGAGTCATTTACCATCGTGTAGCTGTATGACTTGATTCTGGTCCATTGGGTAGACAACCAGGCCCAATGACTTTAATTTATAGGAAATATGTGCTCTGTGAGCTTTGCTCTTGGAAGACAGATATTTGGTCTCCTTCTTTAAGTAAAGTGTACTTAAATAAATATAAAATCACTTTTGATTTTAGTGATAGAATATTCTTGTTGCTATAACAAAAATTAAATTTCAGAATATCGAAAGAGGAAAGTTGAGTGTAATATGGGAATGTGCAAACATTTCTTTGCTGGGTCAAAGAAAAAGATTTCAGAAACTATTTCTCTTTTTATGTAATCTCTTTACAATGAGGATTATATGTGCCATCTTGAAAAATAGAGTGCATTAAAAACAATTTCCACTGAGTTAAATTCTTGATTGCTGTGTAATTTTCCTCTAAATGAGATGTTGAACGTAATCTACCAATAGAGTAGGTCATTCATGCTCAAAAGCCCATCTCTAGATAGCAAAGTGGAATACTTATTTAAGCACTAAAAACAGAGCTCGTGGAGGATGATAGGGCAAAAGAAAGTTTATGATGGCTTTAAAATGTTTGTAGGAAGAAAACAGAGGACAAAACTTATCTCAAAATTTCAGAAAACTGGGAAGATGCTGCTACATTAAAGGCTTCTACGCATATAGTGTTTCTGTTTCTTGGCTTAGATATGAGGTAATTACTTTTGGATTTTAAGCATTACATGAGCCTTAGGATCTTTTAGTGTACTTAAATGTTTTGCTACTTCTCCTTTGTAACTCTAAGGTGTAACTTCAAATTGTAAACCCTCTTTACTCCAATTTTCAAGTTTTGTTTTGTTTTGCTTTTTATCTCTTCTAACAAAAACACTGCTAATGATTACGTGCCCTTGTTGTAAGGAATGTTTGCTTGGCTTTCTTTCAGAGGTAAACAGTTTATATATGAAACTTTTCATTGTCTGGCATGTACCTCCCACCCAAAAAAGACAAATGTGGCCTGGGTTGGCATTTCTCCATAAGAAAACAGATTTAGGATGGCAATCATGTTATATTGGAGAAAGTAGGGAGGGACCACCCACCAAGAGATCTATAAGTGACGATTGTAGTTTATCATTCTCTCTATCATAAACTTTTTCCTATCTGGGGAAAAGCTGGTAGGAGCCCTTTATTTTCTCAGGATCAATTAAACTGGAGAGAAGTATAGTTTGAGTTTTGTTTAAAAATTTGCCTCCAATTTTGCTTTAGTTTGTGAAGTGTTGAAATGAGGGTCCTTCCACATTACTGTTTGCCTGGATGGTGCAGTTACCATATTGAGATCTAAAGATACCCACAGATATTTTGACCACAAGGGGAATGAGAGTGTTCATGGGGTTTAGTGTTTCTGGTTCATATCTCCAAAGATGAAGTAATTGAGTATAGAACCACTTTAATAAGATTGTATTGTTATATCTAATTTCAAAAATACACTGCCCTTAAATAAGCTATCTTTTAAAAGGGCCAACTCAGAAATTGACAATGTTTTCTGTCAGGTGCTTATCGTGGGAAGAAAAATACATATTGTACCAATCAGGAAAAATTAGTATATGGGTTATTTACCGAAATAAAATTTATAGAGCTATTATAGAGCTAATTTTAAACTGAAAAGTGGTTCAGGTTTTCTAATCCAGATGAGGAAAGCTGCAAATTATTATACTCTTTTGAAAAGTCAGGGTTTCATTTGAAGTTCAAAGTGATTAAAATATTTTAAATTTAAAATTAAGAAAAATAAGATTTTCCCCCATTGCCTACAAAATGTGTCTTCTATTTTCTACATCTTTGTCAGAAAAGTTTTGGAAATACTGCTTTAGGGGGATGCCTTGGGTGGTGAGGCCTCTTAGCCAGATAGCCTCCCTTGACCATGATGGCCAAGGGCACCATTTTCAAAGTTTGGAATTTATGCAGTCAGATAATTAAAAATGTGTCTTTGCTGATTTTCACTTAAGCAAATTAAAGTCAACAAATTTTAACAATAACACTTTGATAAAAACTAAATAGTAGAAAATATCTGACCATGTGTAATATGGTTTAGTACATATTTATGTGGAACCATATTGACATCCCTTTACCCAGCAGCAAAGGAAGAGTTGTTTCATGCACTGATGTTGTCCTAGTCACTCAAGCTTACCCTTTCGTGTGCCATACCATTTCTATCATTCTGTATTAAATTTTTATAAAATATATTGTGCATTTCCATGCTGACTAACCCACAGGCTGTATTGCTATATTAAACCTTTTTTTTTTTGATCACCCATGTTTATAATTTTGAATGAACCTCTATCCTCATGTAGCAACAGATCCCAGTGTGTGCCTTTTTCCATCACCCCTCTTGATGTCAGCCTGTTAATTGTCACTTCATTGCTGTCCCAATAACTGCCTCCAAATTTCTATTCCCACCTTCAAACCTTCATCTGTTTGTTATAATGTTTTGAGTGCTAGAAAGCCATGTAACAAAGCATTAAAAGATTTCTTATTATAAAATAAATGCATGTTTATAATAGAAATAAGAATAATAGTGGTAGAAATAGGAAATATTAATAGTTTTATGGTTAACATTTGATTTAATATTTTTTTGATCATTTTGCAATGCACATAAAATTTGTTTAAAAAAATCACCAAGTGAATAAGTCTCTGAATGAAGGTTGGAAGAGAATGGTTCAGTGAGACTGTCACATGGGCCAGGTTGTCAGGGAGTCGGGGTTGGTTGGCAGAGAGGGCAGGGCAAAATGAAGAAGACCTTCAGCTCCATCCATGAGCAACAGCGTCACTGAACATCGGTCAGGAATCAGTAAGAACAGGAGTGGGCAGGGTGAAAGAATTATGTGTGGTAGTCGGGCAGGACTGGTGAGTGAGTTTGTTTTGTTCTGTATTAGAGCCAAAGATAAATATATCATGAATTCTGTATAAATACTTTCCCCCCCTTAATTTTAAATACTATATAACTTTCTGTTCTTAGGATTGTTCAGTTCTGAGAGGAAACCTTTTGAGTAGATTCTTTATCCAGTGTGCAAAAGCACAAAAATCTTTTTTTTTTCCTCCCCCGGGTTTATTGAGATACAGTTGACATATAGCACTATGTAAGTTTAAGGTATACCATGTGATGAATTGGCGTACATATATGTTGTGCAAAACTACCACAATAACATATATTACCTCACATGATAAAAATCTTATATTTGACAGAAATAACCTATACATTTATAAGAACATAATTTCCTCGGAGAACTATATTAACGTGTCATTTTTGACAGTGCAGAATACCAGTGATAAATATGGATCAGAAACAAAGTTTGAAATAATAAATGTACATTTCTGAACTTAAAGATAACATTTAATGATGACATTGGCATTTCTGTGTTGTTATTAAAATAGGTATGATTTTCAAGAATCAGATTATATGTCTGATAGATTCACAAAATTCTGGAGTTGGAAGGGTCATTAGAAAACTTCCAGAGAACTATTTTCCACAGTTCTGTGGGATGCTGTCCTTTGAAATGCCACACACCCATCCCCCAAGTTCTTTTGTCAAATAATTTAGGAAACATTGTGAACTGTATCGCCTATCTTGGGGATTCATGATGCATGTCAGTATTATAAAAATTATGACAAATCCTGCAATAAACAAAATCCACTGAACGGTGTTTTAAACAAACATTTCCTAAGTGTATTTGAACACTGGACACTTTGTTCGCTTTGTTTTAGGACTTAAAACCTTATGTGGAGCAACTCGTAAGAAATGCTGATCTTATCTTAATCCCTTATTTTACATACAAGGAATTCTACTCAGGAAAGGTTTGTAAGAGTTAGTAAACTCCCTCCACACTTGCTTTTGGGACAACTCACCCACTCATGGCTTCATGTATCACCTCTACATTTTGTCTCCATGCCCAGCTCTAATTCTGCCTTCCCACCAAATTGTCACTTTGGAATCACCAGGCACCTGTTGGATTTATTTGCTTGTATATCTTGCCTTTACTTTTTTTTTTTAGACATTTAAAAAAATTTTAATTCAATTAATTAAGATATAATGTATTATTGATTTCAGAGGTACAGGTCTCTGATTCATCAGTCTTATATATAATACCCAGTTACTTTTAACAGCATGTCTAAAACCAAATTCATCTTCCTAGCAATCTGACTATCCTTTCAAACTTCTCTTTTTTTGGCAACAAACTTCTCCTAATATTGAAGGTCTTTATTTTTGCAGTCAATTTAGAAGTATTTATGTCTTTTATTATTTAGACCCAATCAGATCCTAATTTCTCAAAGTACATTTCTCTTGAAGGTCATCCCAATTCACCCTCTCTTCTCCTTTCTCCGTTCTAGATTTTCATTTATACCTGCAATACTAAAAATTCCACAGGTCTTGTCTCTTGTACCAATCTGTATTTTGGCATAATTTACATATGACTCCCAGGTTATTCCCTCAAAAGCAAGTTCATCTTGTCTCAGTGGGTTAATGGGTTAATATTTCCTCATATTTGGGTTAATATTAATGGGTTAATATTTCCTGATGTTTCTATTTTGGAGCCTCCATAACTAGCTTCATGTGGTCTGGCCAGTAGGCAGGACTTCAACCTCCATATTTTGGGGGATGCTATGTTGTCAGCAGGTCCATTGCTCTCTCTGGTAATGGAGCATGAACTATCAACAAGTATCCCAGGCTGATGAGGGGCTGATGTGGTGATACCTGGACACCTGGGCTTGATTCAAGTAGGAGATTGTGTCATAGGAGTTTCATTTGATATGCTGTCATCATAGTGTCTGAGCAATGAAAAATGGGGAAATGGAATGTGGTTTATTCCTTTTCTCTCATAGCCATGCTTTTTAAGTGCAGTGAAAGTGATGGATGAGAGGCTACTGAGTTACGGAATTCTTTACAGCCTGGTGAAGGCCAGTTAGAAGAACCCCTTCTTCTAAATAAAGGGAGGATATATTATGTTTCTTCTTCTTTTTTTTTTTGAGAAAGCATAAGAAGATAGAGTCTATTTGACACACACAGTTCTAGGACAGAATATTGTGAGAATGAAAATCATGGCTGAGTCTCCATTTGGTTGTGGTCTCCTACGGTGTTCTTTCAAAGGCTACTTCTGCTCCAAATGGCATTATAATCATTACCTTGGGATACCTTACCACATCACATCAGTTCAGCAAAATAGGTACTTAAATTGTCCAAGTCTTGGAAGCAGCAAAACCTCTAATTCATGTACATTGCTGAGGTGGGTAGTGCTGCCTGAGGAGGCCGTTAACATTTCACAGCTTTTCCCAGGATATCTCTTATGAAGGACTGCATTCTTCCAAGTCCATTGGGAACCAGGGAGGCTTGGTTTCAGAACCCCTTCTCATTTGATTTGTCATGATACGATGTTCTGTAGAATTTCCTTAGATGTATAAAGTGGTTTTGCATGCTAATTGAACAAAGTACCAAATGATAGAAGAAAGATCAAATATGTGGTGTGCAGCAACATGGTGTGAATTTATGGAAAGGGAAAATTTCCTTTCAGTATGTGAAAGAGGTGGAGGCAACATCATGAACTCTTTCTGTTGGCTCAGAAATTTAACAGACTCAGAGATCCTTTTCTGAAATATGTTCTGTTAGTTCTTCTGAGATGTAAGAACAAATTATGGGCATAACTCATTTTATGTGCTTTGCTTTGTTGTACTTTGCAGATATTTTATTTTGTCTCACAAATTGAAGGTTTGTAGCAGCTCTGTGTTAAGCGAGTCTATTGGCACCATTTTTATAATAGTATTTGCTCACTTTGTGTCTTCGTATCACATTTTGGTAAGTCTTACAATATTTCAAAATTTTCATTATTATTGTATTTGTTTTGGTGATCTGTGATGAGTGATTAAAACTCACCGAAAGCTTAGTAATGGTCGGGATTTTTTAGCAGTAAAGTATTTTTTAATTAAGGTATATACATTTTTTTTTAGACATAATGCTATGGCACACTTAATAGACTATGGTATAACGTAAACATAACTTTCGTATACACACATTGGGAAACCAAAAAATTCTTTATTGAGATATTCACTTTATCGCAGTGGCTTGAAACCGAACTTGCAATATCTCTAAGGTATGCCCTGCCAACTTTCAACCTCTTGGATTTAGGGGTTCAGTTCAGTCTGGAGAGATGATTTTCTCATTTGAAGTTATCTCAGTTTATATATTTTGATGTTTTATACTATGATATTTTCAGAAAAGTCAATGAGTGTTGATAAAAAACAGCTTTCTTTTTTCCATAGTTGAGACACGGAAAACAAAAAAGGAAAAGCATAAGCATCACTCCCTTGCTGGTACAGATAACAAAAATTGATGGTGGGAGCAGGGACGAGACCATGGGACTCCATTTTGTGGATTTTTCTGGGAAGAGGCACTTTTAAATAAATCACTTCATGGGGATTTGAGCAAAACTGTTAGTGTCTAGGCTTGAAGAATAAGAAAGGAGCACTTGTGAAGTTATTTACTGACAGAATTTTGGGTAAAGGCACTGGGCTCTCAGCATTTATCCCAAGTACTGTCCTTCTCTTGTTCCCCTTCTTCTTTTTTCAGACCACACCCCCCTTCTCTCTCCCCTTCCTCATTTCCCTTTGGTTCCTCCTTCTCACATATACATTTAAAAGATAGTTTTTTTTTTTTCATTTTTGGGGTTTCATGTTTATAGAACTATTTGGGTGAAGCAAAAAACTATCTTCTTAAGATTCCTTCCTATACCATTCGTGCACAGCACACCCCCTGCCCGGCACGTACCCCGACTCTGCCCCTGTCCTCCAAGAACAAAAGAAAGAGATAAACACCTGGCCCACATTTCCTATTGTTTGGAGTTGACACTCGGATCCACAGTTTCATTAAATAGAATTCTTGCATGGAGAAAACTGTAAGCTACCCTTTGACAACAATAATAATAAAAAAAAAGCTGGATGCTGGTGCAAACTTTATATGTATATTTAAAACAAATAACCTGTGTGCATAAAGACAGAAGGCAGTGCTATTGTGCACCACCTGAATGTTCAATTAGGAGGAAAGCAAATTACCCAGAAAAGGTAGTACATGTTGTGAGAGAGGGAGGGGCTGCTTGCTCCTTGTGCAACAGTATGAGATTTTCTACATGGTAATTGCTCCTATTCTTGGCCTCCTACCATAGCTAAGAAGGAAGTGGCTTATATATTGGCCTGTCTGCATTTGGATGGTTGGTGACACCAAATCCAATTATTGTCAGCTGCATGACCACCAAAGCTGTTTTCATCTGTGAGTTATTCCTCACAGTCAGGAGAGGAGGCCAACACTAAAACTCCCTTCTATAAGGCAGGAGAGGGCAGTCGTGGGGGAGGAAACTGAAGGAAAGAGCATAACAAGAGGGCTAACTTATTAAGGCAAAACAGAACAGAATAGGAGGGAAGAGAGAAAGGCTGATGGTGAGCTAGCATTGAATGAGAGGATTTCCAAGCCAGCCTCGATTACAAATATCTCTTACACAAGGCCATGCCACAGCCTGCTGGGCTGATCAAAGCCTCTAGTTTTAAGCTAAACATTTTCGTTGGTCTCAAAATGGATTCCACATTTTTCTTGTGTTTTTTTTTTTTTTACATTTGTGACTCTCAACGTGACAGAATTGGAGTCACATGCAGAATTTCCATAAATGCTGATGCTCAGGATTCAGTGCAAATCAATTAAATCACACTTTGTGTATAAAAAGATCCTTGGGCAATTCTAATGAGCAGCCAGGATTGAGGACCACTCAGTGAGGACACACAGAAGGCAAGGCAAAAATTAGCGTGCACAATTTTCCAGGCATTATGATTGTCTTATTGGGGCTGAAATATATGAAGAGCTCTCCTCTATTAAGGTGATTTCCTACCTCCTATGTACTCCATTTTGTCCTGCAATTTCCCCCTAGCTCTACTGAGGTATAACTGGACAATAAAATTATAAGACATTTAAAGTGTACATGGTGGTGATTTGTCGTATGAATACACTGTGAAAGGGTCCCCATCTAGCTAATTAAACATCCATCGCCTCATATATTTATCTTTTGTGTGTGTGTGTGTGAGAACATATCAGTTCTACTTTCTTAGAAAATTTCAATTATACATTACAGTCTTATCAACTACAGTCAATATGTTTTACATTAGATCTCAGACTTTATTCATCTTGTAGCCGAAAGTTTGTACCCTTTCCTGCATTTTGTTTACATAAAGTCTTACATGGCTCCCACACATCAAACTACATTCTTCAACGGCAGTGTTTCCAAATATGCCAATGAACTCAGCGGACAGAAATGCTTGGGAAATGCTATGCTTTGGGGGAGTTTTCAGAGACTTTACTATGTGTATTGGTATATATGTACCTACTATATATGCTAATGTAAATTTTTACTCTCCAAGGAGGTTTTATATATATGTGTATACACACACACACACACACACACACACACACACACACACCTGCCCCACGCACAATGTTCTCTGAATTTATTTGATTTAAAAAATATTTTTCAAGGAGAGAGAGTGTCTATCTAGTTTTGTGTTCCACAAAATATACTTTGGAGTATATCTGTTTAGTGTCTCCCACCCCACCCCCTAACACCCTCCCTACCACATTCCTATCCCATAGCTTCTGACACTGACTAGCAAGAGTTAAGCTGGGTCTGATTATAATTCTGAATATCAATAAAACACTGCCATATACAGGTTTATGTAAATAAATATCTTTCAAGCAGCTAAATGGGCATGGTAATTGCCCAGTGGGCAAAGGACAGCCCTTCAAATCCATAGAGCATACACCTTATTGTTTTTTTTTTTTTCCTTAGTGTTAAGTCCCTCAAAAGTCACACAATTTGACCACTCCTAGCTCTTTAGTGGGAATCAATATTCTCATTTACAATAACATCTTTTGGGTGTCAAAAATTTCCCATCAGTATACTGCTATGACCTCGTTTCTATTGGGAAAGTCCATAATGCATGGCATCCATCTCATGGATGTCAACCCTGTGACCTGGGAGTGGACAAAAGTATACATGGGCTGTCAGACCATGTCCCATTCACTCTTTTCTCAGGTGAAGTAAATTTCAGCAAGGAGAGTGTTCAGTTATGTGCAGGGAGATCAAAATTGCTCATTGCAGTAGAACTTCAATTCTATGATGACAAATACCTGTGGGCAGAAATAATAACTTACTTGGGCTATTTCTTGGTCAGTGTCTGCTTTCTTTCTTTCCTCATGTCTTTACCAACTATTTCCCCATTTCTCTTCTTTGATCACTATCCTTTGTTCTTCCTGGGTTTGTTTTTCCCTTTAGTTGCTATGTTGTTCTCTTATACATTTAAATCTTTATGATTTAGTTCCATTTCATGATCTAACAAGTTATATAGACCTAGTGACTGGTAATTTATCAGCCCTACTCATGAGAGAGATTTTCTGAAATGGAACTGTAGGGGTTTAAAGTTAATTAAGCTCGGGGCACCTGGGTGTCTCAGTCGGTTAAGCATCTGCCTTTGGCTCAGTCATGATCCCGGAGTGCCGGGAATCAGAGTCCTGGGGATAGAGCCCGCTTAGGGCTCCCTGTTCAACAGGGAGTCTGCTTTTCCCTCTCCCTCTGCTCCTCCCCGCTACTCCTGTTCTCTCTCTCACTCTCTTGCTCACTCTCTTGCTCAAAAAATAAACAAAATATCTTTAAAAAAATAAAGTTAATTAAGTTCAAATATTCCAAATATAAAAGCCATCTTGTTTTTACAGAATGGTATAGGGATTTTAGTACGTTGTAATTATACTTTAATTAATTATTAGGATTTGGGGGTTATTTTAATGCAGAATAAATCTATAAAAATAATGACATCGTAATTCTGAATGGATTTTTCTCAAGTAAAGGAGTAGAGAGATAATACAAAACAGTAGAGTTTTAAAAATCTATTTAAACATTTTCCTTGGACACTATTTAGGGCTTTCTTTGGGATTACAGATACTTTTCCAACTACCAAGCCGATAAGACAGCCTCTTGAGGGCCCCCAAAATGGATAAGTTTTATTACCCTTCAGTCTTTTCATCCTTTCATGTTCATAAGGTGAATAAATTGTTTTCTATGCAGCATTCAATCTGGAGATCTTTTCTCGAGAGACTCAAATCTTCTTTTGCTCTTTGTAGCCATATTTTAAAAATCCTATGATATCTTCCAGAAGAGTAGGCTTTGAATATAGCCTCAATGGACTCAAACGTTAGGAATCTAAATGAAAATCAGGGAAGTCAAGATCTTTGCTTATGTCATTGGTGAATTGTTTTTTGTTGGGATTTTTTTTTAATGCACCTCTTGAATTTATAAAGTCCTTTATATTCTTAAAAAGGAATTTTAGATCAATCACCTCATGAGAATCTTTCCTTGTGGCCAAGACATAATCATTTCTGGCAGTCATTATTTACAGAGAAGGAAAATGTTGTGTTTAAGAGGGCTACCTCCATTCACACAAAGGGTCATGAGAGAGTCACAAGCGGAGTCCATGTCTTGAATACTAGTTTTTGTATGTAGATGCATAGTTACTCTTAGGACTAGTTTAAGGGACAACAATGTGAAAGAAAAAGGAAAGATTAATAAAAGTAAAGAATGAAAGGAGAGGGGCAAAGCACCTTTGTATCTTAACCTTAGGATGAATAAAATGGTTTTTGAAAATGGATGTGAAATGGTCTTGGTAATAAGGCAAAATAAATATTTTAAGATAAGAGAAGCAAGATAATATAAGGAAGTTCATGACAAAATATTGTTCAGTGGTACTTTTTTAAACAAGTTTCTTCAGATCTATAGCGATGTTTTCTTTCTCTCTCTTTCCTTTCCCTTCCTTTTACACCCCTTCTCACCCCTTCCCCCTTCCTTTCCTCTTTACTTTTTCATAATGCTTATGATGTGAAGCTGATCACAACAGAAAGTTTAAAATTGTTATTTCTCTTGAGAATTAACAATATTTTTAAGCTCAAGTGAAGAGCATCAGATTGTTATTAACTTAATGCTAATCTTGTCAACAACAACATCAGGAAAGCGATTTTTTCCCTTTTATATGTGATGTTCCATGATGTCAGCAGTATGTCCATTAAGCATCAGCTATTATCAGAAAATAATTCAAGAAGAAATTGATAAATAGTGAATGGTTTTCCTGGATTGCCAAGCCCATCTTTCCATTTTGCTCTCTAGGCTGAAATGATTTTTCAAGCTCCAGAGAAAACAAGGTAGGGAGAAAATGCCTACATTTCATTCTCATAGACTGTAGAAGGCTCAATGGCTCTCTATGTTTGATTATACTTCATAAAGTGTTTTGAATCAAAGACATAATGCCATTGGCTATTAGGTATTTACAAATTATAAGAAGAATCCCAGGAAATTTTCTCTTCGCCCTGACATACTGTCTCTTCCTCCCTCCTTCTCCTCCTCCTCCCTATTCTGGCTCATTAAATTTATTAACCAGGGAGGCTGTATTAACCCATGTATGTACATTTTCCATGATATCCAAAAGTCCTTGGATTCATTTCATTATGTTAAAAAATGTATTTCCATAGAGAATGTAGTTTGGTTACTATACTAGCTGATTTTCACTTCAGTGATGAAAGAGACTTTGTTGTTTCACTTGCATGAATGCATTTGAGGGAATAGATGTAATAAGGTGATGAGCATAATATTTGGCAAATATGGAATCTGGAATAACCTCTTTACCTCTTTCTGCAGAAAATACTAAGTGATTTTTCATAATTTACTGACCACAGCTGGATGATTCTATTTATCATGTATAGGGGAGGGATTTTGAATTACACAAGGTAGGCATACATTTTGTGTTTAGAGAAAAAAGCTGTCTGTCAGGATTTGAAGATTCATAGACTTAAAGAATCTCATATTTGGGATGTTTCAAGGCCCCTGCTTCAACCTGCTATTTAATGCTCAAATCAACTCAAATTCCAATAGCTACCATCTGCTGAGCTGTGTAATAAGTGCTTTAGAAACATACTTACATTTAATCTTCCTATCAGGTACGAGTTGTTGAAAAAGAAATTACAGTTCAAGGAAGTTAAATAACCTGTCCCCAAAATGCATAGCTACCTAGTAAGCGGTAGATTCAAGATGTGAACTGTCTATAGGGCTCCATAAGCATTGTTCTTTACATTACTATCAGATTATTTGAGCCTATAACACAATTTACACTGAAGAATCTGAGAAGACTATGCTTTTTGGTCAGCCAAATTCAGATACTGCACTCAGTATCTGAATTTGGATGCATTCATCTGTCTCCAGACGGCGGCTAGGAGCTGTTTCTCTCTTAGTACCTTAAGAGCAAAGCCCAAGCCTCTATCAGTATTTTTTTTCTACAGATAGATGACACTCATGATTCTGGGATTTATTGTGTCAATCTAAACCCATTTTTCCTCTCTTCCACTAAAGAGGAGGAACCCTCTCTCCAGAGAATAGTATTACCAGAGTGAGGAGAAATATCAAATTGTCTTCAAAACATGACAACTTGTGATACAGCATTTATCTTTCATCGAAGGAAGAAAAAAAATCATACTTTGGAAACAACCCACAACTGGTCTGTACCGGTCCTTACTAGTTTATGGGACTCTATATATTCTTAGTGCTTAAAGGACTATGTCTTGACAATTTATTGCTCTGAATCTCAGTTTCTTCACTAGTGTAACGGAACAAGAACATATTCCACATATTCAAAAAAGTGCTTTGGAAAATTGAGGACTTATCTACAGAGGTTTATCATCAGACTTCAAATCTTGGCTTTTTTAATTTTAAAGCATGCCCTGAATATTTATTGAGTGAGTACTTGCTAAATTCTGGAAACTGTTCTAAGCATCTTCCATGCTTTACCTCACTTGACCGTGATAATAACCCTATCAGGTATGTACGATTTTAACCTTTATTTTATAGATGAGGAGTTTGTTATGGAGATAAATTAACTACTTTGCTTCACAGAGCCAGTAAGGGGGAGAGTCTGTATTCAAATCTGAGCATCCAGAAACTAGATGGAAACTGAAGAAGTAAGGAGGAAGTGAAATACGGGTGGTATGGGAGAAGTCATGTGCGTAGATGTTAGTGGTCCTTCCACTTGGGGCTAGCCTGAGGGCAAGATCTCAAAGCAGAAATATTACCCAAAATTAAAAATAGTTTTGGGAAGAGTTAACATGAATGCAGCCATCCAGGTTTTTCCCCTAAAGGGATGTCTCTCCCAAGTAGACTGTGGAGTTTTCCACCTTGTCCTATTGCCAAGTTCCAACCAAAAAATCTATATGACTAATGACAATGCAAGAGGCAAAGAGCAGCTTTCTTTTCAGATTCCAGATGGAGTTTATGATGTTGTCAGATAGAAAGTCATTTGACTTACAGCCTCAGTAGAGTCAGTGTAGATGCTTTCTTAGACATAATATATTGGAATGCTACATCATAATTTAGCTTTTAAAATATATTACTGTGTTTTAAAACTTAGCAGAACTTTTAAGACAGAAAACTTCAATAATAAACACTTCTGAGTAGTAATTATGATAACAAAATCATAATGATAAGAATGAGGACTCTGGAGTCAAACCTGGGCTTTAATCCTGGTTTAGGCTACGGAACTTGGACATTTTTTTAAAAAACTGCTTTGTGTCTCAGTTGTCTTATTTGGAAAAGGGGGATAATGACATTTAGGATAGTCTGAACTATGAATTAATACAAGTAAAGCATTTAAAACAGTGCTCAGTACAAAGGAAGTAATTCAATCAAGTTAGCTCTTAAAAGTCCACTTCAATTTCCTTTGGATGATGTTAGATTGGATGAAGATAAATACTTCAACTCAACAACCCCCTCCCTTTCTTTTGCTTAATTTATGGTGACTATGTTTAAGTTTTTCCCATTAACTTGTCTAATACCTGTTATATTTTGTTATACACGTGTGACCTCTGTGCTACTTCTCTATGCTTAGTATCAGATTCATGAGATGGTTGTTTTTGTTGCACAAAGCAAGGCTCCTTTCAAGGGATACAACTTTTTCTACAATTAATATATTCAAGACAGCAAACTGAGTGTTTTCTAACATGGTTAACTTTAATGGGCATTTCTATTGGTATCTTAACTATTAGAAAGAGCTAAGAGTAATAAGAAAGGTATAGCAGTAAGACTAAATTCCTGTCCTACAATTTACAATAGGGTAAGAACCACGAAGTTTGAAAAGTATTTATAAAATGAACTGAATTTTTCATATAAATTTCAAAAAGCACAGTCATAAGTGCCCAGACAGGCACAGATGTTTCTCTCTGTATTCTTACCTTCCTGAATAAGAAAAATATAAGTAGTTTGTATCAAACCCTATAAAATTATGGCAGACTGCAAATACCAGCTCATACCATTTGCTCTCAGGAAGACATGCAGACAAATGGCTGTGCATAACACAAGGATGATGTTAAATGTAAGGAACTCTTTTATATCCTTCTGCTCACTTTTTCCTAAATTCAAACCTTAAGATTTCTTTTGTTGGAGTGCCATTGTTTCAAAGAAGAGATATATAACAAAGTCAAGGCCTGTTTAAAGCAAGGGCTTTGGCATCAAAAAAGAAGAGGCTTCCAGTGTCTGTCCTTCCACTGACCAACTGTGTGACCTTGGTTAGTTGTCCTGCTTCTCTAAGCCTAAATTTTCAGGATCACTCATAATATCCATCTCATTGGCTTGTTGTGAGGACTACATGGGATAAAACACTTAAAAGCACATAACACATGACTAACATACTATTTATTAAGCCTACAAAGTTCTTCAATATTATAATGATTTGGGTCTTTGCCTACTAAATAAACTTTGTGTATAAACCACAAGCAGGATATTCTGGGTAGTGTGTGGTTCACACAGGCAGATCAGACTGGTCTGAGGCATGCTTTTGTAAGGCACAGGAAGCAACTTAAAAAACAAAGGCCATCGATAGCCAGGGTAATGCCCGATTTCCCCAAGGTCTTTTCCAGCTCCAACAAAGTAGAAAGAACAAGTGGAGCAGCCTTTCAGGTCATCACTTCAGGCAGAGCAGTAAAGCTTTTCAGATGTGATGTTCTCCAAGGCAGTAAGCTAGAGCAGGGGTTTCTGTTGGAAAGCTAGTGATTGGGAGACAGATGGAATAGAGCTTACTCCAGGGGGAGAACAGCAGGTGAGGGCAGGTGAGGAAAAGGGTATTGAGAATTGCCATGAACTAGAGCCTCTGGTTGCTAAGACTCTCCCAAAGTTTCTGAAAAGCCACAGGGTCCTTCCTGGAAAATAATAGATCAGATTCTACTTAGATATGCAATGTGCTTTACCTTGCCTAGCTCAAATAAAGAAGAGATGGCATAATCTTAGGACAGGGTAGTCCAGGTGGGACTAGCCCTTACTCATCTTTGTATCTTCACAATAATGCTTGGCACTAGCAAAGTTTCTGACACAAAATTGTCAGAAATTGTGGCATTGTTTGGAATGGATTAATTCTTACCCAGCTCTGTTGCTACTGGCTGTCTCCATCTAGAGGTATCATTTTAGCTCTCAGTTTCTTTATGGTAAAATGGAGCTAACAATAGTTTCTACCTTGAAATTTTTCTTTGATGACAAAATGAGATAACATATGTGAATTCCCTCTGCAAACTCTAAGTTGCTACCAGATATTAGAATGAAAGATAAGAGCTATTTCCATACTCTTATTACTCAAGTAATTCCAGGCGCTAAGATTTTCATGTTAAATTTTTGTTTTCTCAGTGACACTTTTCTAAAAATTGTAACATAGCTTTTAAAGATAAGAATTTCCCCCCACATAATTCAACAAATATAATGTTTTTGTGAGAAAAATCTAGCTTATGAACATTTTTATTCTTACTGAACGGGATCTCATCAAAAGAATTTGTTCATCATGCTCTAAGGTTTGCTGCCTTTTGGTTAGCCTAATCCAGATTTTGAAATGTAATCCTTTGATGTACACTTTTATGTGGACTATGCCTGCAGGTCACAAGAAAAATAGTATGACTTGCTGAGGGTCTATGTTAGAATTGGCCAATTGCTATAACAAACAGTACCAAAATTTTGGTGTCTTCACATAATAAAACGTATTTTTTTTCTCTCCTATAACAGCCCAACATGCATGTTCTCAGTCAGAGACTTGTGTTTTTGTTTGTTTGTTTGTGCTTTGGTGTGTTGTCATTGTTGTTGTTTTTGGTGGCTCTCCTCCAAGTGGTGATTCAGGGACCAAGGGTCTTACCACAGTGCGGTTCTACTATCCCCTAAGGCCTTGGAGTCATCTCCAAGAAAACAGAATAGGAAGGATTGGTGGTGAGAGGTTTCATTAGTGAGCCCTGGAGGTGGCATATATTACTTCCATCCATATTCTATTAGTCAAAACTTGGTCATGTGGTCCCACCAAACATGAAAAGAGGCTTGGAAATGTGGTCTAGCTGTATTGAAGAGAAAAAAGCCAAAAAGGATGTATTTATCTATGCCACAGGGGTAGTTCTAAATTTCCACGGTGACATTTACAAATGAATAATCAATATTATATTTTAATGAATATCATAATCGCATCTCTGTGTATTATTAGTTTAAAAAGTGTGACAGTAAAATAAATAATCACATACTCTGAATCTTCTTTTTCGTGTATGTATGACATAAACATATGACCAACAGTGTTTTAGTACATAAAAATTATTTACAGAAACAATTTTATTAGCAATATTTCCTTATATTTTACTATTCACAGATATTTATATATATATTCATTTTTATCTATTATTTTTGGGTTGAAAAAGATTTATTGGATGTGAAAATATATATTTCTCTTTCACATAATTTAAACAAAACTGAATCGCTTTTCTTCAAACTTCCTAAGACACATTTCCTCAATACAAGACATAATCTTGAAAATTGTCACTCCTTAAAAAAAATGATGTGCAATAAAAGTACTTTTTAATTTTATTTAATTAATGCAATAAAATACTTTTTATTTTATTTTAATTCAAACGTTAATTCTAAATATCACAGTTCATCATTTGATAAACTAACTTTGTACAACCTCTTGGAAGCCAAAATAGCCTGAAGCATGGGGTACCATGTTCCTGAAGGGCACTCTAGACCTCAGGGGATAATCTTACTAAGAAATCCCGCTTTGAATGAAAATAATCAGGTTATATATTATGATTATTTGTGTAAATATCTGTTATCAAAAAACTCCATTGTATTCAGCACTCATATTCATCATACCCAGAGACTCGGTGATTCTCAGAGTTTACTGTTAGAGCACCTAAGATTTACACTGGAAAAAAAATATGATAAATATATCAAGCCCTGAAGGAAGTTTAGAACAAAATATTATGAGCATTTAGAGAAAACACACAGATGCTTCTAGTTGTGAAAAAATTCGGGGGCTGTTTCAAAAAAGAAATGGCATTTCAAATGAGAAAGATCATTTCTGCCAGAGGACAATTTACATACAAAATTAGAGAGGAAAACAGTTGAAAGTCAGTGGCATACAAGAAACAGTGTTGTTAAATATGTCCCCCATGTGGAGGGCATTGAGGAGATTATGGGGAAATAGGTTGGGAAGGTAGAGGGGGAACGGAAGAGCCTGAAATCATTGGCAAAATCACTATAGGCTTAATTCAATGAAAAAGGTGTTATATTCTTTCCACACACTGTTTTAAGAAAGAGAGATAGAGATGGAAATTGGAAGAATATTGAACTCCTTCAGACTGAGTTTGAACTTTCTAGCGTTCACTTACATTATCCAATATTTGCTACAATCTTGGTCCCTTTAGTCTTTGAAGTTAGTAAAACCCTACCTTATATCACCCTACTCTAAAAATCAGCGAGACTGTTATTTGTTTGAAAACATGATCAGTACATCAGCCCCAAACTGAGAAGCTAGAAAGACAAATGAGGGAAAGCTTCAGAAATCTTTGACAGTAAGGAAAAAAGAACAATTGAGATTAAAAATCCATAGACCTTTAAGAGTGAATTATTCACAATGAACAATTTCCGTACTTTCCATAAAATCTTGTTCTGCCTTGGGTAGATTAACTGTGTTTGAGCTTTATGAATATTTGTGTGTTCCATTAGCATTTTAGAAAAGAATATGATAGATGGCAGAACAGTGTTATCTATTGTGAAATGGAAGTATAAGTTTGATGAGGGTAGCTCACTGCTTCCTCACCAGGATCTAGGACTGGGTCTAACTCATAAGAGCTATTGAATATTTATTTGTCTGATTAACAGATGAATGTTTAGTTTGAATCAAAAGTCCACATAGTTTAATTCCTATTCTGCCTTCTAGA
This sequence comes from Callorhinus ursinus, assembly GCF_003265705.2. Classification (NCBI taxonomy): domain Eukaryota; kingdom Metazoa; phylum Chordata; class Mammalia; order Carnivora; family Otariidae; genus Callorhinus; species Callorhinus ursinus. The sequence goes on along the minus strand of NW_027397066.1, from coordinate 91,769,968 downwards.
AGTGTGTATAAATATTCATAAAATTAAACTTTCCAAACATATAGAGTTTCAGTGTTACTCTTTTTAAATTATTGAAAGTTTTTTTTTTAATGTAGATATAGGTTTTAAGGTAAAAATGTGGGTTTCCTGGCTTTCATACTTTAGTTGCCTTTATTCTTTAAAATTTTACTGACTTCAAAGTAAGTAAACACAGGGACGCCTGGGTGGCTCAGTCCGTTAAGCGACAGACTCTTGATTTTGGCTCAGGCTGTGATCTCCGGGTGGTGAGATGATGTCTCGTGTGGGGCTCCTCCCTAGGTATGGAGCTTGCTTAAGATTCACTCTCTTCTCCCTCTGCCCCTCCTCCCAACCCTGTGTGCACGCATGCTCTCTTTCTCAAAAACAAAAACAAAAATAAATAAATATATACGAGAAACTGGACACCAAGATACGGTACGAACATGCAATAATTAATGAACACTTGTTCATCTTCAGCCCAAGTTTACCTCTTCTCTCCCAAGTCTCAGCTCCCAACACAGACATATAGGACTAATTTTCAAAGTTCGATTAATGCTCAATATTTTTAATAGTCTAGGTAAACACAAATACAATGAAAAAGCTCAAGAAACTTTCCTTTTATGTTGTATCATTCCTGCTGGGCTCAGTCAAGTTAAAGTTCATGTTACAGAGTAGACAAGAAGGAAAAATTGCTTATTTTCACTAACGTTGAAAAATAAATCTTTCTTTTTTTGCAGTGGAAAACATTAACATCCTCCTTTTTCTTGAATAAAAAGTATAATTTTTTTCAAGTTAGTACTGTGTGTACACATACAACATTTATATTTCATCATGACAGTTCACTATTCTAAGTATCTTTTAAGTGTAATTTGAAAGTAATGTCATAAATATAGACTAAAAATGTGTAATACCAAAATGACTAGTCCATTCAGTCTACAGTGGAAGCAAAACACCAAAGTTTTTGCTATCAAATATCTGGTTTATTTCCCAAAGAAGGACCCTTTTAACAGTCATGGGATCATGACAAAATATTAATGAAGGAAATATTTTTCAACCTTACTTTGCTTTTAAATCAAAATGCAGTAGTTTTTCTATATAGTATTTAAATAAACGGGAAGAGTTCAATGACAAATGGTTTGTAAAGTGGACTTCATAGGCATCTTATTTGCAAGTGATTACCTCTAACAAAATATTATAGGGAATTTCTCAAGATTTGCTGTTTCTCAGTAGAAATTATACTGAATAATTTTTATTCATAATTAAAACTTACATATTTACCATAAAATTGAAAATAATTTTATTACCAATTAATCTGAATTAAAAGATATCTTTATTTAAAGGGTTCTTCAAAGGAATTGAACAGCAAGCAGACGTTGAAATGGTTTTCAGTAATTGGAATTATTGATAAACTATTACAAGGAAAACTTCACCACATCACTCAAAGTTGGTACAAATCCTGATCCAAATCCCAAATGGATTCTTCCACTCACTGTAGAATTATTTTACATTAAAAGGATATACCTGTGTTATAGCCACATGAATGTCATAGCTTTACATTTCCTATTAAGCATTCTGGAATATGTAGGAGTTGTACAGTGATGGAGAATCTAGTGGACACCTCAGGGATGCTATACATTTTAGAGTAGTGAGATTGTCCACCAAAATTTGATTTATCAACATCAAAATTCATGTTAAACATGTAAAGTGTGTATTTGCCTTTTTAATTGAAATGAACTAAAGTTAGTTTTATTTTGAAAATTCTGCTGCACCCATATGAGGACTGGTAATTCATGCTAAGATCAATTCTGGAATTCAGTGTTTGCAGTTTGAAATCCTGAACTTTTACCAGTGATTCCAGCAGAGGGCACCATATGTAACTTTCAACCCTGATTAGTCTTTCTCCTGCCTGCCTTTGGTTTCCTTAAATCATGCAGGGGCTCCCTCTGCTGTCCTTTTAGACCGGAGACCAGAGAGATGTCAATTCATTGATCGAAAACCTCACAAATTCTGTGCAATTATATTACAAATATTAGTGCATGATGTTGTAGTGGCAGATCTATTCAACTTCACTATCCATGGGATTACAAGAAAAGATAGCAAACAAGTTGAGTGAGGCTTAGTGAAATACTTCTGTAAATAATTGCTGAAAAAGTTATTTTTTTCTAAGATGACTAGGTAGGCAAATAAAAAATTCAAAGGTACTTGCATATTATATACTACGAGGGGAGAATGGCACATAGATATTGAATTTTAATTGTGATGAATTAAAGCATCAAAATACCTGGCCAAATGTCTCCGTGAGTGAATAAATATGTGTGTGTGTGTGTGTGTGTGTGTGTGTGTGTGCTGGGTGGAGACTAGAGGTAGAGAGGAAAGAAACACTACCAACTTGACTCTGCAGCTACTTTCGATCCAAGTTAGTTTTCATTAGAGTTTTTTGATTTGTATTTTCATTTTATATAAAGCCAGAGAATAGGTTTTAGCAAACTTTTAGTTTGTCCACTTACCTAATACAATAAAAGTAAATGAGGTTATGTGTTTCTGCACATGCAGAAAGGATACCTATTGAGGTAATTGTGTTGATAATTGTTTATTTCTAAAGTAACTTTAAAACTAAATAGTGGGGTAATTGCAAAAGAAGTCTTTCTCAGCTTGCTATATATCTTGCTACAGACTGAATACCGTTTAATTTTTGTAGCAAAGCAATGAACAAATTAGTGAAATAACACAGATTTTAATTTCCCATAAGTCTTCTAATTCTTTACTTTCCTATCTGGGTTTGCTTTAGTTTTATGTATTGATAAATGAAATTGTCTTTGGCCTTTTATACCTAAAGCTAAACACAAGCCACAGTTTCAAATAAAATCATGGAAACTCTTAGCAGTCAAAATCCATTAGCTCCTTTTTAGTAATGAATCCCAATAAGTGCAATATTCATGATTTAATATCACAGTAATAATGGACCTCTTTCTACTAATTGGCCGAGTGCACTTTCTAATTGTTAACAATAAATAATCATTATCTATGGTATGTTAGTTAAATGGGTAAATGATGAGGCAGAAAAGAGAAATTATCTTATACAATATAATAGGAAACAGATCCGTCAGGTCAGCTGGGCTACTCCAAGCTCTACCAACAGTGGGGTTCTTGTGGGAGAAAGCCAATAGATTTTGTGCAAAAGTTCTCTTGTGGGATTTGGAATAACATGTGTAATGTTGTCTGGCTACATAAAATTGTCATCTTGAGTATAGGCATTCCTTGCCCTGCTGGCGCTAATATATTTGTGTGGTGCTTCTGGAACCAGAATTGGGGGAAAATTGCAAAACCATTATCATTAAAATATTTTTGTTTCATTTTTAAAAGCACGAAATCTATTACCTCATAGAGAAAATTTCCAAACAAACCATATGAGAACATAATGTAACAGGAGATGAAGCTTACGATTAGGGGAGTCAACGTTTTAGTTAAGATATTCCGTTTGTCACATGACCGTTCCAGGTTTGGGGACTGGTTGGAGAGCAGAAGGAAAAATCTGAACTTTAACGAGTGATGCAATTTTTGGTATAGCAGAAACAAATCCTTAATGATATATATTTTTAAAGATTTTATTTATTTATTTGAGAGAGAAAGAGAGAGAGCACAAGCAGGGGGAGGGGCAAAGGGAGAGGGACAAGTTGATTCCCCACTGAGCGGGCAGCCCGACATGGGGCTCGAACCCAGGACCCTGAGATCATGACCTGAGCCAAAGTCTAGTGATTAACCAACCGAGCCACCCAGGTGCCCCCTTAATGATATTTTATAACAGGTCTTTGCTTGTGGTATATTTCAAAGAGTGGTTTTTATTCTTTCAATTTGGAATATATTTATCTAGGAAATTATATTTTTGCAATATTGAAAATAATCTTTTTTTTATTTTACCCATAGTTTAGTCCCAAAGCATTGTGGAAAATTTGGATCACTATCTCGGCTTTAACATCCCCCCCATCGTTCTTAAAATTGAATGGAAGTCTTTTTCACTTTGCTTAATTCTTATCTTCTGACTTTACCAATTACTTGTCTCTAAAAGCAATTGACAGCGCCATATTGAGGGAACACAAAGCCCATGCCAAACTAAATATTTAAAATCATGGCTAAAATCACATTATATTCAGAAATAAGAAAACTGATGTCTTCATGTAGAGTCCAATAAAGCATTACCATAGGAAGATCATTCCAATTCGGTGTAAGGAATTTTTAGGTGATTTTATATTAAAATGTTTGACTAGATACACTTATTGTAAAGGTAGGATTTGGCATGCCTACATGTGCATGAATTTTTTTCTTTAGAATTGCTACCATAAAAAAAAAAAATGACTCAGATTCACACAACAGCCTTCTTTGCTGTAACTAATCCCTCCAGATCTGGCTGAGCTCTTCAGGCTGTGCTTCCTGCCTGAACCCGCTTATGTGAACTCAAGGCAGAACACAAACAAAATAAAAATTCAGCAAAGATCCTTTTCATTATTTTTTAAGAATCCCCAAACTTCTTGTCAAATTAGTTAACTTCAAAGTGTCTCCCTGTCTCTCTATCATTGTCTGTGTGTAAAATCCTATTCATTCATTGTCTTGGGAAAAAAAGGAGGGCCCAGGTCTTTTCAGGGAGCGTTTCAAGTAACCCCTGCATATTCCAGCAGTAAGCAGGGACTGCAGGTTTGTAACAAGGAATCAAACACTTTCTTCTTGGAAGAAGAGTTACCTAAAAAAATATTATGAAATCTTACAGATTTTTTTTTTTTGGAAAGTCTATAAAATAATCTGCTTCAAATATGAAGTTTTTTTTCTTTTTTTTTTTTTTAGATAAGAGGAATTAGGACTATAGATAATTCCTATGGATCAAAGTGGGTTGGTTTGGTTTATCTCTTGTAAGGTTTTATTTGAATCTTTTAGAAAAAAGATTTTGGATTAAGTCTAGTTGGGTCTCTGTTTTGCAACTCTAAGCTCTGTGTTATTTATAATATTTTAACAGGGATTAGAGGAAAGGAGGTAAAGTGATAAGTTTCCACATTTAAATAGTTTTTCTGGCAAATTTTAGTTAAAATATCACAGACTATATTTGCACAGATAGAATGCACTGATAGAGCATCAGTCTGGCAGTGACTCACGAGTCCAGGTTTCTCTTGTGAGCATGAGTCCATAGAAGACATGTCACAGTAGAAAAACTTTCTAGACAATGGACCCATCTAGTCTAACTGTTAATATTACCAATTCTCACATAGACCACCACGATTTCACTACTGGTATAAAAATAATTTTTAGAAAGCTGGGCTAAGAATATTCAAGGATTATGTAACTCCGCTCTTTTTTTAATTTTAAACCCTCTGGAAGATAATCATCAGCCAATACACTCTTTAGGACCATATGTTACCTTTGAAGATTATCATCCCAGGGAGGCAGACTGTAAAATTTACCTCCTTACTATAACACAATATTCTGTATTAAACACAAGTATTTTGCATAGAAGAAATTCATTTTACATACTTGTTTCTCACTCTAAGATGATCCCTCTCTGATGAAAGTTTCTGAGTCATTGAGTTTTTCCTTCAATTTTCCACTCTAGCTAAATTTGGGTGGTGCCCAAATCAGCTAATTTCTAGCAGAAATTTAAGTCTTATTTCTCCTTTCTTAGGAAGCTGAGCCTGTCGTGCAGGAATTCTTTTGCTGAATAGTTTGGCCTGGGTGGTTTTGTTTCCCAAAGAAGAATGTAATCTGTTGCTCCACTGATAGACTCTGTTCTATGAGAATAGCATAGCTCTGTAGTTTATGAGTATAACCAGGAACACATACGCACATAGGATTCTTCATACTATCCACAGGCTAGCTATATATCTATAAACATGGTTTTAGAATACCTATCAGTTGTGGTCCACCCAGACACCAACCCAATCATCTTTATGTTATTTATATTTGACCTTGCTCCATAACATAACTTGGTATAGTTGACTGCAAGTATGGGCATCTAGAAAATATATATGAATATACATCAATGTTTCAGGGACTAAGGAAAAAAAGAAAATAAGAGTGTAACAGCCTGGAGATGAAGGGCTACATTTTGACTTAATACACAAAATGTGTTTGATCATTCTTTGTTGAAGAAAAATAAATGAATGAATAGGGAAATGATAAATGTAAGGACATTTTCAAACATTATCAAAGTTTAAGAGGTGAAAATGCACAGTCTGTCTCTTGGTTTCTTAGTAGCAACACACATAAACACAAAATGGTAGATCTCATAAAATCAGACTTTTATTTTCCAAAGTTTTTTCTCTCTAGATAAGAAGGATGGTAGCTGAGGGAAGGAGTATGAAGTGAGTTGTCCCACTTTGTACATGGGGGTGCATTTTCTCTTTATTCTTAAGAAGCTGCATAGGTAGTACTCTCCTGAATTCAAACAAGTGAATATAGCCATTATGGGAAGTGGGAAAAAAATAACATTTCTTTTTTTTAAAATTTAATTTAATTTTATTATGTTATGTTTGTCACCATACAGTACATCATTAGTTTTTGATGTAGTGTTCCATGATTCATTGTTTGCGTATAACACCCAGTGCTCCATGCAACACGTGCCCTCCTTAGTACTCATCACCGAGCTAAGACATCGCCCCACCCCCTTCCCCTCTAAAACCCAAAGTTTATTTCTCGGAGTCCATAGTCTTGGCTTTCTAGTGGCCCCGTTTGTCAAATAATATGCCAGCTGTGAAGTTCTTAACAATAACTTCTTAAAATTAAGCATTCAGAACCTGGAAAAAGATTTGTTTTCTGGATAGAAAAAAGAAACAGAAAATCCCTGACTTGCATGTCACTTTAAATCAAGGAAAGAATCATCATAGTAGTAATCTACTGGTCCAACATTCTTCCAGTGAAAGGTTTGCCATGCAGAGCAAAGGCCTATTTATCTTCCCTGATAACAACCTCAAAATTGAGAGAGAGAAAAGACACCCTAATTTCTGTGACAAACCTTTCGTTACTCTGTTATCCATGAGTTCAAGTAAGCTCTAAAATTCTGATTTTCAGGAAAGTTATTTTCAAAGACATTAGCCCTTTCAAGCTCTAGGATAGGATTAAGATATTCCAATGCATGTATATGTACTATACACATATACACAATATTTGCATACACACATAACATAAGTATATAGATGGAGCGTGTCTCCGGGTGTTGATATATTCATATATTAGTATGCCTCTTTGCATATCCAGGTTAACTGAACATATTTCTGCATGTATGTGCACGAATTCACAGGCATATACTATCAAAGACACACCCACACACTTTCCCAATTGTCATCTTTGGCCTTGCACATTACTATTTCCCAACCTTCATGGCCTCAAGCATAAACATACCTTTCCTCCACTGTTTACTGATTTACTCTTCACCAGATAAACATGATCCTGTGACCATGACCTGCCCTCAACCTGTCTTCCTTTGCCAACCAAAGGAACTATGAGTGCCCGAGATCCTTATCGGGGGTGGAGGGGGAGGGAATATCAAATTTGGGACTTGCACAAGGGAAACTGACACTTCCAAATAGTCCAGTGAGTATCTGAAGCCAGCAGATGTTACTCTGCGTGTTTTAAGTTTACTGACCTCTCCCACCATGTAAAGGTTATAATGTTTCATTTCTCAGTAAACCTAAATGAAAACCTACTATTTGAGAAAGAATATCATTTCTCCTGGGAAAACAAATCAATACCAGTTCTCTAGTTTCAATACTTACAGTAAGTGCATATTTCTTATGCTTTATTCACAGAGGCATCCCTTTGTACAAATAAGCTTAGATGCTTGCTAAAATTCAATGGGGGCAGCCTGAGTCTCTAAGAACATTGACAAGTAGAGGTTTTTCACACGGAGATCATGTGCACATTTTGCTTGCATTATATTAAATTAATAATGGAGAAATACGGTTGAAAATATATATACCATTGACAACCACAAATGTCTATATTACAGATTATGTGGTCAGGCTGAAAGCTATTGCATGCAAAGAATGCCCGGCACCAACTTGCTTTTCCGAACACTGTGACAGTATGAATTATCATATATTTACAACAAAAAAGAAAACTGTTAAATCAAAAGTGATCAATTTAACCCTTGCAGTCAAAGAAAGGTCTGATATAGGACTTTGACACCATTGCCTAGAGAAAATACCTTAACTGTTGACATGAGCCATGTTTCAGATCTTGCTCACTGGCAGGATGTCTTTTTTTCTCACTTGGATTTAATTGTTCGGGACACTACACTCCTTTCTTTGGGTGTCTCCATTTTTAGTAGGAATTTCTGGTATAAAACCCCCACCGCTCCCAAAAGTGTCTGGCTTTTATGCTAAACTGTTTTCCATGCTATCATTAATGGCAATTACATCAATCACCATTGGGAAAATATTTCAATATCAATTTCTTTAGCACCAGGGACTCGAAAAAGTTTAGGTACTTCATTTGTATAGATGGTACCATAAAGAGTGGCAAACCAAGGGAAGGTTACAGGATTCTTTTTTTTTTTTTTTTTTTTTACATAGGGGATCCATTTGTTGTCCATATTATTCGTTTTTAGTATTGCATAGTAAAGCACTGCAAGTGAATTCCAAATGTGCAGCCAATTTATACACACTTACCATGTTTTTTCCAGGCTGTGCTCACCACTTCTTTCCCTTCCTGCCTGACAATATGTTGCCATGCTATAAAAGCCCTAATGCCCATTTTCAACGATTAGCTGTACATCAGCATTACCACCACAAATCCACAAGTTTCACATCAAGCATTAAATGGGATGAATATTGATCTGCTAAAGAGGATTTATTTATTTCTAGCTCTATCCAAAGATCAACTGCTAGCAGCTTTTGGGGGATCTGTGAAGCTCTCACAGCACAAAGCTACTGCATACATGACACTGGACTTGACATTTCAGTTCTGGAAGAAAACCAAACAGTAAATTCAGTGCAATAATCCTAGATAAATGAGATGATCACTGGAAAAGCTGAGATAGTTAAGTGGTCTATCAGAGAAGTCCAACGGATGGTATTGAACAGTTGCTACATAGAATCCTCACTCATGTCAATATGGTCCAAAGCACTATCATATCAGATGCCAATATAATCACATTAAAACCAGCTCTACCTCCTGCTCTGATTTTTCTGCCTGTGTATTTTGCTGGATTTACAAGTGATTGTAAATAATGCACAATGTGACAAAAGCTGTAGCTTAAAGAGTATGCATGGCAATTGTTTTGAATACGTGTAAGCTGCATTGTAATGTAGCATGACATATATGAAATGCATTAAATCGAATTATGCTATATAGCATGTGGGATGCAGCTCCATATTCTTACTGGTAGCTCACGATCTGTGTAACCTAAATCCAATTAGTTTTAGAAAACAAAGATCAAATTCTGTCATAAATCTTCTAAGACTTGTGGAGTCCTCTCCTACCTCCCAATTTGGAATACCTGTTCTCCTGTGTAACATTCAAGAACTGTCATCACTGAAACTCACAGCTGAACCTTGGTTGAACCAAATAAAAATTCAGCTTTTGCGTGAGTTCAGTGTTGCTTAGAGAGGTGACCTTTAACTTTAACACAACCCCAAATTGACTTCTACCTATATATGGGTATTTAAAAACCAGTTTGTGTCCCCTAAATCTCTGATTACCAGAAAATGTGGAATTTGCATTTTGGTATATTTAATAGAATTAGGCTAAACAACCATTTATTTACATTTTTTCTTATCACCAAAAATATAAAAAAATAAAATAAATCAAAACCAAACTTTTTGTATGTCTAGAGACATTAAGAAATGTTTATATCAATTAATTATCTTGGTCCAACCTGTCACACAAATTCCCAAGCTTGGCTCTAACAGACAAAAACAATTTATAGTTTAGAGCGATGTAGTAAAAACAGTCACTTGCATGTCATTTCTTCACTTGTATGTCATTTTATACCACTTCATTCATATTAGAACACATCAACTGGAAAAGTGCTTATTTTACTTTGCCTCATGGAGACACCATCTGAAAGAAACTGTTTTCATAAATCCACGAAGAGTGAGAGGTACAACAACCAAACACCATCTTAGATTTTCTTCCAGCTTCTGCTGCATTGTGATGCTTCGCTGTTTGATGGTTTACATTGTCTTAATTATTAAACTTGTCAAACTGGAGAGAGAGTCTCAATACCTGAAGAAACAAAAAGAACAGAAATAAGTGGAGTAAGTCAAGGTTTTGCAGTTCTAAGGAAATGGAAGCAGCATCTCAACCTGTAACTCTACCCTTTTGGAAAAAAAATACTTCTATATTAATCATAATGTTTCTGGAGGCTGAAAAATCATGCTTTGTTATGGATATTTGAAACTTTTGGTAGCAGATGTCCTTGGAAAAGGTACCACTTACCTTAATTAGGGTTTGTTTGCAGACCTGAGGGTCTAGATTGCCAAGGCCAAATGATGTTTATCAGTTTAAACAGCGTCATTGGAAGAAAGAGAAACAGGAATAAACATTGCATACCCATTATCTGCACTCTCTGGTTGTGTAGTTCATTATAATTCATGCTAGGCACCCGGAAAATAGGCAGCATGTACACTGATCTTAAAAAAAAAAAAAGAAAGAAATATATGCCAAGTGCAAGGGAGAATGGTTTGGGGCTGGATTTTGAAATTTGTTCAATTATCCACTTTGAAGATCTTTTAAAAACAGAGAATTTTGTGCTTTCAGTGTTTTTCCCTCCCTGAAGGGAAACAAAGCATTTAATAATTATATTATATACTAATTAATAGTTTCTCTATAGGAGTTGAATTTTCCACTTTTCTGAATCATATACCTTTTGAGGAGGAACATTCAAAGAAGGTTGGGGGTGGGATTATGATACAAAATTGTGACAAAATTGTATTTAGGGTATTTTCTCAAACCATTGATCCTAGGAACTGGAATAGTCTTGAGAGTTTCAAGGCACCCATGAATTCGCTGACTATGGGTCTGTATGGTTAGTACAACCTATAGGTCCTTGGCAAAGTTCCCCGTGCCTGGGAGCAGCTGGTTGTCTTGGATCTTTCTGCCTGTCCTCCTCAATGCCTCATCTTCCTTTGGCAGTTTTTGTGGGATAATAATATACATTGAAAATGTTCTGTAAAAATCAAAGACTTGAAGAGATTAAGAATCTCTAATGTCAACTAACTATCCATTTATCCCTGTTATGCTTAAAAGTTATCAGTAGACACATAGTGGGGGCATGCAAGAAAGTGAAACTGTTTTTATTGAACTAAACTTTTTCATCCAGATTTTCTTCCGTGTGAATCCAGTTGAACCTGTCTTATAATTACTATTATTCAATTAATTGTGAGGAAGTAAAGCTATTAAAAAACCTAGGAAGTGCATTCGCAGATGGCTTCGACAAAAATTTAAAGGCATATATACTCTTAATAATCCGCATACAGGAGATTCTAAAGCTCTTTTACATATGTCTCGTTAGATAGGACTCTAGTATACCTCGAGTAGTCATACCAAAAGCTAAGACTGCAGAATATTCTCCTTATTCTTCTTGGACATAATACTGTTCCTGAACCATGACACTTTTCTTCAGAAACACTTCATAACATATGTCACACTGAAGTGGACCACGATGCTTGCGGTTAAAGGAACACGACGAGATTGCCGAGAGGAAGGAAAACATCCCTCTCTTCCTCCCACTTTTAAAAAATGTGATCACTCAGGTCTTTTCCCTTTCTGTTGAGTATGTAAGACAATAACCGTTCTCATTTTTTTTCGTAATTGTTACAGGTAAACCACAGCCATTTAGGTAATGTGCTGCTTTCGTCTTGATTGTTTATGCTAGCTGGGAGGAAACGGGTGAGAAAGGTGCTAAAGGCTAGCTTTCAAGTCGTTGTGCTGAGGGCTGGACTGGAAATTTGAGTTGAATCACTTAGTTAATCAAATGTCTAGATGTAAAAAGAATGTGGAAGCACTGTTTTGTGGGGGCTTATTTCAGAGACAGATCTGCTTAGATCTCTGCTACCGTTTTTCCAATTTCCTACCAAGAATAAATTGGCTTTGCTCACATTATTGCTTTTTCTCACGTTTCAGTTGGTCTTACCAGAGAAAATGACTCAATGCTGTAGCAACGATTTGGAGAATACCAATCCCTCTGATTTAGACAACAGGTTTTTATTTCTTCTCATCCGTTGTTCTGGATGTTTTTTCTTCTGTTTATAAACAGACTGGAACAAAGGCCTATTGTTCTTAACATGCACTGCGTGTGCTCCTAACATATTTGGAAAAATATAACAGGAAATTTTCCAGTTACATATTCTACTACTGCCTAACAAAAGTGCTAGCAGCATAAAATGATGCAATAAACCTCTCTAACAGTAGCTGATTTGTATGCAACAATGACCATAAGGGTAACTCTTCAGCAAACCTGAATCTCATATATAATGCATAGCAGTTAATAAATCATAGTAAAATCAGATGGCTTAGAGCCAACAATACCTAACTAGTAATGGAAAGGGGTGGAAAGATTTATAGAGAGACAGATTCTGTCTGGATTTTGCTTTTAAGATGCTCACCAACTGCAGTGGAGTATCTTACATGGTTTCTCACTAGACGTGTATTCTGTTGATTGATTCCATCTTTTTTTCTGAGGGTCTTTTGGAGAAAGTGGCTACCCGTTTTCTTCTACCACCAGGTGGAGTGTTTTCTACTAAGTATTTAAAGCTTTTAGACTCAATACAAATCTTATGGCGAGAAAATGTTCCTTTGGAACCTCTAGTTATTCGAAAAACAAGTTTTTAGCAAGGTGTTTCCCTCAATCAAATACACGCAGATAAATACACCTTGAAATTTCCGCTCAAAAATCAAACTTTATATGGCATTTCATAGATCTCGATAGAGAGACAGGGTAGAGTTTTTGCTTTCTACTTTCAGAACAAAGTATTCTTAGATGTGCTCATTCTATCTAACTGCCAGTGTTTTAGTGACTGTATCATGTAAATTTTAAAAACACAGAGTTTGCAAATTTGTCACATGTCAAGAGACAGAATATTGAAGACAACATGTGCCATACAGATCTGAGAGAAGCATTCGTTTCAAATCTGTTTCTGGTTATTAGTAGGTTTTGCCCAATTTCCGGTGCTGACACGGGCTATTGAGATGTGTGGCAAACATGTCACCTCAGAGTTGGAAATATTTGAACCTCCTGAATTATGACCTTTTACAAATTCTTAACATTAAAAAGAATGAAGATAAATTACCGAAGTAGGCAGTAGGTAATGAAAATTATTAATGCCTCTGTTTAGTTGACTATATAATTTTCTACCCTGTGCAGACTCAAGTTTTTATTTTAGATCACTTTACATTTACATTTTGACCAAGTGTGGAAAAGATACCATCTTTTTGAATGTTATAATACTAGTGTACATATTTTCATTAAGAATATGCATTATAGGTGTGCCTGGGTGGCTCAGTCGTTAAGCGTCTGCCTTCGTCTCAGGTCATGATCCCAGGGTCTTGGGATTGAGCCCCGCATCGGGCTCCCTGCTCGGCGGGAAGCCTGCTTCTCCCTCTCCCACTCCCCCTGCTTGTGTTCCTTCTTCCCCTTGGTCTCTCTCTCTGTCAAATAAATAAATAAAATCTTTAGGAAAAAAAAGGAATGTGCATTATAGTGCCTCTTTAATGATGTATATTGGAGGTAAATGGATAAAAGACAGCATATAACAACCGAGTCTTTTTTAAAAGTTTTTTTTCTTTGCTCAGTAGGGTGATTGCCTTCATAGTAGCCACAAGATGGCAGTAATTCCTTATCAATCGTCTTTGCTCTGGCGAACTGGGTAGTGTCTGATTCCTGGTTAGAGAAAGGTAGGAAAATTAAGAAAAGGACCTCCCAGGATTTAGGCTGAAAATAAAATGGTGCAAGGTGTAGAGATAATAGGAGTGGTCTAAAATAGAATGAAATTAGTTTTGTCCTGATGTCTTTTGGTTTTCAGGAGGCAGAAATTTCAGGTGAAATGGTGTCCTCAATCAAAATGATCCCCTAGAAGGCAGTATTATAAAAGGACCACTTTGGAATAATCTGGGAATGTGACTAGTTTTATTTCTTTATGTAGTACTTAATTTCCCAGTGACTATAAAGATTTAGGTTTGTTTAGGCAGATTGAGTTATTGGCTCTCATGTGACGGTGCTGCAGTAATGCACAGTAATTGTAGGCAATAGTTAGATAGAGATGTTTCACTGTAAAAACATTTATATGTCCCTGAAATAAAACATTAATTCAAAATAAAATAACTGGAGACAAAAATATATAATGAAGCATCCAAACAGTATGTTTGCCTCAGAAGGTTCTGTACTTAGAGCATACAGAACAGCCCATATTTCCAGGTAGTAGTGGTGTAAGCAAGAGTGTAGACAGCAAAGCGAATCTGAAAATAGTATTGTTTTTTTTTTTTTTGGCTCATTCTTTACAAATGGCTCCAATTGATAAGGAAAGTGAGCTTTATATTTGCAAATGTTATCCAACATGGATAAGATATTTATAAATTGGAGATTTAGAAATAAATTTTGCCAATAAAATATTTTTTAAAAATAAGTAATCGGACATAACAGCATAATATTTAGCAATAAAGCTAGAGGATGCAGTGGGTCAGAAAGTTATCTGTTGCAGAGCTCTGAAAGGCTAAATATAACTGGCTAAGGTCTAAAAAATACCACAAAATTAGCACATTTAGTATCAGATGAATTTGATTGAGTTTTACACATTAAATGGAAAAGAATTGTATTCATTTTTGTTGATATGTGCAAAGCCTATTTCAACTCTATTTGGAATAAATAATCTCTGATTTCCTGCTCAATATTGTAATTTTGATTGTAATGTTTCAGGATTCTGATAGATTTTCTTTGTGTCTATAAAGGAAGAGTCAAGGGAGCTATAGGAATACTTCAACCTTAACGTGCTATTACTAGAAATATCTAAATAATTAAAACAGAAGGATATTTTGAAATATAATGTTTACTGTTTTGACCTGATTTGCTTGCATTATATTTTCTGCTAGCATAGACCCAGTGACTGAGAAAAATATTTGTTTCTATTCTTCCCTATTCTGATTTATCCAAAATGGCCATTTGTAAGAGAAGTTTAGTAAATTTAGTTGAATTTATCTTTTTAAATATATAGGCAGAGCTAAATTTAGTTCCTATAAGTATATGATATTTAATATATTCTTACCACTGTTGCCAAGCATATTAAAGTCATTGGAATATTTGCTTCATTTAAGCTGGGGTTAAAGCAGATGTGTAGTTATAGCAGGATGACTGGGGATTTTGGTCATATTTTCTTCATGTGGATAAACCTTGATTGGAAAGAGAAAGACCATTTTAGAGAGAGAGAGAGGAAGAGGGTGCTTGAGAGAACCTATTTTTCTTTTATCTGTCTGTTTGTAAGATTTGATTTATTCATGATAAAACAATATTGTAGAACATAACTTTGAAAATTCTGTACTGGAAAAATAAATTTCTCCTGAGAAGCAGATACTTCAGAAGACATGAAACTTTCAAACAGGAGAGAATGAAGACTCATAATCTAGATTTTTTTCCTCAAAAATCCTTCTAAGTTATAATCATTGAATTCTTTAAAAATACAGTTGCATTTTAACATGGAAGACTATAGATATTTCCTAACCAACTAGAAAATTATGTAAAATATTCAAAATTATTACTAGGCATGGCATAAAAGAACTGCAGAGCATATAGTTCTTCATAGCCAATTTGCATTTGACTATTAGTAACAAAATGCAATATTGTTAAGTAAACATTATTTAAATAAAATAGGATCATGACTGAATAAGATGTCCCTTCTTTGTGTCCCCTCTCTCAACAATAACAATTTGGCATCCATCTCTAGATAAAAGTGCCTTTTTGGGAGCTGTGGGATCCATGGCATATTGTCACCTGTATTGGATAACAGGCATACAGACCTTGGTCCCAGCTGTGGGCTCTGCAGTAGCCCCTGAACTGAGTCCAGCTCTTCTGTGCTGAGGTACAGAAGCCACTAGAAAAGACTATCTTAGGTTATTATTCATGGATGAGAGACCCTTTGTGGAAATCCAGGTTTCCACCAGAGAAGTTCCAGCACACTACTGAAACAAAAAACTACAAGTTTGGATGCACTGGAGAGAAGAGTTAGTGAAGACTGGTGGAGGTGACTGCTACTTCACATCCAAAGACAGCAACACAAAACTTCACAGAATATGAAAAATCAAGGAAACATAACACCACCAAAGCATAACAATAATTTTTCAGTAACCAGTCCCAAAGACACAGCAAACTGTGATTTACCTGTTAGAGAATTCAAAATAACATTATGTAGAAACTCAATGAGCTACAAGAAAAGACAGAAACATCATGAAAAAAAGAGATAAATGTGTGAGATGATGGATATGATAACTAGATAGGAAGAATCCTTTCACAATGTATATAAAATCACCACAATTGCATTTTAAATATCTTACAATTTTATATGTCAAATATACCTCAGTAAAGCTAAAATAATAAAAACGGAAAATACAGAAAAACAATTCAACAAAAATCAGGAAAACAATAAACAAGCAGAATGAGATTAATTAATTAATTAATTAATAGAAATTAAAAAAATAATCAAGCAGAAATTCTGGATATGAAGAATACAATGAATGAAATAGAAAATTCGATAGAGAGCATCAACAGTAGAATGGATCAAGCAGAAGAAAACAATTCTTAGTTAGAGGACTGGAATTTTGAAAATTATCCAGTCAGAGGAGAACAAAGGAAAAGAGTAAAAAAAAAGAATGAAGAAAGCCTATGTGATCTATGTGATAACAACAACAACAAAAGAAACCATTTGCAAATTATTGGAGTTCCAGAAGGAGAAAAGAGGGAGACAAGGGCAGAAAAATTATTTTATTTTATTTTATTTTTTTTTTTTTTAAAGATTTTATTTATTTATTTATTTGAGAGAGCAACAATGAGAGACGGAGAGAGAGCACATGAGAGGGGGGAGGGTCAGAGGGAGAAGCAGGCTCCCCGCTGAGCAGGGAGCCCGATGCGGGACTCGATCCCGGGACTCCAGGATCATGACCTGAGCTGAAGGCAGTCGCTTAACCAACTGAGCCACCCAGGCGCCCCCAGAAAAATTATTTTAAAAAAATAATGGCTGAGAAATTCCTAAATCTGGAGAGCGATTTGGGTATCCAAGTTCTTGAAGTTCATAGATCACTAAACAAACTCAAAGACATCCTCTCCAAAACACATTATAATAAAACTGTCAAAAATTAAAGACAAAGAGAGAGTCTGAAAAACAGAGAAAAAAAGCTTGTATTTACAAGAGAACCCCCATGAGGTTATCAGCAGATTTGTCAGCAGAAACTTCACAGGCCAGGGCAAAGTGAGATGAAAGGTAAAAACTGCCAACCAAGAATCCTCTATCCAGCAAACTTATCCTTCAAACTGAAGGAGAAATAAAGACTCCCAGAGAAACAAAAGGTCTGCCTTATAAGAAATGCTAACAGTTCTTCAAGCTGAAATGAAAGGTTTTTAACTACTATCATGAAAACATACAACACCCTGGTAAAGGCAAGTATAGTCAAATTCAGAATACTCTAATACTGTAATATGGTGGTGTGTCAACCACATAACTCTGGAAGGAAGGTTAAAGGACATGAGTATTTAAAATAACCATAGCTACAATAATTTGTAGATAAGTACAGAACATAAAAAGAGGTAAATTTTGACATCAAAAGAGTGAATAAAAAAGTGAGGTTTTGTGTGCAATTGAAGTTAAGTTTTTATCAACATAAAATAGACTACTATATCTATGTTTCACATAAACCTCACGGTAACCACAAGGTAAAAACCTACACTATATTCATGAAAGGAAAAAGAGAAGGGAATCAAAGCATACCACTATGGAAAATCATCAATTCATAAAGGAAGGCAGTAAGGGAGGAAGAAAGGGAATCACAAAACAACTAGAAAACTATAAGATGACATTAGTAAATTCATAGCAAGCAATAATTACTGTAAGTGTAAATGGGTTAAATTCTCCAACCAAAGAACAGATTGGCTGATGGATGTAAAAACAAGCTCCCACTACGTGCTGCCTAAAAGAAACTTATTCCAGCTATAAGAACACTCATAGGCCCAAAATGAAGGAATGGAGAAAAGTATTCTCTGCAAGTGGAAATTAAAAAAGACAGCAAGGGTAGCTATACTTATATCAGACAAAATAGACTTTAAACCAAAGCTGTATCAAGAGATAAAGAAGGTCATTATAAAATTATAAAGGGGCCAATTCATCAAACAGATATAATAATTGTAAATATATATATGTATGTATATATGTGCATATATATACATATATATATATACACCCACACCTAAATATATTAAGCAAATACCAACAAATTTAAAAGGAGAAATAGACATGTGGCATTACATCAAAAACAAACATAAACAAGTGGATTATAGCAAAGCTTCTGCACAGTAAAAGAAATAATCAACAAAAAGAGATAATCTAAAAAAGAGATACACATAGCCAACAGGTATATGAAGAGATCCTCAACATTAGTAATCATGAGGGAAATGAAAATTAAAACCATGAGATACCACTTTCCACCTTGTCAAAAAGACAAGAAACAACAATTGTTGACAAGGATGTGAAGAAAATGGAACCCTTGTACACTCTAAATTGGTACAACCACTATGGAAAACAGAATGGAGGTTCCTCAAAAAATTAAAAATAGAACTATCATATTATCAAGGGATCTCACTTCTGGGTATATGTACAAAGGAAATGAAGCCATTATTTCAAGAAGATATACGTACTCTCTGTTCACTGCAGCATTATTCACAGTAGTCAATATAATCTACCTCTAAATGAATGGATAAAGAAGATGTGGCATATACATAATGGAATATTATTCAACCATGAGGAAGAAGAAAATTCTGACATCTGTGACACCATAGGTAGACCTAGAGGATATTATGCTAAGTGAAATAACCAAGTAAAAAGTTTTATATACCAAATAAAAAAGATTTAAAGGTGGAAGGACCTGATTAAATGGATATAACTAGGGGTGCCTGGGTGGCTCAGTGGTTAAGCATCCAACTCTTGATTTTGGCCCAGGTCATGATCCCAGGGTTGTGAGATTGAACCCCGCATTGGGCTCTATGATCAGCATGGAGTCTGCTTGAGATTCTCTCTCCCTCTCCCTTTACCCTCACCCCCCAAAAATAAATAAAATCTTTTTTAAAAAATGGATATAACTATCCTAATAATCTGGCCTTAAACTGTTGTCTTATAATTATCTGAATATTTAAGTATTATTTTTACTAAAATTATCAGCCTGATTGTATTGCTTCTTCACTTACTTGTAAGTGCTAGTTACATAATCACTTAACAAGGATCCCAGTCAGCCACCCATTTGATTTTCTATGGCTCATGGATCCTGGCTCAGTTGTAATCTAGAAACACAAAAACAAAGACTTGCTATGGAAATGCACATGACTGATGAAGACACAGTATGCATTCTGAATTCTCTTTATTAGTAATTTGTAATCCTAAGAGAAGATTTTATGATTGCAATCCATTGTTGATCTTAGTTATAGCTCAGACACTGCCTATTGAATTCATAACCGCTTGGTAATATTATGCAATGGGCAGTGTTCTGGTAGCCTAAGAGGATGTTAGAGGTCCATATAATATCTAGGACTACAGCTTTGTTCTAATACTATCTGCCAAAATATTAATTCTAATAAATGATTCTTATTTCTTAAAAAAAAAGTATCCATTGAAATCCACTAATTTGAATTCCTTCAGATATATACCCATGAGTGGGATTGCTGGATCATATAGTAGTTCAATTTTTAATTTTTTTGAGGAGCCACCATCCTGTTTTCCATAATGGCTGTACCATTTTACATTTCTACCAACTACACACACACACACACACACACACACACACACACACACACACACTGGAATATTACATGACATGTATTTTCAGAAATTCTCATCTAAATAAAGGGATGAAATAAAAATAAGGATGGAAATAAGGCAAAGAAAATTATTCTTATACAATAAATCATCTATGTTTTTGTTTTCCTTAGTTCTCCATCTTGTCTGTGGCACAAGAAAAATATCACTACCCGATGTATACACACATATACAGAAACATACATATTCACACAAACAGGAAGAGAATTACATGGATTACATAGCGCCTGCATAATTTTGATATGTTGTATGATGGGGCTGTTTTCAGTTTATAGAATAAACTCAGTAAAACTAACTGTTTTATGGTAGGATACTGGTTTGAAGGATTTAGTTAAAGCTAGTTAAAATAACATTTTCAAGCTATTTGCATCTTTTATTTATTCATTCACGCTCATCTCTTGTCTTCATTAATGTTCAAATTAGTAGGCATTGAGCGTGAAATCCTGGGAAGACAATCAACCAGGTATTAAGGATGTGAAGTATCCCAGACAATCTTTCCCCCTCCCCATTTATCCGCTCAGTAAGTATCAAGAACATTCTATATATACAGTCTTCTAGGAACTTAGGATATAGCAATGAACAAAATACAAAAGGTGACTGACTTTGTAGAGTATTCATTCTAATTGTGGAAGACAAACAATAAGTAACAAACATGATTAACAAATAAATTATATAGGATGATATTAGGTGACAAGAGCTAAGAGAAAAAAAGAAGAAAATAGACATGATAAAGGGGCATTTGGAATATGGGCATAAGAGTGCAGTTTGCAGTATTAAATAAGATGTCAGGTAAGGTTTATTAGTTCAGGAATTAGTGGGGAAAGCATTAACATAATTGTAGAAATAACAATTACAATTATGGTAACTACTATGAGGCAAAGCACAGGGTACTGTGAGAGTCTTCATAGACTGGTAAGTCAGGGAATGTTTCCTTAAATAATTCACATTTAAGCTGAAACTTGAAGGAAGAGACATGAGGTGACCTTGAGTTTTATTGTTAAGCACTCTGGTCTTTTCCTCCTATCCTGAGTATTCTGGGGCATTAAGTAATAGTTACCAAAAGTATCACCTGACTGTCTGCCATGTTGCAGAAGTCAGCCTTTAGCTTTAGTTCTGCAATGCAAAAGAGAAAATGGAATGAAATCCCAAACCTTCCAATGTTATTCCCCAAAGACCATTTAGTATGGTCTGGACAACTTTGAGGCTTGGATTTGTGTTGGATTATTGCCAGGAAAATGTGGGAGAAGTTTTCTGCTTGCCAGATAAAGACTCTTTTATCCCTGCTCTCATTGGGCTGACATCAAGGGGGGGATTTGTAGGCACTACATAGGTTCCCGAGGGAAGGTCAAAAAGGAAGGAAGCTGGTGAGCTAAAGGAATCATCATTAACATGAATCAGTCATTTCCCTCAAATTCTGGCTTTTATCTGGTAGAGATTAATGATCAAGCAGAGCATCATTCCAACTTTGCTATAACCCATTCTCACCCTCAAACTTCCCCTCCTTAGGGGAAGATGCTTAAAGAACAGAAATTGAAACAATATTCTAGACTATGAAATGGTGCACATTCATTTCCTTGTAGATAATGGGTAGGACTAGAGATAGGAGTGATGGATTCACAGGATTGTGGGTTCTATGTATAAATAAAATCTTCTGAAATGGGGCAACATGTCAACAGAAATAGATATGGTGTTCTAAACTAAGTAAGTGAAGAAACCATGCTGAAGAAGTGCAGTAAAAAAGTCCAGCAAACACTTAGAAATTAGTGGTGGGGAGTGGGAGGGATGGGGTGGCTGGGTGATGGCCACTGGGGAGGGTATGTGCTATGGTGAGCGCTGTGAACTGTGTAAGACTGTTGAATCACAGACCTGTACCTCTGAAACAAATAATACATTATATGTTAAAAAAAAAAAAAAGAAGATAGTAAGAAGGGAAAAATGACGGGGGGGGGGATTTGGAGGCGGAGACGAACCATGAGAGACTATGGACTCTGAGAAACAAACTGAGGGTTCTAGAGGGGAAGGGGGTAGGGGGATGGGTTAGCCTGATGATGGGTATTAAGGAGGGCACGTACTGAATGGAGCACTGGGTGTTATACACAAACAATGAATCATGGAACACTACATCAAAAACTAATGATGTAATGTATGGTGATTAACATAACATAATAAAATAATATTAAAAAATATTTAATTACAATTGGCTGAGTTCTGCATGTCATACAGATGCAGGTTTTTGCAGTTTTATTTACTGGTCTTTTATTAGTTAGACTAAAACTGTCTGCCACCTGTAGAAGAATTACCAATATACTTGCAAGTTTCCTTGTTGTACACACTATTTTTGCCTCTGCTTCAACTGTTCTACCTACCTTTTTTTACTTGACTTTTTAAACTTGAGCACTCAAATTAGGGGGCACCTCTTCCTGAATGCCTTTTCCTAACTAAAGTACAAAATTGGCTTAGGTGTTCTTCACCTGTTTTACTTTTACATTTTAATTAATATTCTATTTACCGGATTATATTGTGTTTGTCCCCCTAATGGAATGCAAGCGCCTTTAATGCAATGATTGTTTCTTATTCGTCTTTTCCACACAGCATCTAGCAAGATGTTCACACAAGATAGGGGATCAATGAAATGAATGTTTTTGTTTTTGAACTGAACTAATATATTCTAGTTTTAAAATTGCATTTGTGAAGTGAATCCTAAATAGGGTATGAGCATCAAAAAAAAAAAAAAGAAAAAAGAAATTTACAGACATCTAATATAGAAGCTCTCCTGGGTAGGGTCACCAAAGTAGAGATGGCGAGAGAGGTGGAAAAGCACCTGCGGAAGGTCCACGTGGAGGAAGGAGGTCCTTTAGCCACCCCCCAAACAGCAGCAGTGTGAGGTCAAATGCTTCTATCTTCTATTATTTCTCTTATTCTTTTCCCCTAGCTCCCTTTCTTTGTCTTTTTACTAGTAGGAGAGAGTAAGGAGAGGTGGGAACAATATCAACTGATTCGCGTGGGTGAAATGGAAGAGATTGTGGAGATCAGGGTGGGGTGACAATGGCAGACTTCTAAGAAGTCTGCATTTCAGCCAGAAGCCCAAAGAGCTACAGAGCCACAGGATAGAGAGCAGTCCAGCTACCCAGCAGCAGTTCTAGCCACCCAGGGGATACTGCTAAACAAAGTTCCTCCTCAGCCTCAAATATGTTTTTCTCTGAGTCCTTCTTCTAGGCCCTATGCCCTCTCTCCTAACTTTTCCCGCACCCAGCATGCTTTCTGGCTTGAGTGATGGAGCTACTGTTAACTAGCTCTGTGACATTGGATATATTATTGCCTGGATCTCTGGATCTCTACTTCCTCATCTGTAGATGAACTGTGGAAAACAACAGTATCTAAGTTATAGAGTTGTTTTGAAAATTAGATAAAATTTACCCTTGCATGGTACAAATGCTTCAAAACTCTTAACAGCTATTATTACTATGATTTCCATTATTCATTCATGTTGCATTTTGTCTATGTGAAATTCAAAACATCCACTCAACTATGTATCAGCCACAGTGTTAGAGGATACAGAGGAGACCAAGACACAAACTCTAGCCTCAAAAATATCTTAGGGTCTACCAAACATTTAAAGAAGAATTTATACCTATTCTTCTGAAACTGTTCCAAAAAATAGAAATGGAAGGAAAACTTCCAAACTCATTTTATGAGGCCAGCATTACCTTGCTCCCAAAACCAGACAAATACCCCATCAAAAAGGAGAATTACAGACCAATATCCCTGATGAACCTGGATGCAAAAATCCTCGCCAAAATACTAGCCAATAGGATCCAATAGTACATTAAAAGGATTATTCACCATAACCAAGTGGGATTTATCCCTGGGCTGCAAGGTTGGTTCAACATCCGCAATCAATGTGATACCATACATTAATAAAAGAAAGAACAAGAACCATATGATCCTCTCAGTAGATGCAGAAAAAGCATTTGACAAAGTACAGTGTCCTTTCTTTTTTTTTTTTTAAAGATTTTATTTATTTATTTGACAGAGAGAGACACAGCGAGAGAGGGAACACAAGCAGGGGGAGTGGGAGAGGGAGAAGCAGGCTTCCCGCGGAGCAGAGAGCCCGATGCGGGGCTTGATCCCAGGACCCTGGGATCATGACCTGAGCTGAAGGCAGACGCTTAACGACTGAGGCACCCAGGCGCCCCAGCATCCTTTCTTTCTTTTTTTTTTTTTTAAGATTTATTTATTTATTTTGAGAGAGTGAGAATGAGAGAGAGAGAGAGAGTACATGAGAGCGGGGAGGGTTAGGGGGAGAAGCAGGCTCCTCGCTGAGCAGGGTGCCCGATGCGGGACTCGATCCGGGGACTCCAGGATCATGACCTGAGCCGAAGGCAGTCGCTTAACCAACTGAGCCACCCAGGCGCCCCCCCCCCCCCAGCATCCTTTCTTGATTAAAACTCTTCAAAGTGTAGGGATAAAGGGTACATATCTCAATATCATAAAAACCATCTATGAAAACTGAAGGTTGCTGGAGTGGTGGGGGGCAGGAGGGATGGGGTGGCTGGATGATGGACACTGGGGAGGGTATGTGCTATGGTGAGCGCTGTGAACTGTGTAAGACTGTTGAATCACAGACCTGTACCCCTGAGACAAATAATATATTATATGTTAATAAAAAAATATCTTCGTGTAATGCAGGCAAGTTGCAGTAGAACATAGTAATTGCTTTAATAGATGTAGTAACAGCGTACTTGAGAGTATGGAGTAAGAACTCCTAATTAGGCCCAATTCACTCCATGCCCACACTATTTGCCTATTCAATCTCTCCCTGCCCTAATTTCCAAGATATTCCTCTTTTGTTATTTCTCATCTGGTCCCTTTAAAGGGGTCTCATTTTTATTGGAATTCTCTTTTTCATATCCCCCAAGCTCCCTAACTCCCCACACACATACATTACAAACTCATCTCAAACCTCAAGTCCCCAAATAGGGATTTCCTTCTCTCTGATCAACCATAGTTGATTATTTTCTTATTTATATCACAGTTAGTAATAGTTCTGCTATTTATTCTATCTCGCAAATTACATTGCAATTATTTGTTTACCTTATTATGTTCCCACACACACACTGGATGGAAAGCTCTTAATTTATTCTTGCATACTTAGAATATAGCACAAAATTTGTTACACAGTAGGCTTTCACTGATGCTTCAAAATTAACTAAAAGTTGAAATTTCTCTCTGTTGAAATGTTTCATGCTTTATAAGTGACCTATTCTTATTTTACTTTTTTTCACAGTCAGAACTCTCATTTGTTGTTAATGAGTTCTAATTTTATGAATTGACATTCCATATTAATAACTAATAGAATTTTTTTTTCTTGGAGAATACAGATATCCAAACCCAATCCATTCCTAAAAATGTGTTCAGAGAGTGGGAACCTATATGCCATGTTTCAAATGGGGAATACCAATTCACTAAAAGCCTAAAACTCTCAACTCCTTATATAACAATCTCTCGCAGTCTTCTGCAGAATTATATTTATAAACATTTAGTAGACCAATTACCCAAGTTATTTAACTCTTAACAAACCTTAAGTTAATGGATATGTTTTTGCATGATACTCAGAAACACTATACACTATTGGATATGAATTATATTTGACTTCTACATTGCAATAAACTAAGAATTGAATAATTACCATTTTCACTTCACTTTTTCATCTCCAAATCTTACAAAATATAGTCATTTCTAGCTTTCTTTAGTTTACTTAATTTGTTTTCAGCTATAGTGAAGACTATATCAGTGCTCTGCTCAAATCCCCTCTTGATAGTGGGGATATCTTCTGCTGACAGTCACTGAGTATAGCTCTTGTTGGGGATTGCAAGAGGTACCAGGGTAGCACCTCTTCCAAGGTTATACCCCTCCCAGGGCTCAGCCTGTGCCCTCACAGTCTGATATGAGGTTAAAAATGTCTGGGCCACTTGCTTTAAGTTGGGACAACTCTGAAGGTTCATTCCAATTCTAGGGATTACAGAGTTGGTGGGAATTTCCATTTTTTTTTTTTAAAGCATTTTGTACTTTACTTCATCATTGGTTGCGATCCAGGATGAAATACTGAGGAGGATATTGCACTAGCTGGTGAGGTATGAGACAAATGGTAATTACTATTAAGAACATGGAACTACAAAGCTGGTGCAGAGCACCAAGTGGGGGGTAATGACAGGCTTGGGATGATTAAACACCAGTTTGTGAAAGCTAGAGGACCTCCTTGGCAGCACTGAAGGAAATTTTCATCTTTTCTAGCTAAAAGCAGAAAAAATGAAGGACCGGTTTCAGGATTTAGTTTTTAAGGGACATGGACCTTCTGAAAAAGTTGAATTCTTAGTCCCAACGTGTCTACTATGCCAGGGGCAGGGCCCTAATAGGGAGGGAATGGGATTCCGAGACTGAACAGGAGACTCTGGGAAGATGCATGGGAGATACTTGAACTCCCAATTCCCCTTAAATTTGCTGGGTCCTGCAGAAGTGGCCCTTCTGCAAGAAACCCTTATTTGAAAACCAGTGAAGAGGCCTCAAATGAGGCAGGTCCTTATAAGACAACACTTGGCCCTCCCTTCCTGGCAACCAAGGAAACAAGAATCCAATTCTAGCATAGCTCAGCTAGGGCTGTGCTGAACCTAGCAATGGAGGAGTGGGGCAATTGCCAAAGGAACTGCAATGTGTGGCTAACATGTATCAGTAGGAGTCTAGGGAGTATCCATGACGTTAGATCCTGAGGGTGCTGGATCAAGGCGGCAGCGATATAAAGTTGAATATGGGAGAGCTTCTCAATATTCAGATGGAACAGAATTTAACACCTAGGCATGAACCTTGAGTATGGTGTTAATAAGTAGCTAGGGTGGCTCTTGGAAGCTTGGGAGTGGGGCGGGGGGGGGCAAACAAATTGAAGTATAAATTTTGGCACAACTTTAGCAGGTGATGAAAGAGAGGATTGATAGGCTCCTAGAGTTGGTATGGTATAGTGGGTCTACCATGTAAGGCTGGAACTCCCCACTAGCTGGTTGGATATGTTGCACAAAAGAACCTAGAAAACAGTTTCTTCTCCCATAAGTGTAAGAATATGCTGATGAGAGCATTACCAACAACATTGATAAACTCAGCGAAGTCTGTACTCTGTAGCCAGGGCTGGTAATAGGAGATATTGTTATGGAACTAGTTTCTTGATAGCAGTGGGGATAATGATAGCCTGAAATCTTGGAATCCGCAACAGTGGATGAGGTAGTGGTACTTTGCCACCAGCAAAAAAGGAAAAGTGCTATTATCTCAATGAGTAAGAAGACTTGTTTGGTAGCCAGAGAAATAGAGAAATGATTAATAGAACACAGTGTTCCTAGAGGCAAGATACATGGGCAGCCAAAATATGGATTGGCTTAATTTATTCACTCAAAAGGAATCAAGAATGGAGGCTGATCAAAAGGCTGAAGGCAGTCACCTCAACAAAAAAAGTGCCTCAGTAAGTTTCTCTACTTGACCCAGTTCTCAGACCCAGATCTCACTGACTGAAGGAAAGTTGTCTACAAAGAAAGGTCCAGCAAGAGGTATCGTAGGGATGAAAGACGAGTGGAAAGTAGAGCTACTCATCCAGGATCATAAAGCAAAAATAATACTACATTCTGTGAGGAGGAAAGATTAATGTTACCTTAAAAATTAAAGAATCTCAAATTTAAACAAGATGGTGATCTCTGTTATATCCTTAATTTATCAATCTGGTTCCAGTTTATCCACTGGGATCATCATGAATGACAGTGGAAAATGGCTTCACGTGCTTCACAATTGGTTAGACTTGATTTGTCCATGGTTAGTGGTCCATGGTACAATGAAAGCCTACTCAGGGGCACTTCCCAAAGGGAGTGCAGTGAGCAGAAATTTTCCCAGTGGGCAGAACTTTGGGCTGTGCAACTGGTCATCTCTTTGGTAGAGAAATTACCCTGGGATAAAAATATACATGGAGTATAGGCCAGAGTGAGTAGCCTAGCTGACTAGTAAGTCTGGAAGGGAAAAGATTAAAATATTGTGTTCAGGAGTCTATGAACATCATCTGTGGGAATAAATGATATATGTGAAGGTTTTTGTATTACCCACCAGACATTATCCACCATAGAAGAGACACTGAACAACCAAGTGGAAAGAATGATTCAGCAAGTTTTCATCAGTAAATTACTCCCAAGTGTTGAAATATGGGTACATGCATGAGGTAATAATGGTGGCAAGGAGGGAGACTATATATACAGCCTACATTATGGGCTTCCACTGATCCAGCTAATTCCATTGTCTAATGTCTAACCTGTCAACAACAGAGATTAATACTGTGGCCCTGATATGGTGCTACACTTCCCTCCCCTCCCCCCGCAAAAAAAGCCAATGCAGCCACTTGTGGCAAGTGGACACTGGACCCCTCTGGCTTTGGAAGGGGTAACAACTCATCTTGACTGAGACTGACACAATTTTGTTTATATGATTGTTTTTCATGACCCTAAAGTATTGGCCAGCAACATTAGTGGGAGATTTATATAATGTTTGACCTACTAATTTGAGACTCAATGTATGACCACTTCAGACCATAAAAACCAGCTTTCAGTAAAGATGATGGGAATATGAGTTTGGGATATGCCAGTCTTATTCAAATGCTGTTGACTTTACAGAGAGGTGGAAAGCACAACTGAGATGCCAGATTGGGGCACCATCTTCTAGGATATGGTCTACTCTAGATCCATAGCATTTATATGGTACTGTGTCCATAGTGGATAAATGCATGAGTCCAGGGACTAAGAAAATAGACGTGTAGAAATAGGAGTTGTCCAGACACATGAAAAAGTGCTCAACATCACTCAGCATCAGGGAAATCCAAATCAAAACCTCAATGAGATACCACCTCACACCAGTCAGAATGACTAAAATTAAGAAATCAGGAAACAACAGATGTTGACGAGGATGCGGAGAAAGGGGAACCCTTTCTACACTGTTGGTGGGAATGCAAGCTGGTGTAGCCACTCTGGAAAACAATATGGAGGTTCTTCAAAAAGTTGAAAATAGAGCTACCCTACAACCCAGCAATTGCACTACGGGTCTTTACCCCAAAGATACAAATGTAGTGATCCAAAGGGGTACGTGCACCCCAATGTTTATAGCAGCAATGTCCACAATAGCCAAACTATGGAAAGAACCAAGACGTCCATCAGCAGATGAATGGATAAAGAAGATTATACACACACACACACACACACACACACACACACACACACACAATGGAATATTATGCAGCCATCAAAAAAACCAAAATCTTGCCATTTGCGACGAGGTGGATGGAACTGGAGGGTATTATGCTAAGCAAAATAAGTCAATCGGAGAAAGACAAGTATCATATGATCTCACTGATATGAGGAATTCTTAATCTCAGGAAACAAACTACGGGTTGCTGGAGTGGTGGAGGGTGGGAGGGATGGGGTGGCTGGGTGATAGACATTGGGGAGGGTATGTGCTATGGTGAGCGCTGTGAATTGTGTAAGACTGATGAATCACAGATCTGTACCTCTGAAACAAATAATATATTATATGTTAAAAAAAAAAAAGAAGATAGTAGGAAGGGAAAAATGAAGGGGGGGAAATCGGAGGGGGAGGTGAACCATGAGAGACTATGGACTCTGAGAAACAAACTGAGGGTTCTGGGGGGGGGATGGGTTAGCCTGGTGATGGGTATTAAAGAGGGCATGTATTGAATGGAGAACTGGGTGTTATACGCAAATAATGAATCATGGAATTCTACATCAAAAACTAATGATGTAATGTATTGTGGTTAACATAACATAACAAAATTAAAAAAAAATAGGAATTGTCTTTCATCACCACTTCCTGTAACCCACTTGATGAATTTATAGTCCCTGTTCTGAAAGTTTAGATTTTGCAGGCCTAGAGATATTGATTCTCAGAGAGGGGAGTCTTCCACCCAGGAATGTAAGAGTCTCATTTAACTTAGGCTATACTGTATAGCTATCACCAGTAACTTTAGGCATCTGGTACCAAGAAATGAGCCGACAAGGAGCAAAGTCACTATTCTGGCACAGTAATGGAACATGATCATTAGGAAAAGGTAGGGCTGCTGGTATGCAATATTGAGTCATAATATTAAATGGAGATGTATAGAAGTCATGAAGAGCATTTCATGCAGAGGTAAAATAAGTATAAAGTATTTAAGGCAGTAGCACTCTTGACTGAGGAATAGCAAGGAGGCCAACTTGGTCGACATACATTGGGTAAAGGGATAATGGTGGAGATAACTGGAGAAGTAACTAGAGGCCAGATCATTTGGGCCCTACTGTAATACTTTTTAATTTAATTCTAAATGTGGGAAAAACCATGATGAATGTTGGGCAGGAGAGTAACAATGCATAAACCAAGATTAAGGATGAAATCGAAGTAACAGAGAAAATGAGAGAGAACACAGAATGAGTAGGGCAATAAGTTCTTAAATTCCCATTCCTATCATGAAACATCCAACACCAAATGGAGGAGAAATAGAGAATGCTGTCTGGTATAAATGCATTGCAACAACTTTTATGATTCATCTTATTTGATATAAATTTAATACATTTATTTTCTGTGCATAATTAATATTTTCATTTTGCTCATCAAACTACCTCTTTTATTTCTGTCTTTGAAACATTTGACCTCTCTGGTTGGGGAAATGTGTCAGCAGAAACATTCAACAGAAACAGTGTCTATGTCTGGTATATTATTTTGTATAAGATTAAAAAAGTGTATTGAATAAGGGCACGTGCACCATATGTACATTGTATCTGTGATGATGAGATTTCTTAGGTTCTCTTTTTAAGATTTTTTAAAAATTTTTAAGTAATCTCTACACCCAACATGTGGCTTGAACCCACAACCCTGAGATCGAGAGTCACACACTCCACTCCACAGACTGAGCCAGCCAGGTGCCCCAAGATTTCGTAGATTCTAAGTATTCATTCTTGATCATGCCTCTGTGCTTAATTTCCTATCCTCATTCATTTAATAGGTCATCCTCTCTTAGGTGATCAGTTGGGGCAGACTAATCAGGTGCTCATTTTTCTTCTGTACTAATACTAAAATACTTATAGGCTTTCTTTTACAATCTTCAAATTCTTTATATATATATGTATACATACATACATACATATATATATCAATCAATTATTTTGGTGTCATTCTATGGAATGCAGAGAAGTAGACAACAGGGAGTAAGTTTCTGCCTGCTTTTGCAACTTAAAGAAGTACATATTTGTTTTGGAGGGTTTCATCTAACTAAACTGCACTGTTGAAAACAACAAAGTATTAGTCATAGTCACTAACCTTGAGAAATTTAGTGGAAGAAGGCACAGTATTAGGTATAAGAGTTATGGAAATTTGAGACCTATAAATCAGAGGAAAATTGAATTATAATTATAATAATAATTTTTACAGGTGTTCAGATATTGGACAGAATGATATCTAAATTAGGGAGATTTCATAGAGGAATTGCAACCCTTAAGGATGATTTAGATTTGAGTGTCTTTAACTGAAAAAGTAGGCCTTCAAAGATGAGTTTGATTATATTTTGTGGAGATGAAGCTAGCCTGGTGGAGGTGAAGCATATTTTGGCCCTCATTCTGATGGTAGGAAATAGTAACAATTAAAATTATGGTGGAAGACTAAGTTCCTGGTCTTTGGAATATTTGAGTTCATCTTCAGGCTTCAGGTAACCCCTGCCTGAAGATGTGAACATTAGAAATCAATGTTAAAGGGAACTTCCATTGCTCCACACTGAAGTCTAGTAGAGAGGGATTTGAAATGGTATGTCTAGTGTCCAATCTGACCTGGACAAAGCCGCTGGATCTTTATCAGGATTATTACATAAGAGTTTTGTTCAGTAATGAAGACCTTGGATTTGGGTATCGTGTGGGAATATAAGAGAAAGACTGAGCCTACATATTTCTTTTTTTTTTTTAACATTTTATTTATTTGACAGAAAGAGACACAGCAAGAGAGGGAACACAAGCAGGGGGAGTGGGTGAGGGAGAAGCAGGCTTCCTGCTGATTAGGGAGCCCGATGCGGGGCTCGATCCCAGGACCCTGGCATCATGACCTGAGCCGAAGGCAGACGCTTAATGACTGAGCCACCCAGGCGCCCCGACCCTACATATTTCTAAAGAGAAACCGATAGGAATTGACTAGGGAGTTATATAGAGGGAAGAGTAAAAACCAGAGATGAACATATCAATGACCAAAATGGAGGAAGTGGGAAGGACTGCTCACTATAACATGATGTGGTAAGTATAGGACGAAGATATATGTAGAGAGTCCTATTACCCTCCTCTTCTGAGTGCCCATTAAGTGTTAGAATTATCTGGAGTTTGCTCCACTGTTTCATTTTTCATCCTTCCATTCTACTTAGGTATTGTTACCCCTGACTGGTTTCAACTTCCACCCTTTTATATTTGTATGACTCCCAAATGCATATATCTAATTCTGGTTTCAGCCCCGAAAGCTAGAATCATATTCCCAAATGCGGCCTGGGTATATTTACCAGCAGGCTACTTACATAATTGACATATTAAAACTTATTTCTTTCCCATTGAATCAGTCCTGCCTGCATCCCCTGGGTGAATAGCAGAGCCATCCTCAGTTGTCCAGGCCAGATACTTAAAGATTGCAATTCCCTAACAGACCATGCACTTTTTTTTTTTCTTTAGGAAATTTAACAAGCATGAAGAGTGCCCCCTCTTCTGCCGGTGTTTCAGTATATCTCAGTTACTTTGATATCTTCACTTTACTATCATAAATATACATGCAGAAAATTTGCTCAGCTTTCTTCGTGTGTATTTCTGGTACCTAGAATATTTTCCTTCCCTTCTGACTATGTAAAAGACAGATAAGAATTACTCTAATTTCTTATTTTCTATAAAACTAGCCACACTTCACTGTTGTACCATGAGCAAATGTATTCATATTTATACTCTATTTCCCAGTCATCTTACTAAAATACCAAGAGACTACTCCTGGACATAATCTAAGCTCTACGTAATTTTCCTGTGTGGTCCCTTTGTGTTCTCTTTCTCTATTTTTTTAAGAGATTTTATTTATTTATTTGAGAGAGAGAGAGTGCACAAGTCGGGGGGAGGGGCAGATGGAGAGGGAGAAGGAGACTCCCCGCTGAGCAGGGCGCCCAACTTGGCGCTGGATCCCAAGACCTCGGGATCATGACCTGAGTGGAAGGCAAATGCTTAACCGACTGAGCCACCCAGGTGCCCCACTTTGTGTTCTCTTATATTGGCAACTAACCACTGATGACTGTTGTCTGAAAATGATATTACAGCAAATTTAATCAGTTTGTTTTAAAGTAAATAAGAGACACTTAAGATAAAGTCAGAAATATCTCTAATGCTGAGTTGAATGGTATTACAAATATTGTTTCTCTATACTTTTATACCCAGTACTCCTACATAGACATAAGTTGAGCTAACATAACTTGTTCTCTGTATTGTTGCTTTATCATATACATTTATCATCTTTTATGCATAGCTTCTAATTTGGCTAGCTTGATCCAGTATCTTTCCAGATCTCAAAATCAAGCTGATTGACATAACATCACTTGTTGTCCAGCCCATTAAAAAATGAAAAATGATATAAAAATGCTTTGTGTCTAATAGAATGACTTACATTTCCTTAATCAAATGTCAGTAATATTTAAATATTACTTTAATAATTTGTACGTCCTTGAGAAGAGAGCAATCATTACAGCAATCCCAATATATTACACTATTCTAAATACTCTTGTAGAATTCATTGAATAAAACTACATTCACTGCTTATCTATTTCTACATTATATAGTACTTTTGAACTACTACTAAATGCCCTTCCCATCATTTCAACATTTGACTAGTCCTTCATTACCATGTCATGAAATGTGGTTTCTGGTCCTCAATGATTCTCTGCATCATTTGCAACTTTACAAAAGGAATTTAAGTAATTTTAGGTACACTTACAACATATCAAGTCATTTTAAGAACATGTGAATAGTCTTTAATGGTTAATAATACTACATAATTTTATATTAATTTATGTTGAAATTCTTTTTTTTTCACTTTTTTATTATGTTATGTTAGTCACCATACAGTTCAAATTAAAATATGATTATAACCTTAGTTAGGCAAAGTGGCAAGGCCAATTAATTTATATTATTAAATTCTGGCCTTGCATTATAGAGTTAAATAATTGTAGATTTATTCATTTATAAACTAAATATATTCATTCTTGGGGCGCCTGGGTGGCTCAGTCAGTTAGGCGTCTGCCTTCTGCTCAGGTCCTGATCCCAGGGTCCTGGGATCGAGCCCCGCATCGGGCTCCCTGCTTAGAGAAAGGCTGCTTCTCTTTCCCCCTCTGCTGCTCTCCTTGCTTTTGTGCTCTCTCTCTCTGTCAAATAAATAAATAAAATCTTGAAAAAAAAATATATATTCATTCCTGCTTGTATACTATGCATTGGTAAACAAGGAAAACAGAGCCCTTGTGCCCAGAGCTTATTAGTGAGTTCTAAAAAGCTCATAGACAATTAAGCAAGCAATTGGCATGAAACTTGCTATATGTTTGATAGGATGATATGATGACTATTATTAATATTTTCCTGTAGTTTGAAACCAATGCTAAAACAAATTGTTGGCTTTTATGAATTGTTAGTTGGCCAAATTCCAGTGGAAAAATATTTTGAGTTTTAACTTAGTTGTTAACTGATACATAACTTTAGACAATCTCAGAAATGTGATCTCCTAAATCCTTTTCTTTTCTGCATCACATCCATTTCCACTAATGGTGAAAATAACTCAGGATCATCTTTTATTTTATATTTAGTGGCTTGATATATATATATATATATATATATATATAATTTATTTATTTTTTTAAATAACCTTTCCCATGAGGTTACCATACTGGGTAACTTTCTCCTAAATTACTGTCATTCAAGACTCAACTCAAAAGATGTCTCCTTTGGAATTCCCTCTTTGTTATCCAAAGTAACTTCTTAATTCCCCAAGTTCACCTTTGTGTAAATGTCATTTGTATAATCTATTGATATATTATGACCTATGTATACATTTGTCATAACTGTTTCTTTTGACCTTCAAAGGCAAAAACTGAATTTTTTGCCTAGCTTTTGAAATTCCTTAAATTTGGATCAAGTCCTGAAATGTAAGATTGCAATACAGTAATTGCTTGATGATGAAAAATTTGCGCAAGGTACAGAATTGCTCCCAGATCATTTGACCAGTTAATGACATCCCTGACATTTGTTTATGATGTCTATATTACAGATTTGGGGCTGTGGGTTTTTCCTATGTTTCTAATTTCCTCTGCTGCTTTGTAAATTTCTTGAAGGCAGAGACAATGTCACATTCAATTTCACAACATCTATCATCGTGCCTCTCCACATAGTAGGTAGTTAATAAATATCAGTCAAATTAATTAATAAAACATCATTGTATTCGTCAGCTGAGGCTGCCATAACAAAATGCCATAGACTGGGTGGCTTAAACAACAGAAATTTATTTCCTCACAGTTCTGGAAGCTGGAAGTCTGAAATCAAGGTGCCAGCATGGTTCGTTTCTAGTGAGGGCTCTCTTCCTAGCTTGCAAACAGCTGCCTTCTCATTGAGAAAGAGAGAGAGAGAGAGAGAGAGAGAGAGCTCTGATGTCCCTTCCTCTTTTTATAAGGGCACTAGCTCTGTTGGATCAAGGCTCCAGCCCATGATCTCATTTAATCTTAAATACTTAAAAACTCATTTAACCTTAAAAACTTAAAAACCTTGATACTTCCCCAGGCCCCATCTCCAAATACAGTCACATTGTGGATTAAGACTTCAACATACGAATTTTGGGGAGACACAAACATTCAGTCCATAGCAATTAATAATGTAATCATTAAAAACATACAATGCATATTTGAACTTGTTCTCATATATACCACAAATCAATTATGGGAGTACCAATATTATTTCTTTGTTGAGTTAATAGCAATTTAGAAAAAAAACTACTATATTGTTCTATATATGTATGTATGAAAAAAAGTTTTTTTTTCTTTCTCTAATTAGTATTATTATTCAGAATTTCAACTATATCCTTTTTTGGGACATTTTCAAGTAACCTTAAATTTGAGAAAAAAGCACCTTCAATTTCTTCTTTCTCTAACCCCCGTATCTAACTAGTCACCAAATCCAGTCAACTTACTTCCTACATGTTTCCTGAATCTCTTTTCCCTCTTTATTTTCACGGCCACAGCCTCAATTCAACTACTTTATTTTTATTTGATCTTGAGATTAATGCAGTACCCCCTAGATGGTCTCCCTGGCTTGAGGGGGGTGATAAGCTGTGTGGGAGAACGCTGACCTTGGAGTCAACTGACTGCATTCAATGTCCACTTCTGCCTCTCAATGGCTATGATGCCTTTTCAAATAAAAAATATACATATATATAATGATTTCCTTATATAATTATAATAATTATATTAAATATAATTCAGTAATTATTAAATGAAATAATACTCTCCTAGAGTAAACCCCTAAGAAATTTTCTTTCCTTCTTTTTTCTAGCTTCTGTTTTCTCGTATATTCTCCCCAGTGCAGATATCTCTTTAAAGCTCATATTTGTTCATGTTGTTCTCCTGCCTGAATCCTAATACTGACTTTCTACAAACCTACAGGATGAATCCCAAGCACTGTGGAGTATTATTCAAGGTCTTTAAAAATCTGAAGCCAGCCTACTTCTTTTAGATCAGACATTTCAACTATCCATGTGTATCTATAATCCTTTAGGCGCACCATGCCATATTTCATGTGGCTTTGTATGTATTTCTATTATTTGAATTATCTGCTGTTATTGTGACTGATGTACATGTCTATTTTCTCTATTAACTCAACCCCTTGCCATCTCTCTCCAACACTACTACAAATAGACATACTTCACTAATTCTCAATAATTTTTCATTTATCTTTTTAGTAAATGTTCCTTGGGGTTCTGCTGTATTCTTGGCATGATGTAAAGAGATTAAAAAGACATGACCCTAGCCCATGTAAGTTCTTGGTAATGTTAGGAAGGACAGTTTTATAGATCAGTAAACTGATGCACAGAGAGGATAAGATCCCCACAAGGTCTCACACTTACTGAGCTGTACAGTTCAGACTACAGATCAGGTCATCTAATTCCTAAGCCAGAATTATTTCTATTTTACCAAGGACACTTCAGAGCATACTAAATACAAATGACAAGATTATGTAATTTGACTGGTTCCTAGTACCTTATATTGGTAAGCACTTGGTACAAACATTTATATTAGTTACTCATAATATTTACTAACACATATACTATTAGAAATAATATTTACTCATATGTTATGTTACATGGATGGTGGAAGAGAAAGTCATGCCAGTAAGAAAAGGTGATATCTTGGTAGTTTAGAAATGTAATAAATATGTCATTAGTACTTAGGAAGGAAATGGTGAGAATTTAGTTCTTTATACATAATAATCCCTGGTAATTTTAAGAAAAATAATGTGTGCTTGTATGAATTAATTAATGCATCAGACATTTACTGAGTACGTGCTGTATGCCACATACTCTTCTATAAGCTATTAGTAAGACATGTTTCTAAGTTAAGTAAATAGGTTAATAAACATAGAACCACAGTGGAATGTGTTAGATGTTGAATAGGCTAATTAACATGGTGCTACGGGAGTAAGGAGGATACATTCTCAGAGGAGGTGCCGTCTGACTTTTAGTAAAAGATGAGTAGGTTTTCAATTACCAAAAAAGGTACATCAGTAAATTAGTAAAAAAAAAAATTAAAAAATAAGAAAGTTTATCAGTATAATTTATAAGAATTACCACGTGGCATGACCTTCATCATTGTTACCATCATCATCATCATTATCAGGTCATACCTTACTATATAATGAATATGTTCCAGCAATTTTGTGGGGTTTTTTCTTTTTTGTTTTTTGCATTTCTGGGTGCTAAGAAGTAGTTTCAAAATTTTTTTATATCCTTTTAAGTGTCATGTATAGTTTTTAGATTTTTTTTGTGTGTGTGCATGTACACACAAAGTTTTGGCTTTTTAAAAGATTCTTCCTTACTAGTATTTTTCTCTTACTATGTATAGTCATGTCTCTATTTTGCTTGTTTTGAGAATTCATTTATATGTAAAACTGTCTTATGCTAAGGACTTTTTAGATCTAATAGAACTATATCACATAACTTCGGCAGTCAGAATTGGGGGTACTGTTAAAAAATTTATACAAGTGCACAGAAAATTCAGGGGCAAAATTAGAATCAGCCTCAGAAAAAATGAAACCAAATGCTAAAAATTCAGTTTATAAAACCTGGAGTAGTAAATGAGGAGGATTTTAAAATGATGGGTTGAAACATGTATAGTAAAACCTGTGAATCAAAAGTATTAAAGCCTGGGGCGCCTGGGTGGCTCAGTCGTTACGCCTCTGCTTTCGGCTCACGTCGTGATCCCCCAGGGTCCTGGGATCGAGGCCCCGCATCGGGCTCCCTGCTCCTCGGGAAGCCTGCTTCTCCCTTTCCCATTCCCCATGCTTGTGTTCCTTCTCTCGCTGTCTCTCTCCCTCTGTCAAATAAATAAATAAAATCTTTTAAAAAAAAAGTATTAAAGCCTGAGACCAAAAAAAAAAAAAAAAACCAAAAAACCCCAAACGAAACAAAACAACAATATTGCTAGGCTCTACCACAGGACAAAATATTACAAATAAACAATAAATAAATGTAAGTTTGAATATTTGATTGTAGAGTTCATTTCATTTCACTTAGTTTGTCACTTCAGACAACTGATTTTCAACCGATTTGTTTATAACCCATCTGTGTGGAACCAGCTGACTATGTATTGAGAATGAGATTAGACTGATTTGCTAGCATCAGCTATTAAATGTTATGCTAAGAAAATAGTCTTATTCTCAACCTGGAAGTAACGAAGAGTTTTGAGGACCTGTGAAACCCAAAGCATTCTATTCCAGTTTTAACCAAACCAGAATTTTTCAGGAGATGATTTAATTTGAATTAACTTCAATGGTCCAACTGGTACAATATACCTCAAACTTTCCCAAGTGTTATCACATATATTTTTATTTAATCCTCACATCTATTTGAGGTAGATAGGGCTTTTATTATTAATTTATTTTGTAAATGAAAATACTGATACATGAGGTTTGTTTAGTGGTGTAGTCATCTCAAATACCGGTCTCTGGTTCTTTTGCTAGTACTGTATAAGCATGTCTGTATTTTGCTCATCTTAGGAATTATGAAAATACAGTATGTTAAGCACTTTTTACTATATTATAAATAGATCTAGGATTTTTTCCAAAATTAGCCTGTTTTATATTGGACTCTACTACAATTGCTAGGGATATGAATTTTTCATGAAAAGAGTTGCCACACTATTTTCCCAAATTATATCACTGTCAGAAGAATAAACATTCACTGGATTTCTATTGCAAATGACAAATATCCATGCCCAGTGTTTCAATAAAAGGTAAAGTTAGAAAATGATTAAAACTAGAGTATTTTAGATATAATGTTGTTTGCTTATTATTTAAACTTTCTTACAAAAATAACAAAATACATTGTACATATGGGGTTTATGCATTAAATTTATTACAGAGGCAAACTTAAAAAAATTTAAAAGGTAAAAAATCATACCTATAGGTCATCAAGTTAGTAAAATTAGTAAATTGTTTTACTTATGTTTACCATCTTTAATGTGCAAAAATTTGCAATCTTTCCAAAATATTAAATGATGTTTTAATGTACCTTTGAATTTTTGTTTTTGTTGCTTCTAGAATTGTATGTAAACACTACCTACATTTTTTTGTGTGTGTGACTCATCATTCTCCTGTTCTAAAATTTAAAAAAAAAGAGAAAGGGGAGGGAGAAAAAGAAAAGGTAAAGTAAAAGGTATACTCAAGGTGTTTAGACCTAGTGGACAGTATTTAAAAGCCCACACATGAAGCAACTTGTTGTTGGTTTAAAGAATAAGTAAGTGAATGACTAGCGATTGGGACCTTTTATGGCAGAACAATGCAGGGATGAGCTGAGGGCATTAGCCTCTGAAAGAAAGCTGACCCCATTACAGTAATTATAGTTAATCAGCAACAATTGTCTTGCCTAAGATACAGATCAACACTGAGCACTAACCCAACAGGCCTAATGAGGGTTATGGAGGATGAAAAAATCCTGAATGAACTCAGCAAGGCATTGAATAACCTAAGCAGATGATGCATTTTCAATTTCAATTCACTCTCCACTTGTTGTTTCAGTCCAGAAGGCACTAGCTTTCTTCAAATCAGGGGACCATGGTTATGATTCTTAGCATGGACACTGAAAAGTGGTTAATGTTTGGCACGATGAGTAATGTTTATTTACATGGCCCACACCACATTCACATGGTGGCACTCTCTTGTAATCCTTGCTACTCAAAATGTGGTTTGAGGACCAACCAAATTGACATCTCCTGGAAGCTGGTTAGATATGCGCTCTCAGGCCACATCCCAGGCCTGCATAACCAAAATCTGCCGGTGACAAGATCTCCAGGTGATTCCTGTACACTTTAAAGTTTAAGAAATTGAAGGATGCCTTGGGTCTAATTGTTGTGTTGTCACACATTAGCTATCCAGGTACAGTTTCTTAGAGAGGGATGGACTATAATAACTTGCACTCCAGGCTACAATAAACTGGTATATTTGGCCAAGAAGAAAAAGTCATTTCTCTAGTGCTTCTTTAATCCAAGACAGCATTAATGCTCGCAAAAGGAGAGGTGAAAGGTCCCTCTGGGAAGGAAGCGCTGGGTTGGCCTTTGTACACAGTGCATACAACAACACAAAGTCTTCCATTAAATTAAAAAAAATATATTTTTGATCGTGTTGCAACAATCTCTTCCAAGAAGCCAATGCACTTTACGGAGGTAATAATTCATTTTTACATCTCCAACTAGGTAACCAGAACCATTTTTCCTCTTTCATTCCATATGGAGAGGATATCTGAATCCTGAGAAAATTAGGTGATTTGGACTACTTGTTCAGTGGAAGTTTTGAGACCAAAAAATAAAATAATTTATTTCCCACCATTCCATGCAGTGCATTATATTCAGTGAATATAAAGTGAATATCTATTCTAATGTAATAGACTTTCACCTTCACTGGATGAATGTAATACCAGATTGTTGAATTGCATACATTTTAGCTTTGGCCTGTGGATCTCAGGTACTTATATTGTACATTTAATTTTGATGAGCATTCTTAAAGAGTACAAGATATTTATGTATTTACTGACAACTGCAAAAAAAAAAAAAAGGAAGAAAGCGAGTTCACACGTATAAAAATTCTGCTGTATATGTATTTTTAAAGATTTTATTTATTTGACAGAGAGAGCGAGAGAGCACAAGTAGGGGGAGCAGTAGAAAGAGAGGGAGAAACAGGCTCCCCGCTGAGCAGGGAGCCCAATGCGGGGGTCGATGTGGGGCTCAATGTGGGACACAATGTGGGGCTTGATGTGGGGCTTGATCCCAGATCCTGGGATCATGACCTGAGCCGAAGGCAGACACTTAACCATCTGAGCCACCCAGATGCCCCAAAATTCTGCTATATTTTGCTTACTTTACAGTTGTTTTATCTTTTATTTCCATTAAAAACAGGAGGACAGGCTTAAAATGGAGTCACTTAGGCTAAGCCCCATGTCACTAAACTAAGAATGAACTTAAATACAGTTTTGGCTTCTCCCAGAAATGGAATCTTAAACTAGTCATTCAGGAATCTCCTGGTCAGTACCAGGGATGTAATCTGACTGACAGACTCCTGTCATTCTCCACAGGGAAGTGACCTTGCTGCAAACAACCTACTGTTGCCTAGTACAACTTCCTTGTTTCTGTTCCCTTCT
This sequence comes from Callorhinus ursinus, assembly GCF_003265705.2. Classification (NCBI taxonomy): domain Eukaryota; kingdom Metazoa; phylum Chordata; class Mammalia; order Carnivora; family Otariidae; genus Callorhinus; species Callorhinus ursinus. Next base: position 91,727,927 of record NW_027397066.1, on the reverse strand, counting down.
ACTTATAAAAGTCTTTCATTTTATTTAGTTCTGTGGAACTTCTTTCTATCTGCTAGATGACATGCTGCCTGATTCATGAATCATTGAGTAAAGCCAATAAGATCTTTAAATTTTACTCAGCTGAATTTTGTTTTTTTAACATTTCTGACAACAACACTATAAGGAATGTATCATTCTCATTTTTCCCACATGGAAACTGAGGCTAAGGAAGTCTAGGTAAGTAATTTACTTAATGTAGTAAGTGTACGAGACTGAATGCAAATCATGTAACTAACTCTGTTTACCATACCAAATTTATTTACTCATTTGGCTTGATGAGGATTCCTATGCATATTCTATACTTTGGAATGTGATTGTTAACCTTATCCAAGTAGAACTAAAAAGAGTACTAGAAGATTTTATTACAAATAGAACAATCTCTTGCTCCATACCTTCTATACTCTTCTCCCATAACCAAATATTCTTAATTCTCAAATCTGCTGCTTCTTGCTCTTATATCCAATTGTCTATATAATGTTATTATCCGTTAATTATTAAATCAATTTTAAACATTAACTATTTATTTTATATTTTAATAGTTGAAGACAGCCCTTTTGATATTTTCCCCCTTTCTCTAACATTTTTATTACTCTTGAGGCTAACCATTATCTTGTTTATTTATTTTATTTAGTTTCATATATGCTTACCCCAATTTCTTTCCAAAGGCTCCAATGAATCTGTCAAATATCTGCCCGGTAATAATTAGTCAAAGTGCTCAAATTCATGGCACCTGGGTGGCTCAGTTGGTTAAGCATCTGCCTTTGGCTCAGGTCATGATCCTAGGATCCTGGGATCCAGCCCCCTCTCAGGCTCCCTGCTCAGTGGGGAGTCTGCTTCTCCCTCCCCCTCTCCCTCTGTCTCCCCACCCCCACCCCCCTGGCTTGTACTCTCTCTCAAATAAACAAATAAAATCTTTAAACAAACAGAGTGCTCAAATTTTCCATAAATTCAGTATTCCACTCTCCTCCCAAAGGGACTTTCCTTCCAAGGCCCTCCATACTCTTGCTAAAGCTTGATAATTTTCTCTGAAGTGCTGCTGCAGAGTGTATATTCCCCAGGCATACCTTCCCTCTTTCCAGTGCTGGATTCCCTGTTTTCTGGATCTGATGTTTCTCTCTTTTTTTGGTTGACCCATCATGTTGCTAAAGTATACCCTATAGTAGTTTCCTAAAAAATGACTTTTGGGAGGTTGATATGCTGAATCTTTGCATGCCTGAAAATGTCAGCATTCAGTTGATGGTCTAGCTGATATTCTAGTTATGTATTGCTCTATAACACATCACCCTGAACTTTAGTGGCATAATGTAACAACTATTTTATTATGTTCACAAATTGTGTGGATCAAGAATTTAGGCGGCATAGTGAGGGTGGCCTATCTTTGCTCCACGGTATCTAGGACTTGAGCTGGGAAGGGTTAAAGGGCTGGGAAAAAATGGCTGAGCTGGAATCATTTGGAGTTTCCTCATTCACAGAATTGGCACTAGATTGGGTTCTGGTGAGATTATAGACTAATGTGCCTAACCAACATAATCATTATAGAATTCTAGGTTTAAAAATCATGTGTTTCCCCTTTGGAATTTGAAGGCACTCAATGGGAATACTTAATCTGGAAACCAGAGATATCAGTTTTATCTTTTTTTTTTTCATTTTCCTTTGTAATTTTTGCATTTTGATTTTCTCTAATTTCTGAAATTTATATTGCTTGTATAATGCTTTTTTAACTTGATCTAATTCTTGTACATTTCCCCTTTAGTTATCCATCTTTTTGTTATTTTAACTTCCTAGATTTTCTCAGCTTTATCTTATAATTTAAAAAAATCTATTTTTAATATATAGGAGCTCATTTTTGTCCTCTGATTAATTTTGTTCATAGCATTCTATTTCTGGATCATAGATTCAGTATCTTTCTTATCTGATGGTATTAATAATGATTATGAGGATTAGTTTTTTTATGCTACCTGAATTATTTTTGTTTCATCTAAATTATTTTCTTTTTCATTTGTTTTAGTCTCTCTGTTTGACTGAAGAATTTCCTCAGAACCCTGGTAATCCTTTACCTTCAAGAAGGTGACCTAAAAAGATCATGAAAATAATTTGTGCATATGTGTGTTGGCGGTAGTAGTAGGGGCATAGTTAATTCTAGAGGCATTCTAGAGGACATTTCTAGCATTTTCCCAGAAAGATGACAAATATTAATATCTATGTAGGTCTTTTCTCATTTAGTTTCTCTAGTGAAGAATCCACCATTTTTTGTATTAGAAGTATATACCTAAATGTCAGTGTTGTGGGAGCAGCATGGAGTAAGGTGGCTGGGAGGCCTCATTACTTATGTGCAGATTTTATTTAATCCGATTGTTTTCATTCTGGCATCTGACTTCCCTCTTCTACTGTCCCTGACATGTCGCTGGTTCAGTTTTTTTTTTATCAAGCAAAATTATGGTATTTCACAAGATTTGGAAGCATTAATAATAGTGGGAGACAGAGATCTGTGATCTAACCCCTCCTAATTAAGACTTTCAACCAACCCCATCTTTTGAACCCCAGCCTAACCCTGTCCTTTTATATTATTTTGTTCCGGCAAGAACTAAGTCTTTTATGAGTTCAGGGCAGATCGGCTCAACTTCTCTTTATTATTCCCATCCATTTAAGTTTCAGTTTCGTCTCTTCTGTCATGTAAGTTACCTTTCCTTGCTCAACTTGCCAGCTTCAAAATCTATCTGCCTCTCTTGTTTTCTTTGTCCTTTTGGTTTGTGCCTTTTCTTTTTCATTTACTGTTACCTCAATATATTTTATGGAGGCAGTGGTAGGTAAACACATTTTGTTCTGTGGAGTGGTTTGAATATAATAATAAACTCCAATTCTCATAGGCTTAAAACACCATTCATTCCTACCTTTCTCACACAGGTAAATTCATCACAGTCTAGTGGAGGTGGTGGTTGAGTGCACTGGGGTACTTTTCACAACGTGGTCATTTGGGAATCCAGCCCTCTTTCAATTTGATGCTTTGCCACCCAACAGGGCCTTGGCAGCCTACTGGATCCTCCGCGTATTAGGGAAAAGAGTCCATATTCTTTCCTACGGGTGGAGGTACCCGCAGACTGAGGAGTTACATGTCACATTTGCACACATGGCTATGACTAAATTTAAAAGAGGTTCAGAAAAGTAGTCTGGCTGCATCTCTATGAAGAAAGGAAAGTAAGTTTATTGAGCATCTACTTATCGCTCACTGCTGGACACATAGATTCTATCTTCTGGTTCATCAGAAGTCTATAATATATATATTCTTTCCAAAATGTACTTATCAGATAAATACATAGGTGAACATAGTTCAATTTCTGATTTCTGCATGTAATTTATCATTTAGGATATACATGCAAACTCTATGATAGCCAACATGTTAGTGAAAACTTAGTGTAAAGCCTAATAGGTATTTCCTTCATTTAATTGGGAAAGAGGAATCTAATTTTAATTTTTAAAAATTTTTAAAAAAGATTTTATTTATTTGAGAGAGGAAGAGAGAGCAAGGGAGAGCACAAGCAAGGGGAGAGGGAGAAGCAGGCTTCTCACTGAGCTGGGACCCTAACATGGCGCTCCATCCCAGGACCCCGGGATCATGACCTGAGCTGAAGGCAGATGCTTAACTGACTGAGCCACTCAGGCATCCTTCTAATTTTAATTTTTAATCACATGAATATAATTTCCCCATCTATAAAATAGAGGTGGTTCTCGGTACCCCTCTACTTGTAGGACCTTTTTGAAAAATGTTAAAAGAATTTTCTGTTTAGGGTATTCTCTTAATATCTTGGTGGAAAGTCACCATGGAAATTTAAAAGGACAAAACATTCGTTAAGGAGGGAGATTAAAAAAACAAAATTTGTTATTTTTCACTGACAGGTCTGAAGTACTGGTTCTACTGCACAAACTTCGGACTAGGTTACCCAAATGGTTAGTTTGCCTGCCATTTTACCTATAGCTGGTTTTAATGTCAAGTATTATAATTTTTTCAAGATTTTATTTATTTATTTGAGAGAGAGAGAGAGAGAGCATGCACACGAGTGGGGGGAGGGGCAGAGTGAGTGGGAGAAGCTGACTCCCCACCAAGTAGTGAGCCCGAGGTGGGTGGGGCTCGATCCCAGGACCTGGCGATCATGACCTGAGCTGAAGGCAGACACTTAGCCCACTGAGCCACCCGGGCACCCCTCAAGTACTGTAATTTAAAATTCTTTTTCTGGATAACTGGACTCGATTAACTGTGTATCTTGTTGAGAAGTTCATTCTGCAAACACTAACGCTCATTCTATAAAACCTATGTCCATGCGTGTCTGGCTATAGACATTTTGTGTTAGGTAAACCAAAGTTAGTAATCTGTTCATATGAACAACTTTTTAAATGACATACTTTTCTTGTACATGAAGAACAGTGTTCCATTTAGTGCCAATATCACTCCTTGACAGTATGTTGGATGTTTAGATAGGCAATAACCCTTTTATTTTTTTTCACTTGTCAGTTCTCAAATTGTTCTAAGAAAGAAAATCCAGTGACAGAGGAGAACAAATATGTGAAAAATCTGTCCTACTCTCTAGGGAGGTGGGTTCTGGAGGTGGAGCCAGATGCAGTTGGTTGCATATAAATATTTTCAAGTTCTTATCATTAAAGTTTATATACATTTTGTAGTAGAGCCAATACTATAACTTAAAGTATTATTCTCCTTTCAAAACTGTCCAATTAAATTTATGCTTAAGGACATACTATTTTTATTCCTGTGACTATGCTTTGTATTTCTTAGCCAGGTTGGGGAATAAAGTAGTGAAAATGCATTACAAATATCAGTGTTCTCTCCCTGTCTTGGGGAAAAGATAGTAAAAATCTCTGACTTCTCACTTCAAATTTTGTGTAGCTACCATTTATTCACTGTGCCAGTAGAATTTTGTACATATGCAGTGACTGATAGCAGAGAATTTAGAAAGGAACCCAATTATTTGTCTTATCTCCCCATTACATCCACCAGAGCAGAATTTTTTCAGAACTTTCCCTCTATACTACACAGGACAGCAATTAATTAGGTTTTCCATTTTAAGAATAATAAAATGATTAACAGTCCTAATATTTTTCTGTAAGGATTTGCTTCTCATTCTTTGTATCTTAAATGCCACCACTTTTTTAAAACTTCCCAAGTCATTTCAAACTTAGTAAAGATGTAAAAGATCAAGCCTGATTTAGAGTTTATGGATATGCTAGAAATAGTTAATTTTATTTTTTTTAATTTATTTTATTTAAGGATTTTATTTATTTATTTGACAGTGAGAGACAGCAAGAGAGGGAACATAAGGGGCAGAGGGAGAGGGAGAAGCAGGCTCCCCTCGGAGCAGGGAGCCTGACGCGGGGCTCAATCCCAGGACCCCGGGATCACGACCCAAGCCAAAGGCAGATACTTAACCCCTGAGGCACCCAGGGGCCCCTGGAAATAGTTAATTTTAAAGCAATATTAAATTAATGATGTCTGTCATGCCATAAGTTTTCCCCATTTCTTCATTCTTAGATTCCTCTCAGATTTCACTTTTATTTTGTGCGCTTCTCTTCTCCTCTGCTCCAAAGAGGCAGAGCAGATTTTGAACCCAGGTTGTGGGTTGAAAACTTGTACCCCATCACTTTGGACCTACATTCATAATCCTGGACTAGAAAAGAAGAGAGAAAATATATCATTTTTTTCCATAGGGAAATATTGTTTGTGGCCATTTGTGAAATATTTCTTGTGAAATTTTTAAGGTGACTTGTTCAATCTTGTGAGTATTGGACACCAAATTTCAATCCTTACACATGTGAACTTCTAAAATTATAGAGTGGGAGGGTCGTGCCATAGTATATTTTACTAAAGTTTCTGAAAATTGTGAGAGATACAGTATATAAATATACAGTATATAAATATTTTTAAAAGGGAATAATAATAACAGCTTTTATTGAGCACGCACCATATTTTCAACTGATGTGCTTTATTTGTATTCAGTTTTTAAATTATTACCATAACCCTATGTGGATATTCAGAAAGGTTAGGAAACTTGCCCGAATTTATTTGGTCAATAAGAAATAAATCCAAAATTTGAACTTTGGTAGTTTAGTTTCAGAGTATGTAGCCAGCTAAGCTCCGAAATTCCAGTCATGTGGTAACACTTTGAAAGAACTGATCTGTAAGTCACAAACATTTCCATAGGCAAGGAAGATGCTATATGTATTAATGTATATTCAGGACATAGAATCCCACAGCTGCTAAAATGTGAGCACAAGACAGTGAAAATGCCATCAGCTGGTTTCATGAGACATACTGGAACAAAAGTAATAGGATAACTTTAACTTTGAAAAGGAGACTATACCTCCTTGGAATACCTTGGAATACTTTGAGACACATGTTCAGACAAGGGCATATATATATATATATTTTTTTTTTTTTTTTAGATAGTCAAGGTCTTCTGAGAGATTGACAAAAATGAAACTGAGAAGTTGTTATACCTTGTATTTATTCCCTCACTAGACCACTTTTTTAAAAAAGATTTATTTATTTATTTGAGAGAGAGAGAAAAGAAGAGAGAGAGAGAGCATGCACAGGGGAGAGGGGAGAGAATCTTAAGCAGACTCCACACTGAGCACAGAGCCTGATACGGGGCTCAATCTCACAACCCCAGCAGAAACCAAGAGTCAGATGCTTAACCAATTGAGCCACCCAGGCATTCCACCAGACCACTTCTAATTCTATGCAAAACTCCATACCTTGTCTCTCTCAGGTTTGAATTTAGTGATTCTTTTTACCCCCCCTCTAAAATTGACTCACAGGCCTACTGATGGAATACTCAGGTTTGTATAGATTCCAAATCTCTAGGCATGGACATAGTATATGTGACTATTCACTTATTCACATGTATACCAAAGATAATATGTCATTTAAGGACTCAAATTGGGTGATACGACATTGACACAAAAAATTCAGGTGACCTTTCCACATTTTAAGAACGAGCCAAATTCTTTTCCTGCTAAGCAGAACTTAATTAAATTGTCAATAAGCTAATTTCTTAATACTTATTACAAATATAATGCATACCTAGTATTACTCATGATTTCTTTTTTTTTTTTTAATTTTATTTATTTGACAGAGAGAGACACAGCAAGAGAGGGAACACAAGCAGGGGGAGTGGGAGAGGGAGAAGCAGGCTTCCTGCTGTGCAGGGAGCCTGATGCAGGGCTCGATCCCAGGACCCTGGGACCATGACCTGAGCCGAAGGCAGACACCCAGTGACTGAGCCACCCAGGTGCCCCACTACTCATGATTTCTAAAAGCAACATTGTACCTTTTATCAGTTGGCATAAAGTAACTGTAAGAAGTAGTGGTTGCATAAATAGAAGAACCAGCAGAGACTTGGTGGCCAAGGGAGGAGAAAGTTTCAAGAAGGAAGGCATGGCTCAAACTGCTAAGTAGCTGACAAGTTAGAGGAGGACGTGCATCATTTCTCCCCAGGTCTATGTTTGTGTATAACACTTTCTTATCTCTGATGTCACGTAAGAAATTCATGAAATGTTTGCTTATGATGGTTATGGTACTTTGTAGTTATTTCCACTTGAAAGTGTGGTTCTGATGAGCGGAAATGTTTTAAGATTTAAGACAAAAAGCTGTTATAGAAGTAAAATCAATGTTGAATGGGAAAGAGCCATGTGCTCCATCAGCCTATAGACACAGAAATCTTCAAATGTTAGAGTATAATTTGATACAATTCTTATTTGTTGGATGAGGAAAATGAATCCCTGAGAGTTAGATGATTTTCTTTACATAGAGCACCCAGAGTTGGGCTACAGTTAAGGTTGTTGTTGCTGTTGGTTGTGGTGGTGGTGTGTGAGTCTATGTGTGCCTGAGTGTGTAGACTGAGGTAATAAAGAAACTTCTTTCCTCCCTTTTCTTCTTTACCTTTGACTTTCCTCATCTTCTAATTGACCATTCACATGATCACTTAAAGATTAGAGTGTGGAACATCTTCTCCTACAATAGCTCTAGAAAGCTCTCAACTGCTTGAAGTGGACAGATCATTTCATTTGTTTAGTGTATTTATTAAGCATTTTTCATGAGCTAGAATAGAAGACTGAGAATAAAGGGGTGGTCAATGCACATTTCTTGTCCTTATGGATATTGAAGTTTAGTAAAAGGTATAGAAATTAAGCCACTAATCACACAAATACACATATAATACATTGACTATAATGATTCATAAAAAGCATGTGGTATCATGAGAACAGGATGACATCTGCAGGATAGGATATCAGAGAAGGTCTTTTTGAGCATGTAACATTTAAGTTGGAGGATGACTAGAAGTTGCATTGTGAAAAATAGGCAAGAGAGTTTTCCAGACAGAGCTTCTGAAGGACATGTAAGACTGAGGTACCAAAAAAGGCCTGAGTCAGAGTGTTGAGTTGGGGGAGAGTAGCTCAGCATGAGGCTTAAGAGGTGTGCAGATGCTAGATAATCAACACGATTCTGGGCCTTAGTGTTTTGGACTTTAGATTAGGTCCAGTGGAGCAGCTTTGAAAAGTTTTAAGCAAGGGTGTGACAAGATGTAATTAATATTTTAAGAATATCTATTTAGATGCTATGAGAATTGATGGGGGTGGTCAAAAGCAGAATTGAGCGAACAGCTGGGTGGTTTTCAGGTTGGGGAAAAAATGAAAGAAACTCTGATAGTTTGAGGAGCAACGAAGAAGGCTTTGATTGTTTAGTAGAGAGATGGTAAAGACTTGGATGGGGAAGGTGACAGTGACAATGGACAGATGTGAACAAATTTAAGATATCTCTTTCTTCTGGAATCAATAAGTATTTTCCACATATTAGATGTCTGGGACAGGGCCCTGTCATGGATGGCTTCCAAGTTTCTGTCATGTGCAGCTGTGCGGATAAGGTGTTGTTACTGATACGGAGAACACTAGAAGAGAAGCTGCTTGGGCAAGGATTAAAGCTGGATCGTAGCTACTTAGTGAGATGAAAACAAAGGCAAAGTTTCTCATGTTTAATTCCTTCAGGGAATATTTATTCAATAAACTTCACACAGATCAAACCTTGGGGTAGGTGCTATGGCTGATGAAATTATGTTCAACACATGATTACTGTTCTTTAAGATCTTCCAGTAAGATTAACTATAAGGTATAAGTTCTTGGTCACGTTGGACTTATATTCAGCTGAGTACCAATGCCCATCTCTAAAACAGCCTGTCCAGGACTCAAGTTTCTCAATTTTTCTCATTTATAAATTGAAATGATTATATATGCAAAGTACAGTCATGGATGACTCAACGTCTGTGTTACCTGTGAGCTTATTAAGAGTGCAAAATATTAAGCCCCACCTAAGAGGTACTAAAATCAGAATTCACAGTTCTGCAAGTTCTCCAGGTAATTAGTATGCATATTAAATTTTGAGAATTGCTGTTTTAGATAATCTCTCACCTCCCAAACTCTGTACTTACAGAGCCGACTCATAGCCTTCCCCATGGGAAGCCTAGGTTTGTGTTTTGACCCATCTGTCCAGATACATGTCAGTGGTGGAGATTGGAGAACTATTGGCACACTTAGCAAATTAATTCTGGAAACCAGTTGGGATGTATATGGGAGAGCTAACATTATCTAGATAGGAAGAGGAAATATTACATGTTCCCTCTCATTTGATTAAAACTTGCTAACAGTAAAAACATATTCTAGAGTCAGTCTATTGGGCCTTGATTAGGCTTCATGCTTCCAATTAACCTCTTTGAGACAAAAACTTTGAATCCTTGGTAGATTTGAAATGTAATCAGCTTTATAGCCAATGACCCAGAGTAGGCATTAGAACAGTTGCTAAGTACTATATTGTTTAATTACTAATCCACAATCCACAAAATTAAATATTATAATAAATATTATAAGTATTATTTATTATTATTTTTGAGCATGCAGTGGTGGCAATTACATTTAGACATGGAAACTGATTGACCTGTGTTTTGTGACAATAAAACTGAAGATACATATTAAAGAAAGCATTATAAGGCCTTTGAAATATTAAAAGTCAAAATCATGTTATTGAATTGACAGTCTCCTTTACAACAATTCATTACATATTTTTGAGAGATCAAATGAAAAATATAATCTTACTTTAAAATTATAGTGATAAAATTGTTTTATTTTTCAAGCGTATGTAGATTAAACATATAAGATCTCTACTTTTAATTAAATGTATACTAATACACTGATTAAAAAATCCAAATTTAAAAATCATATAATTCAGGAAAATTATTTCCTTTGTAAAGGAATTTCCACATTTTAAGAAAAAATGATTTGAATATTTTTAAATGCTAATCTCATCTCCTGCTTTAAAATGTTATTGTTTAGATAATTAAATTTATACAGGTATTTTAAAAACATACCTACTATGAAAAGTAAGGCTCGTAAGTAGCATATAAATCTTAGATCATTTACATATTTGTTCTTCACTAGATAGGAAGAAGCTAATTTCTACATATTTATATTTCTTTTAATTGAATTTTAGGTTTCTTCATAAGCATATGAGTTACTCACTCAAATAAATATTAAATTCCTAAGAATAAGAAGTGTATTTTTCCTCTTTTTTTCCCAACAAAGCACATCATTAAGTGAGATAGAACAGATACTAATAACATATGAACTATACTGTAAAGAAATAGGCTTTCTTAATTTTGCCCTACTTTTATGTTGACCATTTGGAGAAATTTTGAAATTCTGGAATGAAAAAGCTTTGAGGTAATTTTTCTTTAATCTTAAGGCTCTGTAAAACCTATTTCTTTTCTGGCAGGTTTTGCCTACATGATTATAAAATGGTTATTTAAAATGTGGTCTTTTGTTTTTTGGTTTAGTTCTATTCATTTAAAACAGAGACAGAAACAAAATATTTATAGTTGAACATTGATCCAGAGTTTCTTAGCACACTCTTTGTGAAGTTCTTCATTTTCTTCACATTTGTTGTTGTTGTTGTTTAAACCAGTGATTGGAGATACTTTAATCAATTTTTGTGTGTTCATACATGCCTAATACTTCTCTCCTTTATTAAATGTACTAATAAGTCCTATAATCCTTAAAATGGATTGTGGGCTCAAGCTGTCTTTGTTTTCACCTGAATTCTCCTTGGCAACCATAGAGACATACTTGCAAGACTCCAGATAAATCAGGATGCCACAGGCTATAGTTACTACTTATTATCATATCAATATGTCTCAGACCCCTCTCTCTGTCTCTCTCTCTTAATACCACACTCTATGCCGGATCCAATTTTTCTAACTCAAGAGGGGATATACAGTGCTACTTTCCAGGATAAATATTGAAAATATCTTAATGCCATAGGACGTTAAATTAAATCCTATTATTTTGATTGACCGTAGGGAAAAAAACAGCTATGAGTATTTATGATGGTAGAAGAAGGGATGGATGTTAAGAGTGGTGTGGTGGAATTGTTGGGGTGCCAAGATCAACAATAAAAGAGAATACAGGTTAGAGTTATGGTTTAGAAATTGGATTCAACATTTTATAGATGGGTGGAATCAATGTAGGAGTCAGAGTAGAAATCCAACACTCAGGTGAAGAGAATTATTACAATAGTAACAAACTTTTAGAGGATATACCTTTTATTCTACTTTATTTTTAAAAAAATGTGCTTGAAAGATATTAAATACCTCTTCCTGAAGATTCCCAGTTTGTTTAATTTTAAGAATTAAATTTAAATTAAAGAAAATTATGCTCTCACTTGGCATAAATGTTTTAACTCAAGACTGAGAAGCATTTTGAAAACATTTAGCTATAACCAAGAGGGGTAGAAATATTCTTGCTCATGTTCTCCCTGATATAACCTTATAGTTCAGTAGCTAATCTGAAATGGATAGTTTCTTACTCATAAAGTTTATATTTTAGTTTGAAATCTAGCAATATTGAATATTTTCTGTAAGAGCTTACTTAAAAATAAAAGCATTTATAATTTAAAATGGAAACATTTATAATATAGAATTAAAAAGTTATTTTTCTTTGATTACAGATCCAAATTAACATCGAAATATTGTATATACCTGTTTTTTGAGTACTAAATTCATAATTCTACATTGTGACCATATTCAGTATTTGTAGAAAGATTTATGGCTTTCATTTCATAAAATATGCATGTCTGAGAAAACCAATATTTAATTATAATATGGTAAACCAATTTGGGCATAAAGCTTGAACCATATGTAAAGGTATTTTATATCTGAAGAAAAATTCAAAAAAATTGTAGCTGGACCTATAGAATCTGTAAATGAGATATGAATAGACACTAACTGTACTTAACACAGATACAGCTCTTAAAAAAGGAAATAATAAATTATGAAAAGTGTATATTATTTCATTCTGATGCTGAAGTTGTTATATATTTCGAAATATGCTTTTATTACTTAAAAACCACGTAACTATAAAAAAGTCGAAGAAGCTAGTTCACTAAGAATTGGGACACCTAGGAGATAATCTTTTTGAAAACCGTTCACTTTTCTATCAGCAAAGTTTCCAATAGGAAATATCCCCTATGCTCAAAAATATACTGTTGAAGTGGATGTAATTAACATATAAATATGTCAGGTAGGTGAAACTATTTAAGGGAGGAAATCTAGCACATTTTCAATCTTGAAAAGAAAAAATATATATATTATGTACAACATTTATTAAGGTTACATGATATATTTCCCCTAATTTCAGTATTTTATGGACATATTCTTTTTCATCTGGTATGCTGTTAAGTGTGAGAAAAAAACTTTTCAATATATCCAGAAACTTCCATTTTTCTACTTTGTCCTTCTTAATGGTATATTTTCTTTGAATAGTTATTTTGCTTGGCATTTTTGAGAAACCTTAGATCTTATCTGCACTTCTCTTTTTTCCAAATAAACTATGAAAAAAAGGAAGTAGGCAAAACCAACCCACTGCACTCAGTGATTCTAAATTTTCAGAATTAGAATTTGAAATTAAGGTATAATAATCCCCTAAAAGATTTCCTTGAGATGAGCTTACTTCTGAATGCAGTTGAAGTGTTCTTTTGTTTTTCTCCTCCTACCCTGGAAATGTCTGCTGTTCCGCATAGAGTTTTATTTAGTTCTCATCATGAAATCTATCTCAATGTTGTACTGCGACAATGCTCCTGGTGTGTCCTTTGGAGCACAGGTTCCATGAGACTTATTGGTAATTTGAAACAGATTTTAAAACAATGATTATCACACAGCATATCCATAGAATTCTGTAACTGTTGAATAAAATCTAATTTGGTATTTTTATAAAATATATGTATGACACACTGTGATTTTAATCTTCTTGGTTTTTGGAATAGAAATCTAAAGCATTTGTGGTAGTGGCAAGATAGAGAAAGACGTGAGACTGGATAAACGTATTCACTCTGTTTTTAAATTTTGTTGATGAGTGGTTTATTTATAGCACACACTGATTTCATTAGCATAAGACACAGAATTACAGGAATTAAAAATATTATTAAGTTAAAGAGGCGACATAACCAAATTGCAAGTATTTATATACATGTGCCCCCTCCCCACACACACACAGAGTGTCACACTTTGGTTAATTTTCATTTATTTTCAGAAGCGAGATCCATGGTGTTCAATGTCTCTTGGGTGGGTTAGGCACAGGATGGAGAAGAAGGTGGGATGTTTTAGTTTGCATTTTATACAGTAGCTGGATTTTCCTACAAATCGAGACAAGTTTTTCAAATCATTTCACATTCCTGTATCTTCCTGTATCAACTCACTATCACATATTTTCTCTTGTTATAGCTCTGATGATAAGTCCTGGAAATCCTGGGCAAAATTTTTCTCAACAGTGTGATGCATTTCATGTTTCTAACTCTTGAAAAGTAAGAACCGTTTTATGTGCTATGTCCTTGGATTAATAAAATCTTTCAAAAGTTAGCATGATAGGGTAGTTTTATTCCAGATGTGATGCCCAAGTGATTATACATTATCATAACATGAACCCAGTGAAGTGATTCAGGAAAGGCCAAGAGTAATCAGGTCAGTTTCACTTTTTACCATTATATAGGAGTACTTACTTTAAATTAACTTCAGCCATTCAGTGAAGTGCTATGCATAATTTCTTCAATACAACAGTAGTAAATAAAGAAAGTGATCACCGACATTAGTCCCTGAAACCGACATAGTGAATTCTCTTTTAACGCGGTGACCCATACAACTCCACACCATGATTCAAATGACAAGAACATTCACTTTAATACTCCTAACTATAGGCTTGGAGAGCAATCTGTAATTAAGGGGCAGGTGATTGAGAATCATTGATAAATCCAAACAACCCCCATCATTCAGAACCTAGTGGTATGGAAGTCATTTACACAAATAACCTCTAACTGCTCTTAATTGATATGCAAGTGTATAATTTATACTATTTTCCTCTGGACCTGCTCAACCAAAGCACTCATTTCCTGTTCAGTAATGGTGCTTGGTGCGAGATTTAGGACATTTGTGAAACATATCCTGCCATTGATATTGAACGTATTGACTGGTGATTCATAGCTGATCCCATGCAGTGATAAGGAAAAATAAAACAGAAACCTATGTTTTGGGATAAAATTTTTCATATCCAGATTTGGGTATGTCTGTCTGTAATGATTTGTGGAAGCAAAGTGGGGAATACATAAATGGTTAAAGGAATAAATATTTTCATCTTGCATAATTGTAGTTTCCTCTCTCTCAACTGCAGAAAAATTGTACCTAAAAGTTTTTTGTACCCTTTACCTTTGTCTATTTGTGTCCTCAAAATTCATACCACATGAAAGTAATTTTCTTTTTCCTTCTGAATTGTTCTCTTTTATTTTCCTTTGTTTTTGACACATAGCATGATGATCTTTCGTATTTTTAAATGAGAACATTTTGTGAGAGCAAAAGCACAAGACAATTAAGATGATCTTTAGTATTTTTAAATGTTTACAAAAACTTGTGTGGGAAGTTAATAACTTAACCCACAGTGAATATTTTTGCAGGTAGCTAGCCTCATTCTTTTGCAGAATACTAAAGGATGGTTCTGTATCCTCTCAAGGAATGGATGCAGCGTTAAGATGTTCTGGGCTCTCAATTTCCTCACAATATTGAAATTAAAAGGAAAAAAAATGAGTGAACAAATATAAGGTTTGGATCATTCACTATCTATGTGTACTGATTTAAAAAAGAATTAAAAAGGAAAACTAAGAAGAAATTGAATTTTTCAAGGTTAGCAATAAAGAGCAACAATTAATAACAGACAGTATACGGCAATAACTGTTAAAAGTCGCCTGTTTTCTCACTTCCAAGTTTGTCTCCTTGTGGAGAAACATTAGCTTCATACTTGTTGAAGACAAGATCTCTAGATTTAAAAGAGATGCTTTAGTTGTTTTAATCAGCTTAAAGCTTCACAGCTTGCCACACCCTGGGAAGGAAAAGTGGCCCCTGGTTTTCCCATCAACCTGAAAGAATGATGATGATGGCATTATTGTGGGAGAAACATCACCTGCCAGTTTAAATACACATTTTGGTAAACCCCTCCCATGAGTGTGGATTTAAGTAGTCAATTAGCAAATGAAGTCACACTATTTGCTTTATTTTCATGTCCTTTCACCAGAAATTCCACTGGTCTTGTGCTAATTACTCTTTTCTGGCTATTTTGGTTCTCCAAGTATGGGAATATTCCTGGCTATAACAACACTTATATTTCTGAGTAAATATATTAAGGATAGGTATCTGAAGAAGAAAAATACAATAAATAGAATGTATGAGAACAAAAGCACAAGACAATTAAGATGAACAATATGTAATTACGTTAGATGGACAGGTGACAGCATATTACACAATCATACATTAAAATTACATAAAGGCTAAGCATATAATTTCCATTCCTGAGGTTATTCTATTTCTGTTACTTCCCCACCATCCCCAAACACGCACCTACTTATTATTATAGCAAAATATTGTTTTCCAGGAGATGTAAATATTTAAGTAATTTTATAAAAGGAAAGTTTGAACATAATCGGTACATAATTTGTTTCTCCTTACCTTGATATACCAAAAGCAACACTCTCTGATTTTATTCCATAAGGAAAAAAAATAAGAATTTTTAAAAGATAAGCCTCAAACAGGAAAATATCCCTAACATCTATTATTTGAGATAGTACTATCTCAGTAGCTTTCAGTGCTCCTGGGAATAAAATCTGAATGTCATATTTACCTACTAGCTGTAAAGTATATTGAAATAGGTACCAAGCTGGGGCAAAAAACAAGACCATTATGGCAAGGGGGTTAGCCGAAGCAGCAGGTCGATGCATTAACCTTTTGCCTTGTGGCACCTGAGGTTAAAGTGTGCTCTAAATCAAAGATGAAATGATCGTGGTATCTCAATTCCAAACCAGTTGATATTTGCCCACATCTTTGAAAACTAGCAATTGAAATATCACACACTGACTACGGCTGTATGAGTTAACACGTTGGAAAGGAAAGGGAAGATCATTCTCTCTCCAGCTGGGCTCTTGGGAGGCAGTGTGCAGAGATGTACGGAAGGAGTAATTAACTGGAAGTTTTAACCAGAGCTGAGGATGTCCAAAGGCAGATTCAGTCACTGAGCAATCAGTGGTCCAGATTCTATTGTTCTAAGGGACTCTAACAATCTAGCTTGCACTCATTTTAGTTGGGAGTCCTTCGTCTAGTTCTATCATAATAGAGTTTCCCTTGGAAACTTAGAGCACTGGTTTAGGGAAGCAGGAGACAAGGTTCTCCCATTGGTAATGGCAGATGCTATATCACGAGTACCAGCTACCTCAGCTGTAAAATGGGCATGTTTTACTTCAATAAAAAGAAACCTGCTCTGTATGCCAGATGACCTCCTTACGTCTTTGACAGATCCACGCTTATGATTCCTATGAATCTGACCAATATATTCAGATTTATTATTTGATATCAATGGCAAATTGCTTATTTCATTCAGAAACATCAAAGCATATGAAAATGGACTTTTATTCATTCTAAAAATTAAGAACTATAAGCTCTTGAAACTTATTAAGATTCATCTGCATTTTAAAATCTGGATAGCAAAATATTTCAATTATCATAATTTTGAAAACAACTATCTATATATAGCTATAACACTGTAGTAAATGAAAGTCTATTTCTTACATGCATATCCATGAAATGCTAATATTTCCTATAGTTTGAGAAAATAAAAATATTCAAAATACTGCATATTTAAATAAACATACTTTAATTTGCCCATAATTAGTAAAATAAAGCATCATTTTGTCTATTCTTCTTGTATATCAGCTACCGCTCAAGACATCCCCACTTCTCCTGAAGCCAGTTAAGCCCATCGTGAAAATTACAAGAGGAATATTGGGAAGTAAGTCAGGGGTGAATACAGAGCCCCAGATTTGTAATGTAACGTTCCCAAAGGTAATTCTTAGACCTAATTTTCTCAACTCCTCTCAGGCCTGAGGATGGAGAGATTTTTACTCTGTTGGAAGGTGTCTTCTTGATTTCTCCCCTTCAAAATATATTGAAGGGCATTTCTCCATAATCATAGTGGATTGAGCATATGTGTTCGTCTTCTCTCCTTTCTAAAACACCATCAAATCCCAGCAAATTAGAAAAAAAAATGTATTAGCCCTCAAGAACAATAGAACAATAAATATAGCATAAATTTGAAGAAATTTTAGGAACATGCAAAGATGATTTGAGGCAACTGACTCACAAGAACAAAGGCCGTTCCAATCTAAGTGTTTGCCGAAGCCTGATGGCTGTGACTACAAGTGGCAATCAGATTCAAATCCATAGCGCAACTGGCCTTCACTTCCCCTTCTCCACCCTGCTCAGGCAAGCTGCTACCAACCCATTTCGACCTACTCACGCACACCCACACACAAGCCAGACGTTTATTCCCTGAAAATTAGGGACACAGGTATAGATGAAAGCAAGGGCGAGGCACAGAGCTGACACCAGGGAATTAGATGAAAACCTGAATGTTGACTGATCTGAGTCTCCCTTCTGCTCTCTCCCTGCCTTGTTCCCAGGACAGCATTCAGGCATGTATTTCATGAGGCAGGAAACTAGAATATCCTCTCAAGAAATGAGGTGTCCCAGAGACATCAGGCGAACTCCCAATGTAACCACCGACGTACAGAGAAGGATCAACAACTCCCCTAGTTCCCCTACAGAAAAGTTCAGTGGTCTTTACTCAATTATAAACAGAGAGAGGACATTTTGAGATACTTAAAAAAAAAACCTCCAAAACAAAGAGACCAAAACAAACAGAAAGAGAGAGAGAAAAAGAGAGACAGAAACAAGCAGAGACACTGGATCAAGGATAATATAAAATAAACTAAATTGTTAAAATAATGAACCAGATAAGAAAGGAAGTTGTACTAATAGTAGGAAGAAAAAAAAAAAAAACCCAGGAAGCTATAAGAAAAAGAACAAAGCTCACCTCCTTCCAAAATGAAATCTTAGAAATTAAAAATATGAGAATTGAAATTTAGAAGAAATAAATAGAATGTCCAGGAGCTAAGGTAGAGGAAATGTCCCAGAAAGTAGAACAAAATGACACAGAGATAAAAATTAGGGAAAAAGCTGTTAAAGAAAATTCTCAAGATCAGTGGGTGTTGGGTGGCTCAGTTGGTTAAGCATCTGCCTTAGGCTCAGATCATGATCCTGGAGTCCCTGGATTGAGCCCCATGCCAGGCTCTGAGCTTAGCAGGGAAACTGCTTCTCCCTTTCCCTCCACCCCTCCCCGCTCATGCTCTTTCTCTCTCTCAAATAAATAAATAAAATGTAAAAAAAGAAAAAAGAAAAAGAAAAAATTCCAAAGATTAGCCCGGTGATGGGTATTAAAGAGGGCACGTTCTGCATGGAGCACGGGGTGTTATACGCAAACAATGAATCATGTTTGATAATCTACATGGCCCCTCATCTGACCAACAGGAACTCTGGAGAAGAAGAACAGAGTGAAGAGAAAAGAGGCCAAAAAATCCTGAAATCGGGAGAATGGTTGAGGGATCACTCACAGAAGCTGCAGAGCAGTGGCTCTGGAGAGAAAACCATCTAGATGGGAGCAGGAAGAGAGGTTGGGGTGGGGATCTCTGGGTTAAAAACACACATAAATTGGTGCATTGTCTGATGCAACCGAGTATTGAAGAGATTATTGCAAGGAATATGATGAGTTATTGACATATATGGGAAAAGTGGGTATCTATACCAGAAAACCAAGTAAATGGAGAAAAAGAAAATAAACAGAAAAATAATTGTGGGAGAAAGAAAATGTAATTCATGGCATGTTACGTGGCTTAGAAGTAGACAGTAGTAATGTTTTAAAATTTAACCAAAATTATAAAATAAGGGTATTGGCAAAATAGAAAAAAAGTAAAAGAAGTGGTGATGATGGAATAAAACTTTTTAAAGCTTAACGAGCATTACACGGAGTGAATGAATCCTGTCTAAAATTAGAGGTAGACACCCCCGCACACATACATGCACGCACGCAGGCGCGCTCGCGGCCATTGCTACAAGAGGGCCAAGAGTACATGCCTAACCCAATAGCCATCCTCCAATAGCCCCAGCACAGGCTTGGTGCAATCTTCTGGAATGATGGAAATTCTATAACGCACGGACTGGCGACTCATGGGAAGTCTGATTCCCCATTTTTGTTTTTGGGATTTATTTTTAGGGGGAAGTTGTTCTCAAAGCAAGATGTGATCTGCAGTATCTTCCTTCCCTACTCATTTTCTGTCAAAACTTTCTCACTACCTAAACTTTCCATGCTTCTACTTAAGAAAAAAAAAAAAAAGATTATTTATTTGAGAGAAAGAGTGGGAGAGATGGTGGGGGGGAGAGAGGAGCAGAGGGAGAGGGACAGAATCTTGAGCAGACTCCCCACTGAGTGCAGAGCCTGATACAAGGCTCGACTTGGGGCTCCATCTCAGTACCCCAAGATCATGACCTGAGCTGAAATCAAGAGTGGGTAGCTTAACAGACTGAGCCACCCAGGTGCCCCGCTTCTACTTTTTAAGAAGGAAAATCACAACAGTGCTCTTACGGAATAACCTCCAATACATAGGTAGGTTTGCTTTGCTTATCTAAACTAAACAAACTTACATAATCGCAAAAGGAACTTTCAGAACTCTCCTCAACTCAGTGAGAACTTTCCTCCTGTCTACTTCCATGAGAATTTGTACAAATTTCTATTATGATATTTATCTTATAGAGTATATTCACATGGAAGGAACTTTACTCACTTTTGTATTTTCATAATCTGCTAGAGTGATTGAAGCATAATAGGAATTTTTAAATAAATGTATGACAAAATGAACTACTTTTATTTTATTTTATTTTTTTGTGGTGAGATCATTAAATTATTTTATTTTATTTTATTTTTTTATTATGTTATGTTAATCACCATACCTTACATCATTAGTTTTTGATGTAGTGTTCCATGATTCATTGTTTGCGTATAACACCCCGTGCTCCATGCAGAACGTGCCCTCTTTAATACCCATCACCGGGCTAACCCATGCCCCACCCCCTCCCCTCCAGAACCCTCAGTTTGTTTCTCAGAGTCCATAGTCTCTCATGGTTCGTCCCCCCCTCTGATTTCCCCCCCTTCAAAATGAACTACTTTTAGACAAATGTTTGATATTAAAGGTTTCTTTTATATCAAAAGTATCAGGTAATTTTAAACCTGTTTTACATAATGAAATAAAGAATGACAGGATCACATACAAAGAATAAAAGATTCTGAACTCGGTAATGTTTTTTACTGCATAATCAGTTAAAATGTTTTCTTTGCTTTAAACTCATTTTCTTAGCCAGGTATAATGTTTATCCTACATAATGCTCCTGATATTGAGGACAAAGCATACGGGTACTCTCTAAAACTGAAATATTATACAGAAAAGCAAGATTTGACTCTCCCGTTATTATTATTTGGTTCATTAATGGAGATATACTTGTACTGAGTACAAGAATAAACACAAAAGCCAGACAAAAATATAAGTACGTGTAGATCTTAGTATTACTTTGTCAAATATTATGAAGTGGGGAATGTTAAATAGTTTGGAATTATAATTATTGGAAAGAAAATATGAGTAAAAATCATTATCTGCCTAGGTTTATTATAAATGGCAAAGAAATTCATTATAAGGCAAAATTTAAAATGATCATAAATTAAATAATTTTTTATTGTAACAATATTTTTGGCTTAGCTATCACAGACATACATATCCATGTGTATTTAAATCTTATATTCAGACTTTTTCAACATTTGTATGATCTCTTTTTATATATAAATGTATACATATCTAATATATATATAGTGTATATATAGTATATATATATTTGAGCATATATGTACTATATATGTTATGACTTTGAGTCCATTGAGTGGTGTCAGCTTTTAATAGTGCCTCTGAGCAGAAAATAGACACTGGGAAACTACTGCAACATTATATATGTTACTCTAAGTTTTTCATCATTATTATAGAGCCCAGTGATAATTTAACATTTTATAATCTTAAAATGGGCTTAATCTTCACTGTTGAAATTTAGGTAAAATATCTTATGTCTTACATAAAAGAATCAGCAATTGTAGGTCATTTAATTAGCAATATCAAAAGCTTGAACTGAGAAACACCTGGGTGGTATAGTCAGTGAAGTGTTGCTGGACTTGGTTTTGGCTCAGGTCGTGATCTCAGGGTCGTGAGATCCAGCCCCGGGTCCTCCACACTTAGCATGGAGTCTACTTGGGGACTTTCTCTCCCTCTGCCCCTCCCACCTCAAATAAATAAATCAATCAATCTTTAAAAAAAAACCTTGAACTGAAATATGATATATAGTGCCAGATATTTTAGGTTTCCAAAGATTCATCATTCATTTTGGAACATGCTTGAACCTTCCACTTAGAGATCAAGTACAGAATACATTTATCTTTAATATGAATGAAAGTGTATGGCACATTACACTTTAGAAACATCCAAACAGCAAGATAAGAAATGTTATGTACTCCTGGGGTGCCTGGTGCCTCAGCTGCTTAAGCATCTGACTCTTGATTTCTGCTCAGGTCATGATCTTAGGGTCATGAGATTGAGCCCTGCACTGGGCTCGTGCTCAGCTCGGAGTCTGCTTGTGCCTCTCCCTCTGCTCCGCCCCTCTGCTTGCTCTTTCTCTCTCTCTTGAATAATAAATAAATAAATAAATAAATAAATAAATAAATCTTAAAAAATGTTATGTACTCCTAATCAAGCATATATTATTCTCAAATGAGTTATTAGCTTTTGACCTAAAAGAAACCTGACTTAAAGCTTACATTGAGAAAATATAAGTAGAATGTGTTAAACAAAATGACAGTGTAATGTGTTATTTTCTTGCCATAATTTTTTTCCCCTACGGAATTTAATTTTTTTCTACAGGAACGGAATTTAATTTTTTTCTACAGGAAAGTAAGGAATAGTAATGTACAGATGACAATAAGGTTTATGAAGAAAAGAAACCTTTATTTGCCCTTTACACAATTGTCCTAAGTGGCTAGCACTGCTCCTAGCACATAGTCTATATTCAAATAAGTGTGAGTAATTATACAAATAAACAATTTTATGGTTGTAGGGGCTTGAAATTGGATCTGTTTCTGTTCTTACCAGTGTGTTTATATTGGATATATAACTAGAGTTCAAGGGCCCTAGCTGCATTAACTGTGACATAGAGATAATCATAGTTCAAGAGCATAAATTAAATTAGTATCATTAAACTTATTTTAAAAGTATAAAATGGCATATATAAAATACAAGCAACCCTCACTTGGTATGGTAGTTCAGACTATGAAAGTGTCTGTGCATGCTAAAACCTTGGTTTTTAATAATCAGTGAGAAAAAATTAAAATTGCCCCATATTTAAAAAATTTTTGTATGAAAACATTAAAAACTCTCTTACTGCCATTTATAAAAAATAGGGAAATAAAAAAGTAAAACTACCACTTATTTAGTACACTGTAATTCAAAACATTAGAATCCATGAGATTTAAAATGTTTTATGTCTTTGTGAAAAAACTTGCCAAGAATACATTGAATGCTGCCTGACTTTTTATCATATAACTTAAAATACAGAGCGAGAATTTTTTCTATCCCTTGGTGTACTGTCATATTTCTTTCTAAGTATGGATCAGCTTCCAACATTTTATCCTTCATACTTTAAAAAAAAAATGATTTTATTTATTTATTTGTCAGAGAGAGAGAGGGAGTGAGGGAAGTCACAAGCAGGGGGAGTGGCAGGCAGAGGGAGAAGCAGGCCTCCTGCTTAGCTGGGAGCCAGATGCGGGGCTCAATCCCAGGACCCTGGGATCATGACCTGAGCCAAAGGCAAACGCTTAGCCAACTGAGCCACCCAGGCGCCCTCTAGCATATATGGTATTTAAAGTCATGAAGCTGGGGGAAATCTTTTATTTGTGATTTGGATGATAATCAGGAATATGTTTATAACTCAAGAGATCAATATTTTGTATTAATATGAGAAATCATTTGCAAGGTAAATAGATTTTATTCTAATTCTGGAAGTGTCAAAGCATAATATTTTTTTTACTAGATCTATTCCTTTTAATTTATCACAATATAGAAATGTACCCACATTTTGAAAATCAGAGTTTGATGGAAAAAGTTTCAATTTTGAGTCAATGTTGTGCCTCTAATTTTACTAGTCTCCTGCTAGAGAGAATTCTCCCTTCTGAAATTCAAAGGGGAAAAAAAGACAGTTACTTAATGTAAAATTAGCCCTTCAGTTCTTTCTTTAGAAAAAGTGACAAGTGGCCTTTATTGATTCATGGGGTCTGGTTTGGATTATGCTATATAATTAGGTTTGAAGGATGAGTCTGAGGTTATGCAGAGGAATGAGAATGGGGCTGATGCAGTAGGAAAGGAAGTGAGCCAAGAGTAGTGGCAGGGAGCATTGTTAGAAATTAATCTAAACTAGTGCACTGGCGCTAGGTTTGTGAGTTACTGATATTTTCCAAGAGCTCATTTTTAGTGGGAGAACCACATCTCTGATTTTGCAAATTTCCTTCTTTCAAATGCTAGAGACCGCTAAAAAGAAACATAATGAGGCATTGCAAATAGGAATGTTAGGTTTCCTTCCTGGGAAAATATGTGAAAGGGCTCCAATTAAGAATTAGGCTTCCTTTGCATTTAACGACACTTCTCCACGCCAGTGACTCGGCGCTCTGTCTGATTTTCCTTTTCATGCTATTCTCACATTATAGTTTTCTGGCTTAACCGACTGAGTCACCCAGGCATCCCTATCCTCCATACTTTTAATGCCATGGAATATCTCTGAGAGCTCCGTTAATGTGAAGATTTTTTGCCAGCAGCACTTCCTCTGGGAAGTTGTCATGCTTTTCATCACAACCCCTTCCCTCCCCTCCCCTCCCTTCCCCTCCCCCTTCCCCTCCCTTCCCTTCCCTTTCTGAATTCCAGTATAATTGACATACAATGTTTTATTAGTTTCCGACATACAACTTG
Source organism: Callorhinus ursinus (assembly GCF_003265705.2). Lineage (NCBI taxonomy): Eukaryota > Metazoa > Chordata > Mammalia > Carnivora > Otariidae > Callorhinus > Callorhinus ursinus. Next base: position 91,703,311 of record NW_027397066.1, on the reverse strand, counting down.
GTGATTCGACATTATACTTTTCTGCGTACTCTTGCTACGTTATTCACTTTACAATGACTCTTGAGAAGCCATTTTGTCCTTCATCTGTCTCAACATCCCCAAATTATCACATGTATTTAAAAGTTTTGGCCCCTTCCCCTCAACACATTTCTTCAAAGGGAGTATTCGTAACCATTGCGTACATATTGGTGTATTCATGAGATTACTCTTTAGACCTGCTTTTTGGGAAGTTCCATATATCAATCAATTTTCTTAGGCCATTTACTGAGAATTCAGACACTATTTGCATCAGAAGTTTAGGGTTATTTCTCAAAAAAGAAATCCAAACCAATTATTCTTCTATTTGGTTTTTCTATCTACTTCTGTCACCATTACCAAATCCATTCCTTATATGAGGCAGATAATGGGATGATATTTCACCACTTACTATTCAAAACCTCTAAGTTATACTCTCCCGGAACAGATATCTAACCCTGACACTGGAAAAAATACGTATTTTTAAATTCCCTCCAGAAGATCATCCCCTGCCCCCTGCCAAATACATTGTTGCTTATATTCTGGGAAAAGTTTTATATATTTCAAATTGAAAAACGAGAAGAAAATATTTGCTGACATAATTTTATAAATACACTTTATTTTGTCAACAGTCAAGACAAATAACTAACATGCACTATGGAGATCCTATACCAACTATGAAAGATTCGAAATCTAATGAAAGATAATGATTTTTTGAAAGGATAAAATTGAATAGTTTGTGATTCAGAATAGTTTTCTTTTTTTTTTAAGATTTTATTTATTTATTTGAGAGAGAGCACAAGAAAGAGCATGAGCAGGGGGAGGGGCAGTGGAAGAGGGAGAAACAGTCTCCCCACTGAGCAAGGAGCCCAATGAGGGGCTAGATCAGGGGATCATGACCTGAACCAAAGGCAGATGCTTAACCAACTGCGCCACTCAGGTGCCCCAAAAATATTTTTCTTTTTTTTCTTTAAGATTTTATTTATTTATTCGACAGATATAGAGAGAGAGCACAAGCAGGCAAAGTAGCAGGCAGAGGGAAGGAGAAGCAGGCTCTCTGCTGAGCAGGGAGTTGGACGTGGGGCTCCATCCCAGACCCCAGGATCATGACCTGAGCCAAAGGCAGCTGCTTAACCGACTGAGCCACCCAGGAGCCCCACCAAAAATATTTTTCTTTAAGATTAACCTTTGTGGTAGTTTTTCCTCTCTTTAAGACCTGAGAAATACAAAGAAGTTAGTTCTCAGAATATGAATGTGCTTGGTAATTCCTCTTTTGTTGTAATTTTTGGGAAAATGAGTATTCTCATACAAAGGAAACAGACATTGTTAATGATTCAACTAGACTATGTATTTCAGTCACAATTACAACAGACTACTAATTTCAGAACTGTGTTCTTATACCACTGAAAGACAAGAAATGCTAAGCTGTGCAAATATCTCTGAAATTTACATATGTTGATTGGAGATGCCCTATTGAGTAATGTTATAAGTGTAAACTTCCAGTAAATTATGTTAAAGCAAGAACAATCCAAAATGATTGAGATTCAGATAGATAAGAAATAATATACTAACACTCTCTTTTACTCTTTCATACAATATTCTTTCCAACTAATTTAAGAACATTTTATATAATCCTTCCTTTTAGAGTTTTAACCTCCTTAAATAGAAAAGAAGAGCGTATTTGGAAAACAACATCTCTAAATTTTTCCTCAATGTACTTTGCAATAAAGAGGATAATGATAATGATTAAGTGTAACTATGGCTGAATTCACTTTAGTTTGCTAGCAACCTGCATTATGCCTTATGATATAAACAGTATAATAACAAGACTCCACATTTTGGTACTGGTAAATTAAAATTATTTTAGAATCTCTACCAAGTGTGTTCTTTGAGGAACAGAAATTGTGACTACTTTTTGCTTAAGTGGCCATCAATTATATCATCTAACTGAAATAAAACCATTACAAAAGAGCAAGACTTAAATAATTGATATTATTTATGCAATGAACAGATACTAATGTGTCAAACTTATGTACTAAATTTTACTTTTTTTTGAAAGTAATGCATGTAAATTTCTAACCATATCTTAATTTTTTTTTTAATCCACAAGATGAAAAAGGAAAGTAAGGAAGAAGTTACACTTCATTGTATATGTTTCATTTTTGGGTAAGTTTCTTTCTCCTTTTACTTATTTTTTTGTTCCCTTTTATCCTTATTCTTCATTCTTTCGTCAGCAACATTCTATTACACTTGCAGAGTATTTTTTATTAATATGCTATTATTTTGTTTCACATACCTTACAGGACATAAATGATATGCACTATAGATCTTTTGATATTGCTTAATGTATAATTCATCCACTGCATCTAATTGCTACAAAACACAGTGATTCACCAAATTTTGTTTATCCATTCCTCCACTCATGGGCATCTAATTTGCATCTATCTCCCTGCTACAGCAATCTGGCTATGAGAAACACCTTTATCATATAAATATCTTCATTACCAATTTGTGTGAACATTTCTTTAGGATATTATCCCAGGAGTGAGATTTGGATTATGTATCTTTGAATTCTTAGCTTGACTAAGCTCTAGCATCTAAATTGTACTTCAGGATGGCTGCACCAACCTACATTTCCACTTGGAGTTCCTTCAGGACTTTTAGATTTTCATTTTCTCTGGAAATTAACCATTTCTTCCCTTTCCATTTTACCAATAGGGCTATTATATTATTCCTGTTAGTTTGTGAATTCTAGGTAAGTGGTCCTTGTTAGTTTTAAATATTGCAAATCTCTTTTCGCTTGATTTGTTATTTGTATATCAATTTTATTTGTCCTTTCTTTTTTGAGGAGAAATCCTAATTAGTTTTAATCAAATTCATCAAATCTTTTGCGTTAAGTTTTTTTGTTTTGTTTTGTTTTAATAATAGAGCATTTCAACCATATAAAACAAGATATCCTAAATTAACATGCTTTTATAAATACTAGGTAACATTTGTCCTCTTTACATTTTTTGTAACAACTTATATAAAATGGTAATTAAATGGCCCCTTGAACATTTGTTAAAACTCACCCTTAAACGATCCAAAGCTGTTTTAATACTATGAAATCTACCAGCAGGTATGATCTCAAAATTGATCTTATAACAACACATGATAAAAGTCATATAGTACTTCTTTAAAGCAATGGGAATAAAAGGCTATTCTATATCAACATCATGATTAGTAGCATAAGACTAAGAAGGTGTGGTATTTAATCTCCAATCATGGCTCTCAATAATTCCTTCCCAATTCCTGACAGACAAGTTAGTCTTCACATGGAGTCAAAGCTTAATTCTTCCCTTGAAGCTCAGTTACTTTTGTGACTGGCTTTGGATGCTGCCAGTGATGATATGGGATTGCTGAACCCAGAACTTAAGAGGATGTCAGTTTTCATTTTCTGCCTCTTGGAATGTTGCTGCTTGAAATCAAGCTACCATGTTATGAGAAAGACCAAGAAGTCATGTGAAGGAGGTAAAATCAAGAACTAAGACCCTCATCAGACACTAAAGGAGCTAGAGAAAAAACAGCAAATAAAGCCTAAACCCAGCAGGAGAAGAGAAATCATAAAGATCAGAGCAGAAATCAATGAAAGAGAAACCAAAAGAACAGTAGAACAGATCAATGAAAATAGGAGCTGTTTCTCTGAAAGAATAAACAAGATTGATAAACCCCTGGCCAGACTTATCAAAAAGAAAAGAGAAATGACCCAAATCAACAAAATCATGAATGAAAAAGGAGAGATCGCAACCAAGACCAAACAATTGTAAGAACATATTATGAGCAACTCTATGCCAGCAAATTAGATAACCTGGAAGAAACGGATGCATTCCTAGAGATGTATCAACTACCAAAATTGAACCAGGAAGAAATAGAACACCTGAACAGACCTATAAGCACTAAGGAAATTGAAGCAGTCATCAATAATCTCCCAAGAAACAAAAGCCCAGGGCCAGATGGGTTCCCAGGGGAATTCTACCAAACATTTAAAGAATTAATACCTATTCTCCTGAAACTGTTCCAAAAAATAGAAATGGAAGGAAAACTTCCAAACTCGTTTTATGAGGCCACCATTACCTTGAGCCCAAAACCAGGCAAAGACCCCATCAAAAAGGAGAATTACAGACCAATATTCTTGATGAACATGGATGCAAAAATTCTCACCAAAATACTAGCCAATAGGATCCAAGAGTACATTAAAAGGATTATTCACTATGACCAAGTGAAAGGGCTGCAAGGTTGGTTCAACATCCGCAAATCAATCAACGTGATACAATATATTAACAAAAGAAAGAACAAGAATCATGTGATCCTCTCAATAGATGCAGAAAAAGCATTTGACAAAGTACAGCATCCTTTCTTGATCAAAACTCTTCAGAGTATAGGGATAGAGTATAGGGATAGTACATCCCTCAATAACATAAAAGCCATCTATGAAAAACCTACAGTGAATATCATTCTCAATGGCAAAAAACTGAGAGCTTTCCCCCAAGGTCAGGAACGCAGCAGTGATGTCCACTATCACCACTGCTATTCAACATAGTATTAGAAGTCCTAGCCACAGCAATCAGGCAACAAAAAGATATCAAAGGCATCCAAATTGGCAAAGAGGACATCAAACTCTCACTCTTTACAGACGATGTGATACTTTATGTGGAAAACCCAAAAGACTCCACCCCAAAACTGCTAGAACTCATACAGGAATTCAGTAAAGTGGCAGGATATAAAATCAATGCACAGAAATCCGTGGCATTCCTATACACCAACAAGACAGAAGAGAGAGAAATTAAGGAGTCAATCCCATTTACAATTGCACCCAAAACCATAAGATACCTAGGAATAAATCTAATCAGAGAGGCAAAAGATCTGTACTCAGAAAACTATAAAATACTCATGAAAGAAATTGAGGAAGACACAAAGAAATGGAAAAACGTTCCATGCTCATGGATTGGAAGAACAAACATTGTGAAGATGTCAATGCTACCTAGAGCAATCTACACATTCAATGCAATCCCCACCAAAATACCATCCACTTTTTTCAAAGAAATGGAACAAATACTCCTAAAATTTGTATGGAACCAGAAGAGACCCCGAATAGCCAGAGGAAGGTTGAAAAAGAAAAGCAAAGCTGGCGGCATCACAATTCCGGACTTCCAGCTCTATTACAAAGCTGTCATCATCAAGACAGTATGGTACTGGCACAAAAACAGACACATAGATCAATGGAACAGAATCGAGAGCCCAGAAATGGATCCTCAACTCTATGGTCAACCAATCTTTGACAAAGCAGGAAAGACTGTCCAAAGGAAAAAAGACAGTCTCTTCAACAAATGGTGTTGGGAAAATTGGACAGCCACATGCAGAAGAATGAAACTGGACCATTTCCTTACACCACACACGAAAATAGACTCCAAATGGTTGAAAGACCTAAATGTGAGACAGGAGTCCATCAGAATCCCAAAGGAGAACACAGGCAGCAACCTCTTCAACCTCAGCTGCAGCAACTTCTTCCTAGAAACATCGCCAAAGGCAAGGGAAGCAAGGGCAAAAATGAACTATTGGGACTTCATCAAGATAAAAAGCTTTTGCCCAGCAAAAGAAACAGTCCACAAAACCAAAAGACAACCGACAGAATGGGAGAAAATATTTGCAAATGACATATCAGATAAAGGGCTAGTATCCAAAATCTATAAAGAACTTATCAAACTCAACACCCAAAGAAGAAATAATCCAATCAAGGAATGGGCAGAAGACTTGAACAGACATTTTTCCAAAGACATCCAAATGGCCAACAGACACATGAAAAAGTACTCAACATCGCTCAGCATCATGGAAATCCAAAGCAAAACCTCAATGAGATACCACCTCACACCAGTCAGAATGGCTAAAATTAACAAGTCAGGAAATGACAGATGTTGGGGATGTGGAGAAAGGGGAACCCTCCTACACTGTTGGTGGGAATGCAAGCTGGTGCAACCCCTCTGGAAAACAGTATGGAGGTTCCTCAAACAGTTGAAAATAGAGCTACCATACGATCCAGCAATTGCACTAGTGGGTATTTACCCCAAAGATACAAATGTAGGGATCCGAAGGGGTATGTGCACCCCGATGTTTATAGCAGCAATGTCCATGATAGCCAAACTGTGGAAAGAGCCAAGATGTCCATCGACAGATGAATGGATAAAGAAGATTTGGTATATATACACAATGGAATATTATGCAGCCATCAAAAGGAATGAGATCTTGCCATTTGCAACGATGTGGATGGAACTGGAGGGCGTTACGCTGAGTGAAATAAGTCAATCAGAGAAAGACATGTATCATATGACCTCACTGATATGAGGAATTCTTAATCTCAGGAAACAAACTGAGGGTTGCTGTAGTGGGTGGGGGGTGGGAGGGATGGGATGGCTGGGTGATAGACATGGGGAGGGTATGTGCTATGGTGAGCACTGTGAATTGTGCAAGACTGTTGAATCACAGATCTGTACCTCTGAAACAAATAATGCAATATATGTCAAAAAAAAAAAAAAAGAAGATAGCAGGAAGGGAAGAATGAAGGGGGGTAAATCGGAGGGGGAGACGATCCATGAGAGACGATGGACCCTGAAAAACAAACTGAGGGTTCTAGAGGGGAGGGGATGGGGTGCTCGGTTAGCCTGGTGATGGGTATTAAAGAGGGCACGTTCTGCGTGGAGCACTGGGTGTTATGCACAAACAGTGAATCATGGAACACTGTATCAAAAACTAATGATGTCATGTATGGTGATTAACATAACAATAAAAAATTTAAAGAAAAAAAAAAGAACCAAGACCCTCAGACAATAGCTATAGCTGATCTCTCAAACAACTGTTGCCCATGTGAATGAGGCAACTTTTGAGATTGTGGTCCTCCAGACTCCATGTGAAGTAGAATTGCCCAGTCAAATTCCCTAGTCAAATTCAAGAATTGTGAACATTTAAATGTTGTTATTTCAAGCCAACCCATATTAGGATAATTTGTTATACAGCAATAGGTAACTGAAACAGGAAAAAAAAACTAAACAAATATGCCTCATAATACTATTTTTACTTGAAATTCTAGTCATCTCAATAATGATAAAACAGATATAAGAAATAAAAATATTGGAAAGGAAGAAACAAAATTATCAGTATTTGGAGATGATTTTTTTAAAATTTTGCATGTGAAGATAAATACAATAAAATCTAAAACTTTGAAATTCATATAAAATTATGGATCTTCAAGAGGAAATAAAAAGTATCAGATATGGTAAATATCTACATATATATAAAGTACTATTTTTCCTCTTAATTTGATTAAAACCAAAGGGACTATTTGAAGCAAAAAAATATAACAGTAATTTGTGGGATTTATAATTTCTGTATATGTACGTATATGAGAAATATAACAAAAATAATGAGAGGTGGATCAGTTTACATATTGCAAGTTTTCTACATTTTATATAAACAGTAAAATATCAACTTTAAGTAGACCATGAAAAATTAAGAATGCATATTAAATTCTTCAGATCAATAACAAGACTACAACAAAAGTGCAGACAGGTAGCTCAAAAGCCTAAAGATAAATTAGAATAAAAATCTAAAATGTATTTAAGTACTCAAAAAAAAAAAAGGCTGAAAGGAGAAACAAAGAAACAAAAAACAGGTAATAAACAGAAAAGAAAAAGAAAGGAGAACCCCAAACAATGGTAATCCTAACTTCAATTATGTCAATAATTATTATAAATATTAATGGAATAAATAAACCAGTAAAAATACAAAGATTGCTAAAGTGGATTAAAACAACAACAACTTCAAAAAATAAGCCCTAACTCTTGTCTGTCTTAGAGATGAACTTCAAATATAAAAACACAAATATATATCTAAATAAAATTGACAGAAAAAGATACACAAATAGTAAGCTCAAGAAAGCTAGAGGGGCGTGTGGGTGGCTCAGTCGGTTAAGTGACCAACTCCTGATTTCAACTTAGGTCATAGTCTCAGGGTCGTGAGATTGAGCCCCTTGGTGGGCTTCACAGCAGGGAGTCTGCTTGAGATTCTCTCCCCCTCTCTACCTCTCCCCCTGCTCACATGTTCTCTCTCTCTCCAAAATCAATCAATCAATCAATCAATCAATCTTTAAGATTGATTGATTTTGAAAAAAAACAAAGGCTGGAGAGGTTATATTAATATAAGATAAAACAGACTTCAAAATAAAAGTTTTGCCAGAGATAAGTAGGGATATTTCATAATAATAATTCTGTTATTTTATTAGGAAGACACAACGATTACAAATATATATCTACCTAATAATAGAGCTTTAAAATATGTGAATTAAAAATCAACAGAAATAAAAGGAGAAATAGAAAATTTTACAGTCAGAGTTGAGGATTTTTTAAAAAAATTTTTCTCAGAAATTGAGAAGAGTAGAAAGTAATTCAACAAAGACCTGGAAGATAAGAAAAATACTTTCAATCACCTAGATCTATTTATATTTATAGACCACTATACTTAGAACACATATTCTTTTCAATTGTGTATGAAATATTTAGCAAGATAGAGCATACACTGGACCATAAAACAAATCTCAGTAAGTTTTTACAATAAAATCATAAAGAATATAGTATCTAACCAAAATGGAATAAAATTACAAATCAATATCAATATCAAGATCTCTAGGAAACACTAAATATTTGGAAATTAAATAACAAACTTCAAAATCATCCAAGGATCAAAAAGAAATCACAAGGAAAATTCAAAAATATTATAAAATGAGTAAGAGTAAAAAGTCAAAAGATCAAAATTTGTACAGCTAAATAGTACTAAAAGGAAAACATAAAGCTCTATATGTGTTTATTAGTAAATAAGAAAGTCTAAATGGCCTGTGGTTTCACCTTAAGTAGATAGAAAAAGAATAGCAAAATAAAATTAAAAGAGGAGAAGAATATCTATATAGAATAAAAAGAACCTCCTTCAATCCTTACTTTATAACATACACAAAAATAAATTTGTGAATGATTATAGATCTAAATGTAATAGCTCAAAGTGTGAAACTTTTGGAGGAAAATATAGGAGAGTATCATTGCTACCTGTTGTTAGGCAACGTTTTCTTAGGTCACAGAAAGAAATAACATAGAGGAAAAATCGATAATTTAGACTTCACTAAAATTAAGAACTTTTGCTCATCAAGTCACTGTGAAGAAAATGAATAACTAGGTTTAGATGGAGAGAAAATATTCTCTCTCTCTCTCTCTATATATATATATCTGACAAAAGACTGGCATCCAAGACATAACAAGCTCCTAATGTTAAAAAGTAAAAATTCCATATAGCCCAATTAAACATGGGCAAAATAGTTGAACAGACATTTATGAAATAGATTTGTCAATGGTCACAAAGGATATGAAAATGTGTTCAACATTGTTAGTCATCAGGAAAATGCAAATTAGTACCACAATGAGATACCATTGCATGCCCACCTGGAATGGCTATGTTTCAAAATCTGATAGTATGAAATATTTGTGAGGATGCAGAACAACTAAAAGTCATATACACTGTTGGTGTGAATGTAAAATGATACAACCATATTGGACGAAGCTCTGGCTATCAGTTATAAAACTAAATTTACAGAAATTTTACCCTAGGAGAGATATTCACAAAATAATTATATTTTTTTGTCACAAAATAATTATAAATCTATAATCACAAAATGATTATAAATGGTGGTTTTATTTATAATACTCCAAATTGGAAATAGCCTACTTGTTCATCAGTGGGAAAATGGATAAACACACTGTGGTATATTCTTGTAATAGAATAGTATTCATCAGTAAAAAGAACCAAACAGATGTAACAGAATAGATCAAGCTCCAAAATATTAATTTTGCCGAGTGAAAGAAGTCTTGCATAAAAGAGTACATATTGTATAAATTCATTTATATTAAGATCTAGAACAAGCAAAATTAATCTGTGGTGGAAAAATTAGAACAGTAGTTGCCTCAGGGTGGAGGCTGAAAAGGGAGTGAGGATTGACTGGCAAGAAGCACAAGGAAAATTTTGAGATTGATGACAACTCTTTGTATCTTGAGAGGGGATTTAGTTGCCCAAGTATATACATTTGTCAAGTATATATAATTAAGATTTGTGCATTTCATTTTAAATTTCATATGAAAATATTTTAAACATTAAACTCTGAGTAAAGATGTGTATGCTGAAGTATTTTTTGGCACCTGAACAGAGGTCTGAATTTATTGGAAATGCATTCAAATAAGATGTATAAATAGATTGGTGGAGGGATGGCCATAATACCTACATTAAATGGGAGAATCTAGGGGGTAGATATATGGTGTTCAGGTAAAATTCTTTTAACTCTGTTGTATGTTTGAAAATTTTCATAATGAATGGCTGGGGAAAAATACAGTATGAAGGAAATTCTTATAAGCTATTTGTTAGAATGTAAATGCATACAACTTTTCTGCAAAAGTCTGTGCATGTATTCATAATATTCATACCTTGATATAACTACACATCAAGAAATAGGAAATGATAAAAAATACTGAAAAATTTTCATGTTCATAGTGATGCTTTAGAAAAAAATATTAAATGCCTAATTTTAAGAATTGTGAAGTACATACACTTATTTTGATGAGCACTGAGTAATATATAGAATTGTTGAATCACTGTATTGTACACCTGAAACTAATATAACACTGTATGTTAACTACATTGGCATTAAATTTTTAAAAAAAGAACTGTTAAGCAATTATCATTTATTTCTTTCTTTGTTTATTTATTTATTTATTTTTGAGAATTGCTAAGTAAGTTTTTGATAAACTTTTTTATTTTAGAATTGTTTTAGTTGGAAATTTGTCTTTGAAAAGCTACAAAGATAGTATAGAGTTCCAGTATAACCTGCACTGTTTTCCTTTGTGGTAATATCTTACATTACTGTGATACATTTGTCACAACTAATAGACAATAAACTAAAGTTTACACTTTATTCAGATATTTTTAGTTTTTATCTAATTCATGAAATGAAATATTTTATAGCTATTACAGTGATTTTAAAGAGTTTTGAACAACATAGTAAAATGCTTGTGATAAAATATTGAGGGAAAACTTAACCGTTACTACCATTAGTGAAACCATGATTTGAATGGAGCTTATTATTTTTCAATAAAAAATGGCCATTTTTTCCTTTGTTTTCCCTTTTTCTTCTTTCTTCCTCCTTTTTTCCCTTCCTTCATCCCTTTACTCCTCCCTTCCCTTTTCTTCCTTCCTTCCTTTCCTTCTTTCCTTCCTTCCTTTCTTTCTTTCTTTCTTTCTTTCTTTCTTTCTTTCTTTCTTTCTT
>NW_027397066.1:91691742-91691900 GCF_003265705.2 Callorhinus ursinus | reverse complement strand
TTCTTTCTTTCTTTCTTTCTTTCTTTCTTTCTTTCTTTCTTTCTTTCGCTTCCTTCCTTCCTTCCTTCCTTTTTCTTCCTTTCTTTTCTTTCTTTCTTTCTCACTTCTTTCTCTTTCTTTCTTTCTTTCTTTCTTTCTTTCTTTCTTTCTTTCTTTCT
>NW_027397066.1:91691567-91691732 GCF_003265705.2 Callorhinus ursinus | reverse complement strand
TCTTTCTTTCTTTCTTTCTTTCTTTCTTTCTTTCTTTCTTTCTTTCTCTTTCTTTCTTTCTTTCTTTCTTTCTCTTTCTTTCTTTCTTTCTTTCTTTCTTTCTTTCTTTCTTTCTTTCTTTCTTCTTTCTTTCTTTCCTTCTTTCTTTCTTTCTTTCTTTCTTTC
>NW_027397066.1:91689504-91691467 GCF_003265705.2 Callorhinus ursinus | reverse complement strand
CGTTCGTTCGTTCTTTCTTTCTCCTCTTTCTTTCTTTCTCCTCTTTCTCTCTTTCTTTCTTGAATATATATTTTATATTTATATATTTGGTGTAAAAATATACATATTTATCTTTGAATGGGACAAAAACAAAGCTCTAACTGAATCACATTTAGTTAAGATTGGCTTTTTAATTGAAATTGAAATATAGACATTGATTCAAATATCTAAACATTTTCCAAATAAAATATTTAATGTAAAAAAAGGGTCATATGTTTTCCCAACCCTGTGATATGAATGCAAAACACTGTAATGGACTTCACCTGGTACAAAATCCATAGGATGTGTTATAACATAAGAAAACAGAATGCAGACTGACACATAATGACACCCATCCAAATGTTGGAGGAAACTGGAAACAGATACTGTGTCAGGGAGTAATGGCTGTTCTTATGTTATATGGTGTGATTTGAAGAGGTTACCCAAAATGGGATGTGTAGCTCTTTTGCCCCAGGATCATGACTGCTGTACTCATGATTTATATAAACATGTGGCATTCTACAATGCTCCTCCTCCATAAAAATCATCCTTAGCCAGCTGGGTGATGTTAACTAGGAACTAATCATAAACATCTGGTTAGTTTACATACATAGTGCCTCTATTCCCAGATTTGCACTGAATGAATTATCTGTCCACTTTCACACAAATTATTTTAGCTTTTTTTTTGTCATAATGAAAAAGGAAAGGGAAATGTTTCCTTTTAATATTCTTAGCCCCAATACTTTTTGTTTGCTTATTTCTTGGACCAAGACAGAATTTAACAAAACGTGTTTCTGCTTGAAATACATTGTCTCTTTCTTAACATTTTACATGAAAATCTCTGATATTTCTTAGTCAACTTAGCAATATATTTTTTAATGTAAATAATCTATTCTATTAGGAAAGCAATCAACAATTTTTCAAATCATTCTTATGTAAACTTATTTCTTTCAGGAATACAACTAAAATGCTTGTATAAAATTTAGGTATTTAATTTATGAGTGATAGCAAACACTCCCCACCTAGTCATTTATCAGCTATTCTCTCTCTTCCCCTCCTCCTCTCCCTCCTTTCTTTCTCTCCCCCTCTCTCTTGAATTCACTTACAAATTTTTGCTTAAAGCATTAAGTCCTTCATGGTATTTTTGTCGTACTAGGCTACTTCCTAAAATTTATGAATATCTAATTAATGCATTTACATTTTTGGTCTGTTTTCATCACTCCTTTGTAGAAACAGAAGCATACTACCATGAAAAGCTGGAAAAAAATGTGAATATAAGAAACATTTTCTCTTTGAAATTCTTAAATTCTGATTTGATCCACATTGTTTAACACAAATTCTTAAGAGAAAAGTATATACCAGGAGGGATAAGTTTGCTCTTAGCTCAGGCTACAGAATTTCTACAATCCACAAATGCTGACATTCTTCTCTAGAAAATATCTTGATGATATCTCCCACGTGGTCTTTTTTACTCATTTCCATTCTCTCCTCCCGTCCTTTTCAACTAATTATCAAAATTTCACACAAAACTGATCCCTAACAGAAAATTTTACTTAAATTTCTCCTCAGTTTGCCTGTCCATGTATTCCTTGAGCCAGCTCGATTTTGTATTTTTTGTTTGCTTTTTTTAAATTATTATGTTATATTAATCACCATACGTTACATCATTAGTTTTTGATGTACTGTTCCATGATCCATTATTTGCTTATAACACCCAGTGCTCCATGCAGAACGTGCCCTCTTTAATACCCATCACCAGGCTAACCCATCCCCCCACCCCCTCCCCTCTAGAACCCTCAGTTTGTTTTTCACAGTCCATCATCTCTCATGGTTCATCTCCCCTCCAATTTCCCCCCTTTCATTCTTCCCCTCCTGCTATCTTCTTCTTCTTCTTCTTCTTCTTCTTCTTCTTCTTCTTCTTCTTCTTCTTCTTCTTCTTCTTCTT
>NW_027397066.1:91674973-91689334 GCF_003265705.2 Callorhinus ursinus | reverse complement strand
CTTCTTCTTCTTCTTCTTCTTCTTCTTCTTCTTCTTCTTCTTCTTCTTCTTTTTAACATATAGTGTATTATTTGTTTCAGAGCTATAGGTCTGTAATTCAGCAGTCTTGCACAATTCACAGCGTTCACCATTTTGTTTGCTTTTTGTGCATATTCTATGTTTTAACTTTCTAACTAGCTTTTAAATAGATTAAGACCATAAGATGTTTTCTATTGATATAATTCTCTTCAGAAAAGCTGCTTCCTAAGAACACATGCCAGTGTTATAATGTACTCTACATAGAGATATAGGCTCTATGTCTTTTTTAACAAGATACCTATTTAAGCTAATATTATTTTATTTAGCTTTCAATAAAATTGCTATCATACCATCATAGCAATACCTATATTAACTAGGCAATCATAGAACTGACTTTATAGGGGCGTCTGGGTGGCTCAGTCGGTTAAGCGGCTGCCTTCGGCTCAGGTCATGGTCCCAACGTCCTGGGATCGAGCCCCACATCGGGCTCCCTGCTCTGCAGGAAGCCTGCTTCTCCCTCTCCCACTCCCCCTGCTTGTGTTCCCTCTCTCGCTGTGTCTCTCTCTGTCAAATAAATAAATAAAATCTTAAAAAAAAAAAAGAACTGACTTTATATCCGAACTGGGTTTAATAGTTTGCAAAACAGTGGAATTTTTATTCGAAATTATATGATAAATTTTATTTTAAAAGATTACAAATTACTTCACAAATGTAATATATATTACAAATATTCCAAGAGAATTTGCAACTAAATGATTTGCAGTGTTAAAAAAATTGGAAAAGAGGGAAAAGGTGATTAATATCTCCATTCATGAGGGAATGGTTAGTACCAAATACCACACTAAGCCTTTTACATATATTTTCATATTCCATCCCAATATTGGCTATTATCTCTATTTTACACAGAAGGAATTTAAGCAAATTAATATTATCTGGCAAAAAATCGTCTGAGTCAGAGTTTGAACCCATGCCTGTCTGACTCCAATTCATGTTTATAATCTGCATAAAGAAAATACAAATTTAAGACTCAAATTCCAATTATCTATATGGTAGTTGAATATGTTTCCATTTTTCTTCTGTTACCACTGTGGTTTATTTATACTGCCAAAGTGCCCAGACTTCCTAACCAGCCTAGAATTTTTCTGTTAGAAAATTTCAACGAATTTTTTATAGAATTATATTTTCAAAATTAATTCCCAAGGCTGGCTATTCCTTATAGATGACACCCAGTAAGAGGCAAATTTCAAAGTCACTTGACAATTGTGGTATGTCCTCCTATATACAGGTGCTTGGCAACATATTCAGTAGAACGTGATAGCCTTCCTATCAAACCTGTGCAAGGCTGCTCTAGCTCTAAATTCATCCAAGATACGTTTGAGGCACTCAATACATATTTCCAAAGGGACTCTATAAGAACTCTGAAAGCATGGGATGGATTTTGTCTTTCACTATTTTTATAAGATAACACTTTATATTCATGATGGCTGAATGTTCATATTGAAGCAAAAACATTTCATTTTCATGGTCAGGTGATGGAATGGTTAATAAGTTTACCTTTCTGGGACGCCTGGGTGGCTCAGTCATTAAGTGTCTGCTTTCAACTCAGGTCATGATCCCAGAGTCCTGGGATCAAGCCCCACATCGGGCTCCCTGCTCAGCCGGGAGCCTGCTTCTCCCTCTACCACTCCCCCTACTTGTGTTTCCTCTCTCACCTGTCTCTCTCTGTCAAATAAATAAATAAAATCTTTAAAAAAAGGATATAATGTTTAAAAAAAATAAGTTCACCTTTCTGGTTCTGTAGCGTGTGCCTCTAAAACTGTATTGCAATTTGTCTTTAAGCTTTAAATTGTACAGGGCGCCTGGGTGGCTCAGTGGGTTAAGGGTCTGCTTTTGGCTCAGGTTGTGATCCCAGGGTCCTGGGATCAATCAGAGCCCTGCATTGGGCTCTCTGCTCAGCAGGGAGTCTGCTTCTTCCCCTCCCTCTGCCCCTTCACCCCTGCTCATGCTCTCTCTCTCTCAAATAAATAAATAAATAAATAAATAAATAAATAAATAATCTTTAAAAAAAAGCTTTAAATTGTACACTGTGAATACCGGGTTTGAAAGGAAAGGGGTAGGCAATGGGAAACAGAGGCAGGGACAGTGTATGGGAAAGAAAGCAGGGCTGAAACAGCAAAAAATTTTGCCTCAGTTTTTCCAGAATGGGAAAAATCCTTCCAAAGAACATCCAAAGTGCTACTTTAATCAAATGCAAAATACGGCACTATACTATTCTATCTCAGAAAGGTAATAGTTGTATATTGCTTTAAAGCTGTGATTTCATGGAATTTAACTGGTGGTTTTTCCTCAGAACCCTTGCACCATCTGAAATTTCCTCAGGGGACATATGATTTATTAGGGGAGATTAGACATGGATAAAAAAAAAAGAGCACATAAAGGCAGAAAAGACTGAGTTATGCCACAGTTAAACAAATGCTGTTGATGAAAAGTAAAGTAAGGTTCATAAGAAGAGGTGATTTTTGAGATGGATCTCAAAGAATACATAGAATTTGTCTCGGTATATGTGGGAAGGAAAGGTACTTTACACATGGGAAATAATGAGATGATGTCCCGAGAGAGATTCACACTTGGGCATGTTTGATGATTAACAACTGGACAGATGGTATTAAATCAGTGTGATGTGTATGTCTTGCAGAGCTTGCTTAGAAGAGCCCCTGTCATAGTTTTTCTTCCTTTTGCTTATATCTCAGGAAAAAGTTGTCAACTGGACATGCCACTTGCATCCCTTTCCTCTCACGATGTGTGTATGTATCTGCAAGGACAAAGAAAGTGAAATCCAGCATCTCCCTTCCACCTAAAAGGGTGGGACTCTGGTCAGCTGCATGAAGAGCAGTGACTTGAGGGCGTGATTGGAATGGTGGCCATTCTGTGGCCCCCCGCTGTGACGAAGGCAGGGCAACTGGGAGCAGCCCTCCTGGTGTCTCCACTGACGTAAAGGAGGAGCCACCAGAGCACACCTCTGGCCCTGATGTGGAACTCTGGCGGCCTGAGAGGGCTGAGAGATATCTCTGGTGTTCTCTACCTGAGGCGAGCCAGAACGGCCTCACCACCTAAAGGAGGCAGTTAGGCCGCAGCTGGCCTAGCATCCTGGCTTTCTCAGCTTCTCTCCAAGGCATGCACAGAGGAAAAGTAGCCAGTCAGCACCCTGAGCACTTAGCCTTTTCCAGGATTACCCCGCTTCTCTTCCGTTAAAAAGTTAACACCCCATAGCTTATAATTGCATCATTCCTTCCCATGTTACCATTCACCCCCTCACCAGCCTGTCTCAAATTTGTGAATATAAGAGAAGTGGGGGGCCTCTCTCACCACCTGTGCATAGCCAGTGATATGACCTATAAATGTTGAAAGTACAAAATACTGGATGCTACCTCTGCTGTGTGACCTTAGCAAGCCTGAATTATCTTATGTGTAAGACGAGGACAGTATGAATACTTATTATATGGGGTTGTTGTGAATGATACTTAAAACCGTATATGTAAAGCTCTTAACACATTATCTCCTGCATACTAAATGTTCAATAAATTGAGTCATGTGTGTGTTCTATTATGAGAGAGAGTGCCAATAAATATTTCAAAGCTCAAACTTAAGTTGTACGATTAACCAGAACATGGAATTTAGGAACAGAGGAGCTTTGGAGTATGGCTGGGGAGGGAGGTGGGTATGCAGATGAAAAGTGTGATTTAGGTCTTGCTGCATTTTGATATTGGCAGGACAGCTTAGTGGAGATGCCTTGCAAATAATTATAAATGTGATTGGGACCAAATTTGAGAAACTCTACATAAAGTGTGACTTTTTTAGGAAATTGACAGAGTGATCAGAAAGCATGTTTAAGGGCAGAATTAATTGAAAAGGAAGAAATTTAAAAGAAGATAAATAAATATAAAAAATAGTGACAAAATTAAAGCGAAAGAAGATTTTAAAAGAGGAAATAGGCATTAGACTTAAATGTTGCATAAAGTTCATAAATGGGGAATAAAACTGAAATATACGCAAAATACATTGTCAAGTAAGTTTACAGTCTAACTTATCAAGTTAACAAACTCAGTTTCCAAAGTTTTCTAAGTTAACAGATTTTAAGAAGTACAGTGAGGCAGGAAACATGTGCTTCAAAACATTAGATCATGACTTTAGGGCCTCTTTTGAAAAATTCATTAACAATTTCAGTTTCAGAAATATATCACACCTGCCTCTCTATTACCATTCACATGAATCCCAGTTATCATGGAGGCAAATTTAGAGACCTGCCTACTGAAAACTGATTTGCATCATCAGTAATTTTTAACAAATTTTTGTCTGTATGTTGAACATATTCTATTTAATATTTGATAAGTACCCACTAGAATGAAATCTTTGCCTTCAAGGAGCTTACTAGAAGCTTGAAGTCTAGTTGGAGAGAAAGACCCATTAAGAGATGACTTCAGTGCAGTGAGGAAACTTCGTGCCTGACAGATGCATTGCTGGATGCTGTGGGAGGCCTAGAAGGTGCAGCCAAGTCTCAGATTGCTTAAAGAAAACCATGCCAGGTGAAGAAAGGGGGGGTTTCCCAATACATTGGAGAGAATAAGTCGGGTCTCAAAAGCACAGAGCAGTTATATTGTGGAGGGAAGCAAGAATTAAAGTCCACCTTGGGGCACCTGGGTGGCTCAGTTGTTAAGCATCAGCCTTCGGCTCAGGTCATGATCTCAGGGTCCTGGGATTGAGCCCTGCATCGGGCTCCCTGATCGGCGGGAGGCCTGCTTCTCCCTTTCCCACTCCCCCTGCTTGTGTTCCCTCTCTCGCTGTCTCCTTTCTGTCAAATAAATAAATAAATAAATAAAATCTTTAAAAAAAAAAGAATTAAAGTCTTCCTAAAATATATTTTCTTGTTACCAGATGATGGTGATCAAAAGCTTACCTGACCGAGAACTTTTGGTCAAGTGGAACATTTGGTTTGCATTTTTTACCAGTGAATCCCTATTGTTGGGATTGGAGTCTGCGTATATAAGAAGCAAACTGATTATTACCAAAGCTGCCAAGGCCTCTTTTTTTTTCAAGTAGGTATCACTTTAAAAAAAAATCCTGTATGATTTAGAATCATATTTCAGGTATACTGTTTACTAACTTCCAGAAGAAAGAAAGTTAATAAACTGTATGAAATGGTTGTGTGTGGATCAGGGGAGGATAAACCAATCATAATTCAGCAAAGGAAAATAAATGATTTTTTTCTTTTATAGGCATCGTAATGGCATCTGTTGCCCAAATTTGTTTAAACAGGAAAATAATTTCTTCATGTAGAACATTTGATTATAAATGTTAGCAATATAAGTTTTTTTCAAGAGAGTTTTACATTTTCTGATTATAAATTATTTCAAAGAAGAAAATAATCTGAATCTACTTTTCACAATGCAGTGGTTACACATAAGTCTTCTCATGATTTCTTTCCTCTCAGTAGTAAATATGACTCCTAGAAATATTTTAGTAGTAGAATAAAGCACAAGTATAGACCTACTAATATTTTTTTAAAGATTAATTTATTTGTTTTGGAGAAAGAGCACATGAGAGAGAGGGGTTTTGGGGAGGGGCAGAAGGAGAGAATCTTCAAGTAGACTCTCCTGTGAGCGCAGAGCTCAATGCTGGGCTCCATCGCATGACCCATGAGATCATGACCTGAGCCAAAACCAAGAGGCTGATGGTCAACCTACTGAGCCAGCCAGGTGCCCCAACACCTAGTAATATTTTTGAGTGTAGTGAGATTCATTTCTTTGATTCATCCATGCACATATCATTTATTTATTCACTTGTTAATTCATTTATTCATTCAACAAATAAGTTATGTAGCACCTCCTAGGTGCTCAATAGAGATGCATAGATGGATAAAAGAGGTCTTTTATTTTCTCAGTAAATCAGTGCTCCCTAATTACCCAAGCCTTTCCCTTTCCCCATGGAAAACCATTACAGGTTATAAAAGACAAAATAGGCCTGGAACATATATCTATAGAATCCACGAGACATCAAGAAATCTCAATGGTAATTAAAATCTGAAGTCAGGTAAGATTGTGCTAGAGGTTCTCTGCCATTTCAGGAAGCTCGTAAAACTCAGAGGGTATCAATCAGAAGTCTCTGTCTAGTCCAAAACCAAAAGGAATCCTCTAGAGCAACATCTGAAAACTTTTTCTGTAAAGGTCCAGGTAATAAATATTTATGATTTTGTGGGTCATACAATTTCTGTAGAAATTATTTAACTCTGCTGTTTGGCCCAACTAAATGCACAGCGAAAATGCAGCTACAGACAGGTATGTAAATAAATGGGAATAAGTGTGTTTTAATAAAAAGTTATTTACATAATAAACAAGCTGTGAGTCTGATGAGACTTTAAAAATGTAAACAAATTGAAAATAGAGAAAAGCTCAGTTGCTCAGTCTCACTAGCCATATTTCAAGTGCTCAACAGCCATACATGGCTTACGAGTGTCACTTTGAATGGCAGAAATTATAGACCAGTTTTGGCATTGCAGCAAGGACTATTGGACAGCACTGCTCTAGACTTTCTTTATAGCACTGATTATTAATCCTGGACATTGGAAGATAAGGAAGAGGTGAATGGGTTTGATCTTCTTGAGACTCTCAAAAAAAATAGGGCAAAAATGTGACCAGGAAGTTTTAAGAAGTTCATATACTGCGAATCAGGGTATTAGAATATTTACACTCTTGGGGCATCTGGGTGGCTCAGTCGTTAAGCGTCTGCCTTTGGCTCAGGTCATGATCCCAGGGTCCTGGGATCGAGCCCCACGTCGGGCTCCCTGTTCAGCGGGAAGCCTGCTTCTCCCTCCCCCACTCCCTTTGCTTGTGTTCCCTCTCTCGCTGTGTCTCCCTCTGTCTAATAAATAAATAAAATCTTAAAAAAAAAGAATATTTACACTCTTAACAACTTTAGTGTATTAACCCATATAACATTACATCAGTAAAAGCTGACATCAAGTGACTGAGTATCTACAAACCCTATAAAAGTATCCCACTACAAATGTAGTTTTGCAGTGTACATAGTTTTTTCCTTACTAAAGATCAGAGACTATAGTCAGAGACTATAATATTTTCATTTATTTATGCTGTCTTTTATTAGTCAATGAGACAAAGCCTACATGAATTGTTTTTTTCTAGCTTCAAGCATTTGTTGAGAAAGCATCATAAAATAGTTCAAGTCTTCTAGACAAATACATAAATCTAGATAAATATAAGTTAAGGAAAGAGTACACTTGGCTCTAAAGCTGGTAAGAAATCAAAGACCAGTTTAATACGGCAGTAATAGAAAGTGAACAAGCATGAGAAGACTGTTTTGATTTAAACTATACTTCAAGATTCTAATTATTAGGTATAATTAATCAACTTGTAAAATTTAAATACAATGAAGAGTGACATAAATGTGTTACTGAGAAAGATGTTTCAAAAAATGACTCTTAGTCATTTCTAAATAAATTGGAAATTATCATGTGTGACGATAATTTGGCTCCCATTTGTGACTCTATATCTAATGTCATGACAGTTTCTTTCTGGAGTGTTAATAACTACTTTAAGCACTTATCTTGGCAAAGATTTACTTGCTCAAGCTTCTAGCACTTTCCATGTTAGTCTGTTTCTTTTGCTTCTTTCTCCTGCATTTTGCAACTTTTGATGACCCTTTTCATCAGTTAAGGACTGTATGAAGTTCCTTTTAATAGTAGGCACTTTGCTCTTGCTTTCATTAATTATATATTAAATTACAGTTTGAATTTTCTAGAAATGATCAGGAGTTTCTCCTTATCATCTACATGCCTTTAAAAGTAAGCAGTACTTGTGAAATGTGTCATATTTCAATAAGATCACTTATGTTGATGGTTTTGAATATTTGAAATAAAACTTCTTACTTCTATTTTCTAGAAATAGAAAACTGTCCTGTGGCACACTTTCTCTTATTTATGGGTTTCAAATGGAAGGTAGATTGGTAAGGACCCTGGCATCTCCACCCACTGCTATTACTAACGTACAGATACAGATGTACATAGGGGATTTTCTTGCACCACCAAAGTAGAATAGAGAGGCAGGTAACAGCAGATCATAAAAGGAAAAGCACAGTTCATTGCACAAATTGAGTTTATCTACTACTGAAAGACTTCACTAACCACGAGGGGATTTAAACCAAATGTCCAAAGGAGTCTCAAAATGTCGAACCTGATACTTAAACCACGAGCCATTCTCTTGTGTTTATCCAATGTGCTTCTTACACTGACCCCTGGATATTAGAAGGACCCTGTGCCCCATGGAAGGCTTTCCACATGCTTCCATTATTAAATGAGTTTGTTTAGCTCTGACTTCAATTGTGATAGTAAATAGTATTTCCTACATTAAAAAGTGCGACTGAACTCCAGGTGGACAGAGCCAGCATGCTTAATGTCTCCAGTGGTTTTCCAGTTTGGGAAGGGAGTGTGAATGTTATAAGAACTTATGGATGTGTCAGACATACCATTTGAAAACTCTCTCTTACTCACCATTTTAATAGCATGTTTTACTTTACTGGTATCCTTTGATTTTAGCAAATTCCCTGGAGCCTATTTCATAGGGTTTTTCATTTGTTTTCTCTTTAAAAATCATTTCTTCCAGGAGAAATCCTCAAACACGTGAAAAATTTGTATTCAATTCAAGCTCCAAGCTTTGTGCAGAACACCACTTAAGAGACCACTCAGTAGCTTCAGACCCTGAAAATGCTGTGGTCTGCTTGCTTAACTAGATTGGCGACATGAAGCATGTTACACCTGGGCTCTGCCATCTGGGCTGATTGCCTTTTAGCTTCTGAGTGCAATTCAAGGTGATCATTTTAATCTCTAAGGCCCTGTATGGCTCGGGACCCAGTTATCTGATAAATTGCCTTTTTCCCTGGGCATGGCAATTAATATCATCCAGAGTGCTGCCACTAACAGTTCCCTGTTCTTAAACTGAGGAATGGAAGGCAGGAGAGTGAGTGTGTATGCAGAAGGTGTGCACCCCAGTGTGGAAGACCCACATCACTGACGTTTTTTAGCACTTTTCAGGTGAGCACGCATATGTATATACACTAGTGACGTGGGTCTTCCACACTGGGGTGCACACTTCTTGTATATATATATATATATATATATATATATATATATATATATATATACACACACACAACTTCTGTGTATGTGTGTACAAACACACACACACACACACACACACATTGGGGTCAAAATTTCTAATTGGCAGTCCAATCTTTTTAAGAATCAGTTTTTTAAATATTTTCAGCACTTATAAATTTCCTTTAGAAAAAATGTTTAACCTTTACTATATTCCCTATGCTGTACATTTTATTTCCATGACTTATCCTTTCTATAGCTGGAAAGCTGTATCTCCATATCAAAATATATATTGTTAAAAAGAATTTTTTAAAAAATGGTTAACATTTTGCTTTAACTATAAATCCTTAACTCTTCTCAGTGGCTGGGTGGTACCTTTTAAAGTAAAAGCCACCTGTGTGATTCACATTCTCAGAAATATAAATCGTGGTTGGATTCAATGGAAAAGTGAAGTATTCCTAGAAGAAACACACTCATTCAATAAACATTTATCAAAGTCTCACTATGTGGCAAGTACTTTTTTCAGATATAAAAAAAGCTTAGGGGCACCTGGGTGGCTCAGTTGGTTAAGTGACTGCCTTCGGCTCAGGTCATGATCCTGGAGTCCCAGGATCGAGTCCCACATCGGGCTCCCTGCTCACCAGGGAGTCTGCTTCTCCCTCTGACCCTCCCCCCTCTCATGCTCTCTATCTCATTCTCTCTCTCAAATAAAGAAATAAAATCTTTAAAAAAAAGGCAAGTATCTAAAAAAAGCTTAGATGATGAAAGAAATATAGCACTGTTTAAGAATAACTGGTACATAAGTTGATGTTTGCTGATTTCTTTATATACAAAATTATACATTGTATTTGGAAAAATTAGTGGTATTTTCTAGTCATACATGCTTTAGTGCACACAATTCTAAACACTGATACTAATGCTCAAAAAATGGGCATTATTCGACATTGTGTGTTAAAACTACACAAGAGTTGTGATATTGGTTCAAATCTGTCCAATTCTAGTTACCTTCACAGAAAGGAAAGCATTAAAAGGGTATGAATAGATGAATGGATAAATAAGATGTTACACACACACACACCAGAATATTATGCAGCCATAAAAAAGGGTGAAATTTTACCATTTGTGACAACATGGAAGGACCTAGAGACTACTATGCTAAGTGAAATAAGTCAGACTGAGAAAGACAAACACCATATGATTTCACTCATATGTGGAATCTCAAACAAAACAAAACATAACAAATGAATAAACAAAAAGCCAAATCAGACTTATAAATATAGAGAATGAACTGGTGGTTGCCAGAGGGAGGTGAGGTGGGTGGATGGGGAAAATGGGTCATGGGCAGAGGGAGTTACAGGCTTCCAGTCATCGAATAAATAAGTCATGAGAATAAAAGGTACAGCATAGAGAATGTAGTCAATGATATTATAATAGCATTGCGTGGTGATGATAGCTACACTGGTAGTGATCACAGCATAACATATAGAACTGTGGAGCCACTATTCAGTATACCTGACTCTAGTGTAACATTGTGTGTCAGTCATAGTCAAATAAAAACAATACAATTAAAAAATAATAATAAAATAAAGTTAAATACTCTCAGCTCACACACAAAAAATGGATATAAATAGCTTTCAGAATCAGCAATAACAAATAGTCTACCTTAGGAAGAACAGGTATCTGGAAAAATCCCAGGATCTAGGGAAAGACTATAGAAAAATCTTTCATTATACTTCTCTCAGGATGAATCCATTCCAACTGTTTCTGTCACTGGCATCATTCTACTCAAGACTCAGCTATCAGGGAGTGAGGCAAAAGAGAAAGAGAAGAAAGAAAAAAAACACATTCACTACAGAATACAGAAACAAGACACATTTGTGCATTTAAAATTTGGCAGATGGACGCTTCCTCTAATAAGCTTCATATTTGCCTACTTCCGTCATGGCAACCAGTTCTACTTGTACCCCAACTGCAGGCTGATCTTCAACCCAACCTTTTGAATAAATTTAGTCCCTAGTTTGGGAGAATATTGGATTTCTTGCTCAGGATTTTGAACTTGCTGCCTTTGTCCCCATAACTGGATTTCTGTATCATATACAAGTTCTCCATAGTAGAGTCTTCAGCTCCAACCCCACATCTGCCAGACTAGGGATCTGACCATAGTTATCCAACCTCCCTCACCATCACAGCCTTCTTGTAGTACTTTATTCATGGTTTAGCTGATCTTTACTAATTGATTATCTTACTTTTGCTTGAAGGACAGCCTGGAGCTAAGTTCTGCTTCAATTCTGGTTAATAGTACTTACTGCCCCTGTCCCCTTCTGCTTCACTCAACTCTTCATTACAAAGGGGAAAAAACATGATTTGAAATTCAGTCCTTGGACTCTCGCTGGCAGATGTTTTTTGTTTGTTTGTTTTTTTGTTTGTTTTACATCTAGTTCTTACTGTCAAATATGTGTTTTGTTTGTTTGTTTTTTGTTGTTTGTTTGGTAGGTGGAAACATTTGATTGTCCAAGGCTCTACTCATCTCCTGAAGCAAGTCTTCTGGCCACATAGTTCTTTCCTTTCCTAGTATGACTTTTTCTTTTCTCCCCAAGTACCAGTTATGATACTGCTAAAAGTTATTAATTCATACTTTCTTTTATGAATTCATTAGTTAAATCAACAAATCCTTATTGGGCATTTCTGCATTAACATACAACTTTTAGTGATGAATTCAAACCTTGTAATTATTTATAGTCTAGTGAAAGAAATAAAATACACACTGAACATGGAGACTACCACAGGGTAAAATTATACACAATTTAGTGCCAAAATAAGAGTTATAGAAACAAGTCCTACAGAGGTTCAGAAAAGAGAGGATGTTATATGGATGTACTCAGAGAGGGAGGGAAGGGATGAAATTTGATCTTGAGGCAAAAGTGAGGATAGAACCTGGATAAATGCTCTGGAGACAGTACTTGGGAGGGCTTCCTGAGCAAACATGTACATTAATGAATGTATTTGGTTTGTTCAGAGGACGATCATGAAACTGATTAGAACCAAGAGCTGAATCACTAGAAGAACAATTAGGAGATAAATTTGCAAACAGAAAATGGCATTAGATTGTGCAGGGTGTGTCTTTTGAATAAAATAAAACAATATAAAAACATAAAATAAATAAATAAAATAAAATAAAATAAAATAAAAATCTTTCTAAAGGCAACAGTGGTCATGCCACCTTTCTGACCAAAACAAAATTTTGATGTACCATGTAACTGTTTTTTGGAAAAGAATAGCCCTGAAAAGTAGAGGGAAAAAAAGAAAGCCAAGCAACTATTTTTTGCTTTGTTTTGTTTTTTATGAAAGAGTGAAGATATCTGTGCACATTTTAAGTGTTTTTTTCCCTCATTATTAAAAAACACTAGATCAATATAGAAAATATAGAAAAGAAGAAAGAAAAATCTAAAAACCATTTATATTTTTAGAGCTTAGAGATAGATCTTATTAATGAAAACACATGTTTCAGGTTTTTAAAAATAAATTTGCAAAATTGGGATTTTTCTTTATGTAAAGTGTTTTGTCTCCACTATTATGTCTTGAGCATCTTCTTATTTTCTTTATGGCTTTGAGATATTTAACCCCTTTATCTCAAGCAGCCCATTTTCCTCTACAACTTTTATCAATATCTAAGAATCTCCCTACTGCATATATTCATCACCCAGAGCTCTCTTTTCCTTCTTGTTTTTGTTTATATTTGCAACATTTTAAAATCTGGGTGCAATCTTGCAGTTTACCAGGAACTGTTAAAATCCTACCGGACCACTGATTTGTATACTTTAAAACAGTGATTTTTATGTTATATGAATTACATCTTCCAACAAATCTGTTATAAAAAAAAAATCCAATGGACTTTCTTTTTGTTTCAAATCTATTCTTGTTGCAGCAACCAATTTCTGTAAGATAAAATATTCACAAATAAAAAAGTCTACAAAAATTTCATTTGCACTGGGGCTTTTAAAATTTGAGCTTTTCCCCGGATGTATGTCTCTTGTTTTCCAGCATAAAAAGGAAAAGATCATCAAAGAATTCCTGGAAACAGTTCCTTTGGGGATCATGGAGATTCAATGTGTCTTCCAGTATTACATGTACAAAAGTTGGAATCGGAAGAAAACAATTCAAGTTACATGCTGTGTGACCGAAAATCATTACATCCTTTGAGGTTCAGTTCTTCAAACTGCAACAAGGGAAGATTCTTTTTTTTTTAAAAAAGGTTATCTGATTTTTATCAATTCTCTATTTGAATTTACATTGCTTGAATTTACATTTACTTGCCTAAAGAATGATGATAAATACTCATAAATATGATCAAGCCAATATTAAAGTCAACAGTGCCCACAAAAACAAAAAGAAACCATGAATTTGTGAGTGACTGTTATAAAGCAAAGTAGAATACATAAAATCTGTATCTTATGGAATAAGTTCCTAAAATTATAGTTTCTTAACTGTTATTAGTCCAAATCATATAATTTATCATTTGAAACAATGTTTGAAATTCACTTAATACGAAGATGTTCAGACGTTTTTCAGAGAGAAGTTACTTTTTAATTCCTTTAAGGCCAAAGGGAATAAAGAAAATATTTAAAAAGGATATCTTTCTTGGACCTTCAAAGAGAAATAAGACCAGATGACACCGTTGATCTGCCTTCCCATTCTTTAAGACAATGCAGTGTTTGATTTTTCAAGAGATCGTGGAGACTATCTAATCAACGGTTTGTTTTGGAGACAAAGTTCCTGAAGTCTAGAAATCATTAAGTACAGAAACCTAGGGCTCTCCCATCAGCTATTAGACTTTTCAGGATACCATGCTGTTTTAAAATCCAAATTTAGAACTAATTTTTCTGGAATGACTCATGACATGTATTAATTTCCAAACATTAATCCTCACAAAAGGAATGTATGTTCTGGAAAATCGTGCTATTAAGGAAATGTAAGTTTTTACAAAAAAGGTTTTACAAAGTTTTGAATACACTGAAACCATATCAGGTCCACACACAGACACCTGTTCTTGTCTTACAAATCACATGTGCACAGTATGTAGTTGGGTGGTCCCAGCCAGCCAGCCTCATTGATACTCAGGACAAATGTGAACATCATTTTTTATTTTTTTATTAACATCATGTTTTTTTTTTTATTTGACA